>NW_006199776.1:1230751-1234972 GCF_000334495.1 Tupaia belangeri chinensis
AATATATTCCTTATCTTTATTTTTTTTAATTGCCAGAGGGTGTGTATGCTTGCCGTAGAGAGAAAGCACCCCTAGTGGGGCATGTTCACACTACAATCCTTTCTCTTCCATTTCTTCATCCTGCCAGGATTTGGGCACATACAGGTATGTGCCCAGGGAGTTTTTAAGCCTCTGGTACCTGGATTCCAGCTGCAGTGTACCTTGTGGGAGCTGACCCTCTATGTGCAGCACTTAACCTCTGAGCTAAAGGCCAGCAGGGACAGACTCTTTTGAGATATTCCAGAGGCCCTCTGGAAACTCCTAAAGTTAGTTCAAGGCTGAAAGGACTTAATTTTGAATTTGATTTTGGAAAGTTTGTGACCAATATCAGATTACTTAAAACACTTCATTAAAATAGGCTCACAGATTACTGTGAAACAATTCTTACTCATTTAACCAGAACAATATCTTTAAAACTTCAGAGATTAATTTGTGAAGTTATATAATTGTAGGGGGGAAAAACCCTTAGCTTTGTTAATATTGAGAAGACTCCATTTTCTTAATTAAACAAAGGCCTGTAATAAATACAAAATGAGGAGCTGGCAGGTGGCATGGTGGTTAAAGACGCTGGACTCCCACCATGGCCTACTGCAGTTCAAGTCCTAGACCTGGTAGCCTGCTTTTTCACTTTCCCTTTCTCTCTCTGGGCAAATTTAAAAAAAAAAAATAGTAATAATAACAAATGGAATTAAATAAATAAATTCTTAAAAAAACACAACATGAATATGCACCAAAAATTACCTTAATTAAAACACAAAATCTTGATTTCCTAGTGAGATTACTTGTGAAAACCTTTTGCAGTTTCTTATTCAAAGAAAACTGATGCTCCAAAAAGACTTGTATCAGTGTACTTTGATATCAGTGAATCCATTCGAATCTTAGCCAGTGAGCTCACTCTGTGGCCCAGTGGTAAAGTGCTGTTCAAGAGAAGCCAGACCGCACGTGGTGACCATAGTTCAAATCCTGGGTCTGGTCAACCTGAAACATGCTGGGCAAATGTATGAGTGCCCGTGTTTCACCAGCTAGAAAACTGGGGCAAGGGAACTGTGGCCTGACCACACCCAGTAGCGGGTGCTCATCTCGGTGTGTATCTGGATCTCAGTTTCTTTCGAATCATCGTGCTCTATTGTAATTTTCTTGGTAGATTTTTTTTTTTACCATAAAGTGCGTGCACTGGCTGGAGAAAGAGAGAAGGTGAAAGTGAGAAGTCACCCCCCAGAGGGATGGCGATGCCACAATCCCTTCTCCACCATTCTCCTCTCGAGATTTTGGGCATACATGCACATATGCATGGCATGTTTCTCAGGCCTCCAGGTCGAGAACTTGAACAGCAGGTTGGCCACATCGGATCGAACACCTTAACTGACCACAGTGCCACCTGCTGACCTTTCTGTCATAAATATTTTTAAAAAAATTTTTTAAAATAATAATTTTAGTTTGACCATAAGTAAACTTTATTTTCCAAGTTGCTCTTTCACAAACCTGCAACCTTCTTATATTCATTTGGATTTTGTCCTATACTTTTTTCCCAATGTGAAACAACTCTGTTAGGACAAAAATTGCTCCTTTTTTCTTAACAAAAACACATCTTTTATACTGTATAACTTCACTTACCAAAAATATCTTATTTTTCTACATGGTTACTTCTCTTATTATGCCAAAATCCTGAGGAGAATGGAGGAGAAAGGACTGCAGTGTGGCCATCCCCCCCCCCCCCCCCCCGGGGGGGGGGTGATTTCTCACTTTCTGTCTCTATCTCTTTGGCAAGCGCACATACCCTATAGCAAAAATCTCAAAAAAAATATTTCTGATTTGTCTTCTGTAAGTGTCTTTTAGAAGGGCAATTACTAATATATTTATTCTTTTAGGAGCTTCTGATGATGTGAATTAAAAAAATGTGTCACACTGTTTCAGAGGCCTCCCAGGGGCCCCTTTATTTCTGGTACACCTTGTAGAGGGGCATGTTTGCCCCAGTAAAAACTTCCCCACTAATGTCACCCTGATTCTGAATCACCTTTGGTAAGAGGTACTTACTTCTCTAGAAGGGCACAGTTTCTGGGTCCAGAATGTTTGTCCATAAAATTAGCTGCAGTTGGAGATGGTAGAGTTCTAGATGTCTTGAATTCAAATGAACATACAATTCGCTGTCTTCCCAAAAGTGTGCCTACCTGAGGTTTCCTCCCAGACCCAGGCTAATTTAGGTCAGATCCAATTTGTCTTCCAGACATAGTCCGGATCACAGATGTTCAAGTAAAGTGGGAGAGCATACAGCACAAGTTGTGGAGCCCAGATCTGAGAGGGACCTGCAGACGCTGATTCCCAGATGCTTAGCAAGAAGCAGCGAGCACAGGGCCCTCAGCAGGTTCCCCCTGCCTGGTTATTATTCTGGGACTTATCAGCTGGGGGTCTCCTTCCTGCCCTCTCAGACCCCAGAGCTATTAAAATAATAACATTACAGGTTCAACTAGTGTGTGTGTTGGAGTTAGCTCAAATTCATGAAAGTCAGCACCAGACTACAAGAAGTTCAGGACTTCACCAAGATGGCAGGAGGGCAAAACATTTACGAGATACTTTTGGAAGCAAGACAGAGAAAATATTTGATTAATTAAAGTGGAAAGTCCTTAGTTAAAGGTTTAGTTTTTTTAAAATTTCTTTGATGAGAGAGGGTGCATACTTGAGTGTGCAAGAGAGAGAGAGGGAGAGACAAGCACCCTTGACAAGGTCTCTTCGTGCTGCAGTGCCCTTCCCCAGACCTCCAGGGAGTCAGGATCTTGGGCACACACACACACCCAGCATGTTTCAGGTCAGCTTCAGGATCCAAACACACAGCCGGCCCTGTGGCTTCAACACTATCACCTGTGCCACTGAAGACAGGCCCCAAGTAATTTCTTAATGCTATAAATAGTATTAGAAAATTCGAGGGCCAGCCTTTGGTCAGTGATCATTCACATATGGTAAACATCTTTTATCGAGCTGTATCCTTTGACAAAAAGAAAGAAAAAGAAAAAGAAAAAGGTGCAAGAGAACCATATACTTAAAATGAAGAGAAGAACTTCTGTTACTTTGACGAGAGTAGTAAAATGCTATAAAAGAGCAATCTGGGACCAGTCTGTGGCATGGTGGTTGAGGCAGCTGAATGTGTGGTGTGAAGTCCCAGACCCAGCAACTTAAACACTCCAGGCGCGTGTGCACACACATATGCCCAAAACCCTGAGAGGTGAAGGACTGAGATGTGGCCATCCCCCGGGGTGGAGGGCTGCTCTCTCCCTTTCCTTCTCTCAGGATCTCTCTTCAGTGAGTGCACATGCTCTATAGCAAGTTTTCTTAAAAAATAAAATTCTTATGTTTTTCTTTAGCCTGGCATTCAAAATTTCTATAATCTTTTATTTTTACTACAGAAAGATATATGAATTAATAGTAAGAATGAAAGGATTGGCTCTTTAACAATCCTAAGAATTTGTTTTAGTAAATAGTTATCATAGGGAACCAGCAGTTAGCGTAATGGCTATGTCGCTGGACTCCCACGTAGTCGACCGCGGTTCGCGTCCCAGACCCGGTGGCTTAAAACTCACACCGGGCGTGTGTGCGTGCGTGCCCAAGATCCTGAGAGGAGAATGGAGGAGAAGGGATTGCAGCGTGACTATCCCCTCTGGGGGGTGATTTCTCGCTTTTTGTCTCTATGTCTCTCTCTGTCTGTCCGGCGAGCGCACGTGCCCTATAGTGAAAATCTCTCAAAAAAAAAAAAAAAAAGAAAGAAAATAGTTATCATAAAAATTAGTTATCAGTTGCTATTGAGGGAGAAGCCAACAGGTGGCTTAGTGGTTAAAGCACCAGAAACCCACATGGCTGGTTCAAGTCCTGGACTTGGCAGTTTGAAATTCACACCGGGTATGTGTGCATGCCTAGCCAAACTCCTAGGAGGAGAATAGGAGGAGAAGGGATTGTGGTGGGGATATAATCAACGGGGGGGAGGGGGGGGGGGGGGGGCTTTCTCACTTCCCTCTTACTGTCTCTCTCTGGCAAGTGTTCATGCCTTATGGCAAAAACCTAAAAACAAAAAAATGAAATTAAAAAATACCATTTTGGATCCAGCACATGGCTTGGTTAAGACTCCGGATTCCTACATGGCCAACCATGGCTTGAGTCCCAGACCCATTGACTTGAAAATCATATGCGTGTGCG
>NW_006199776.1:1235077-1261625 GCF_000334495.1 Tupaia belangeri chinensis
CCTTCTATTTCTCTGGAAAGTGCATGTGCCCTATGACAAAAACCTAAAAAAAGAGATTATTTTCTAGAAAAATATAATTTATAGAGAACTAATGTAAATGTTTTTGATTTTTTGCTAAAGTATATGTTCTCATTCAAATTAAGGTTTATCGTACAACTATTTTTTTTTTGGAGAGATTTTTGCTATAGGGCGCATGCACTCGCCAGACCGAGAGAGACAGACAGAAAGCAAGAAATCACCCCCCGGGGGAATGGCCACTCCACAATCCCTTCTCCATTCTCCTCTTGGGATCTTGGGCACGCATGCACATGCGCCCAGAGTGAGTTTAAGCCACCGGGTCTGGGACGCGAACCGCGGTCGACTACATGGGAGTCCAGCAACATAGCCATTGTGCTAACTGCTGGTCCCACAACTATCTGTTTTTAAGTAAGGAGTATTCAAACAAAATTTTGTGGAAAGATAAATTCATATAAGCTTTGATTTAATTATAAAGTGTGTTTCTTCTGTAAAGGGTTTCTTGTTGGATTAAGAAATCATATTCCCCGAAGAGTCTTCAAAAATGTCTGTGTTCTTTGTCCTCTTATACTGCAGATCTGACAGGAGCTCAGGATGGAAGTGTCAGAATGTTTGAATGGGGCCATTCTCAGCAAATAACTTGTTTTCGATCTGGTGGCAATTCAAGAATTACAAGGATGAGATTTAACTATCAGGGAAATAAGGTTAGTATATGAAAATGTAGATGTTTAAATGATTGATTGTTTTGAAAGTTTATAAATGCCACTAACTTAGATTGTTTCTGAAGAGAACAACTCAGTAGGCTAATAGTAAAGTCATAATCTACATGAATTCTTCTTTATATTTTAATTCTTCTTAAAGAACATTTAAATTCATTTCTTTTCTTCTGAAAATATGTCGTGAATGAGTGTATGTGTGTATATACATGTATACACACATGTATATAATGCAGTTAAATGATGCTTAAGGACCAGGTGATCACAGGTCTGCAATGTGTTCCAGTTTTGGTTAGTAACTGCTTCCACTCTCTTTGTTCCATGGCAGTCACTCTAAGTATGATCCAGCACTAAGCATGAGGTAATATCTGGGAACTTGTTAGTAACTAATATTGGGGCCAGCAGATGGATAGCAGTTTTGTTGCTGCATTCCCACATGGCAGGCCGCTGTTTGAGTCCCGGACTCAGTGGCTTGAAACTCACACTGGGTACATGTGTGTGTGCCCAAGATCCTGGGAGGAGGATGGAGGAGAGGGACTGTGGTGTGGCCATCCCCCAGGAGGTAATTTCTTGCTTTCCCTCTGTCTGTCTGTCTCTCTCTCTCTTTCTACTCCGGACAAGCACACATGCCCTAAGGTAAAAACCTCTTTAAAAAAAAAAGAAAGAAAGTAATATTACTGATCCTTCCCCAGATCTACTGAGTCATCACCTGCATTTAACTAGATGCTCTGATGATTTGTATGCACATTAAAGTTTTGAGAGGCACTGCTCTAGAACAAGGCATTACCAGCTGTGACCTAGCCACCTATTTCGTAAATAAAGTTTTATTGGATATAGTCACTCCATTCATTATTTGTTTACTTGGCTGTTTCACAGCAGCAGAGTCCAGGGGGACAGAGACTTCATAGCTGAGGAGCATAAAGTATTTATTATTTGGGCAATTAAAAGACAGTTGACCGACCCTGGTCTAGAACTTCCCTTACCATCTTCACTCACCATAATCCTACTTTTCGCACACTGCTTCTCTCTGCCCCTGGTATCACGTGAGTGCTTTAAACAAAATGAAAGGTTATATTACCTACTTTTTGTCTTCAGGGTCATGCTTCACTGAAAGTCATTCACTCAGGTTCTAACTGATGATGCATCTTACCGTACCTTTCTCTGTGGTCTCCCACGTTTCCCCCTCCATCCTTTATGTTACTTGTGCCATTTTCTGCTGCACCCTTTCTCTCTACCTTGTTTGTCACGTGACTTTATTTCCATTTCACAAAAATTGTGATACCGTTTTGTGTAGTTATGAAACAGAATTTTTGAAATATTACTAATTAGCAATATTTTTTACACCTTTTTAGAAAATTAAAGGGATTTAATGCAGAAGCCTTGGGACTAGCAGTTAGCGTAATGGCTCTGTCGCTGGGCTCCCATGTAGTTGACCATGGTTCGAGTCCTGGATCTGGTGGCTTAAACTCACGCCTGGTGCGTGTGCGTGCATGCCCAAGATCCCGAGAGGAAAATGGAGGAGAAGGGATTGCGGTGTGGCCATCCCCCCTGGGGGGGGGTGATTTCTCACTTTCTGTCTCTCTATCTATCTCTGTCTTTCTGATGAGTGCATACACCCTATAGCAAAACCTCTCCAAAATAATAATAATAATAATAATAATAATAATAATAATAATAATGCAGAAGAGTTTAGAATTCTATCACTTACTTTTTTTTAAAGAGGTTTTTTGTTTGTTTGTTTTGGGTTTTTTTTTTTTTTTTTTGCTATAGGGCATGTACACTCACTGGAAAGGTAGAGACAGAGAGATGGAAAGTAAGAAATCACACCCCCAAAGGGGGGATGGTCATACCACAATCCCTTCCCCTCCATTCTCCTCTCAGGATTTTTAGCCCACACACATACTCCTGGCAGTTAGGTTTGAGATTCAAACCGTGGTTAAGTACGTGGGAATCCAGCAACATAACTATCTACTAGTCCCTAGAATTCTTTTACTTTGATTTGTATTCCCTATCAATGTCTTTTATGTGTTCATGCCTTTCCTCTTTGGCTGACAATATTATATTGCTCCTAGCTAGTCTCTATACCTCAACTCTTATCTCTTTAATGCATCATCTTGCCATAAAGGTATATAGCAAGCAACATAGTTACATAACTGTAGTATATGTGACATCATCATAATGCTTTTTTCAAGTTTCCTTCAAGGCTTTTCATTCCAAATGTTTTAGCATGATATTCAAACTCCTCTTGTACAGTTTAATCAGCTTTAACACTTCCCAAGCTATCTACGAAGGTTATCTGTAGGAACAACAAAGTATTCTTTGTTCCCTGCCCAATTATCTTTGACAGGCAGCCAACATACCATTAATTCACATTAGCTACGATGGAGTCCAATAGCATAACACCTAAGCATGGTATTTCCTTTAGTAGGGTAAGTGCAAAAGAGGACCTGTGCTGTATATCACAGTAATGCTGACCAGTTTGACTGTCAATTACAGACAGAAATGGGCTGCCAAAGTTCAGAGAACGTTTCAGAGAAAAACGCCCTGAAAAAGATCATTAAGCAGAATAAATGACCTGTGAAGTACAGTTTCTCGGGGGGATTCAGGAAGATATTGCATTCACAAAACAAGAACAGGTTGGTGTGCAATAAGGACAGTAGAATAGAAAAGTATTTTTGAAAATTAACATATGATTCCCCAAAATGTGTCAGTGAGGAACTACTCATTTGAAGGACTGAATAGCAAGATGGACATAGTTAGAAATCAAGTGAGCGATTAAACACAAATTAAGAAATTATGCCAAGATGAAAATAACTTAGTAACTATTTCAGAAGAAAAAACAAAATGGATGGGGGAGAAACAAGAGTCAGAGAATAATAAATATTTTCCCAGAGCCAAGAATACAATTTTGCAAGAGAAGGGCCTCTAAGTGATAACCAGATGTATTGAGAAACAACACATACTTGCTCACACCCTCATTGTTTTAGAGAGGTTTTTTGCTATAGGGCATTTGTGCTGCCAGAGATACAGAAATAGAGAGAGAGAGAAAGTGAGAAATCACCCCTAAAGGGCAGTGGCCTCACCACAATCCCTTCTCCTCCATTCTCCTCTTGGGATTTTGGGCAGGCATGGTACATGCACAGTGCCCAGTGTAAGTTTCAAGCCTCTGGGTCCAGAACTCAAACCATGGTCCACCATCTGGGAGTCCAGTGTCCCAACCACTATGCCACCTGCAGTGCCAATTTGTTTTTAAGTTCAAAGGTAAAGAGAAAAAGAATTCTGTAAGTTTGTAGGAAGGAGTGGGAATGAAAATGGTTACTTACAACCCCCTCCCACACACACACATAAAATCAGTGGCATTGGCCTACGCAGAGTGAAAGATTACAGATGGTATAACAGGTATCCACAAAATTCTTCTGGAAAAGCAATGGTACTAAGTCGATGTTTATCCAAATTATCATTCATATATGATGGCAAAAGAAACATGTTCAGGTATACAGAGACTTAACATATCTAGATTTCAAAAAAAACACAGGATAAACTAGATAAAGTAGACCATGGAATAATGTCTCTAACATATATAGAAATAATAGGTTAATATTCCTAATATTACTAATTTTTTAAAAACTGAAAAGACCAGTAGACAAATGATAGGAACAGTTTATCAAAACTATGCATGACCAATAACTATTAATAATAATTAAGAAAATGCAGTTTAGGACAAGCAAATGGCATAGTGGTTATGTCGCTGGACTCACACATGACTGATGGACCTACCTCATCCTATCTTTGACAGAGCTTTCCCACTTCTGGATATATATTATATATAACTATCCAAAGGTATATATATTAGATCATCAGAAAAGTCATGATGCATTTTTGCATCAAGACAGAAAAATATGGCAGGCATGACTTTTAGGCTGACCCAATATAAGAAAGTTCAAAGCAATACTGTTTTTAATAAAAACTGAAATACGTCTAAAGGGGAAAGTTTTAAGTTATAATACAACCATGGTCCAGCAAATGGCATGGAGGTTAAGGCAGCTGGTTTCCTCTTGGCCAGCTGTGTAGTTCATGTCCCAGACCTGGCAGTTTGGAAAAATGCTGGGTATGAGTACATAGCATGTGTACCCAAAATCCTAAGAGGAAGATGGAGGAGAAGGGATTGCAATGTGTCCATTTTCTCTGGGGAATGATTTCTCACTTTTCCTCTTCCTCGATCTCTCCAGTGAGCACACATATCCTATAGCAAAAAAAAAAAACAAAACTAGGGAAACACACACACAACTATTCAGTGTAATACAGTGCAGCACAAAAATGAGCTAGATTTATATGTATCCGATATGGAAAGATGGTTATAATAAAAACATAATTGTGGGGACCAGCGATTAGCATAATGGCTATGTCACTGGACTCGCACGTAGTTGACCACGGTTCGAGTCCATCCACACAGCTTAAACTCACACCGGGCGCATGTGCATGCGTGCCCAAGATCCTGAGAGGAGAAGGGATTGCGGCGTGGCCAACCCCCCTGGGCGGTGATTTCTCGCTTTCTGTTTCTCTGTCTCTTTCTGGCGAGCGCATGCGCCCTATAGCAAAAACCTCTCCACAAAAGGAAAAAAAGAAAAAAAAAGTTATGGAACTGTATGTTATAATCCAAATTTTTTAAGAATATTTTTGTTTTTTGTTTTTTTGGTGTTTTTTTTTTTCTTTTTTTTTTTTTGCCTTAATGTGTGTGTGCTCGCCCTATATATAGAGACAGACAGACAGTGAGAGGTAAAGTGAAAAGACACCCTCCAGGGAGGATGGTCGCTCCATAGTCCCTTCTCCATTTTCCTCCCAGGATTTTGGGTACACACACTCAAGCACCTGGGATGATTTTCAAGTCACCAGGTCTGAGATTCAAAACGTGGTCGGCATGTGCAGCAGCTCAATTGCTACACTATCTGCTGGGCCCATTATCCTAATTTTATGAAGTTGTATGTGTGTTTGAAAATTAACAAAAACAAATCTTAAAGGAAATGTATCAAAGTGTTAATAAATATTAAATCTGGATGCAAAGGAGTACAGGAGTCCAATGTAGAAATTTTCTTTATTTTATATGCTTTATATAAATCTACACTGTTTTTATAATCCATAAAAATACTTACCTGTCTTACTCATCTTTCAAGATCTGTGCACCTATTCCTATAGTAGATTATTTTGTTGTCTTCCCACTGAAAATTGCCCTGAGTTCTCATAAGAAAATTCTTTTTATAGATTTTTTTCTAATCATTTATTTATTTATTTTTACATTTTCCCACATGTACTTTTTAACTTCTGAAGTAATTTTTTATTTTTCTTTTAATTTACATTTTGTCATGTCTTTACAGTATACATTTCTTTTTCCAACACAAATACCATGCATGTTAGTCTGTCGGCATCTTCCAGTGAGCTTTTCTCAACCTAAGAGACAACAGAAAGAAAGACACAGAGACAGAGTAGTGGTGGACACAGGCAGCCTGAGCCTGCAGCCTGTGCCACCCAAACAAGCTGAGAGCCTTTATTTATAGGGCAGAGCAACACTACATAGTGTATTTCGTGACATTCCATAGATACAGTTGATGTCTTGCAGCCACAGAAGACAAATGATATTATCTGTAAGGGTTTGGGCAAGCTGGTGCCAGGTGCATCGCATTGGCACATCAAAACCAAAGAAGTTGTAAGTTACTTATCTAGAGAAGCGAAGCCTGTCTGCAGATGTGGGGAGTACGTTCTCTGGCATACATCAAAGGGTTAATTGTTAGGTTAAGAGATTACACAAAGCAGAGCAGGGGTTGATCTTTACTAGTGGGGTCAGGATTCCCCTAGCTCCACGGATGTTTCCCCAGAGCAGCCCCTGTAAATTCCACCGATTGCTCTGCCTGCAGGAAGGGTCAAGGAAAGGGCAAGCCTCAACTTCAGAGAAAAAAGTGATGTTTGCTCAGAGCATGTCCCTGATGTCTGCTCAGAACAGGTCCCCACATCTCAGAACATGTCCCTACATCAGTCAAGACAAGGCTATTACTATATATATTATCATCATCAGTTAGCTTCTCATTCTTTGTCAAATAAGCATACTTTTACCTGTTTTTTCCTTCCCCTTTCCCCTCCCTCCCCCCTTCCATACTAAACGTTTTTTTTTTTTTTCACATTTTATTGATTCACAAAAGATCTCAAAGTATGGACAAAGTCTAGTTACATGAAAATTGACTGAAGTAGACAGCAGCACATTAACCTGAATCACACCTTCTAAATTTGATTGTTTTTCATCTCCAGGGCCTTAATAAGAGTGTGTTAATACACATGACTATTTTACAATGATAGCTCTAAATAATTTATTTAAACATTTCAAAAAAAAAAAAGTATGGACAAAGCTAGAATCTAGTGGCAAGTGCACTGTAATTTTCTTCTGAAACAATTTCTTATCTCTATTCCTCCTTTGAGTAAAGAGAGGTATAAACTAACTTATTTGTAAAAAATAAAATTAGGTTAATCTTAATTTGGTCTGTTATTTGCATAAAACTCCATAAGAATTCAATTTCTGATGCAAGGCAACAGATACTATTGTATTATTGAACTTATGCAGATAATCATTCTGCCACAAAATAAGAATGCCCACAAATATCTTCCAATTGCAAAGGGGTCAGAAACACACAGTTATGTTTCAATTTTAAAAATTATTTTTTCAATAATTGCTGAACCCAACAAAAAAGAAAACAAAAATCCTTAAATATGAAACACAAAGCATAGAAGAAAATCAGTAATGTTTTAGAAAAAAGTCATAGAATTCTATTTCACAGTTCAGTCTCGTGTAATCTCTCTCTTGTTGAATTTGCAGTGTTACTGTGGTCTGACCTTTCTGTTAACATTCAACATTATTATTGATATTTTAGAACTTGTCCCTACCATTAAGTTGGCTATTTTTCTTGATCATTTTTTGTTCTCTTATTTGTCTGTCTTTAGTTTTCTTGGTATAGTACTCCCTTTAGAACTTCTTGAAGAGTTGGTCTGGTGTTGATAAATTCTTTCAGGTTTTATCTGAGAATGTTTTTATCTTTTCTTCCCACATGAAGGATAATCTTGCCAGATACAGTATTTTTGGTTGAAATTGTTTTTTACTTAACACTTTGAATATATTTGTCTATTCTTTCCTTGCTTGCATTGTTTCTGAAATGGCTACATTTAGGTCTGAATGACTTATTTGCTCTCATAAGCCCTGTTTGGGCCCCATAAGCCCTGTTTGTATCAGAAGGGCACAGTGGGCCACCAGCCCCTCCTGGATCACTTTTGCCAAGACCATACCTTGGTCTAGGGGTCTGCCCTGCCCGTAGAAAGGACAGGAAGGCCCGATAAACTCTGTGGTATTCACACACTGGACCTGCCTCCTGAATCTCTCACATCTAAATAAAGCTGCATCTATCTCTTGAGGGTAACTTCACACAGGTGCATTTCACGTTGGCTACACGTACCTGCACAAGACTGAAGAGTCTCACACACAGGCTTCTAACTCCTTAGATGAACTTGACAGGGCTGCATTCAAGCTCAGTAGGTTGACTTGCTGATAGGTACAGTACATAGGTATAAGCTTGGCTTGAATCTGAAAGACATGTCTAGCTTTTAGAACTTCCCAGACTCCATTTTCCTGGGGCACTTCTGGGTCTTTAGAGTTGATGTGCCTCTTGAGCATTACAGAATCTGCTCTATAAATCAATGAGCAAGTGCTTGCGTGCTCCACCAGATCCTAAAAATCACTGTAGAGACACAAGAAATATGAAACAGCAAGGAAGTACCTCTCCAAGGGTACACAGTAACTCTTCACCAACAATGAGTAACATACATGAAGTCACTGAAATGTCAGAAATGGCATTCAGAATACTGATCATAACAAAACTCAATGAGATACAGAAAAAAAAAATTAATGTTAGGAGAATGAGGTTCATCCCATGATATGGAAGATCTTCCTAAAGAGATAGAGACCCTGAAAAAGACCAAATAGAACTTCTGGAGATGAAGGATACAGTACGGAAAATTGAAGTTTCTCTTCAAAGTATTAACAACAGATCATTCAGAAGAAAATTTCCAAACTTGAAGACAAAACCTCGAATTTAGTCTTAAGTCATTAAAAAAGAAAAGAAAAGAAAAGAACCATTAAAAATGAGGATAACAGGGACCAGCAGATGGCATAATGGTTGATGTCACTGGACTCCCACGTCGTCGACTATGATTGGAGTCCTGTACTCAGTAGCTTAAAACTTAAGCCAGGAACATGTACATGTGCATCCAAAATCCCAAGAGGAGAAAGGAAGAGAAGGGATTGCAGCATGACCATCCCCCCAGGGGGTGATTTTTTTGCTTTCTGTCTCTCTGTCTTTGACTTTCTGATTAGCACATGCTTCCTGTAGCAAAAATCTCTCTTTGGAAAAAAATTAAAAATGAGGACAGCATATAGGAAATTTCAGACACCATGAGGCATATCTGCATATTGGGTAATCCAGAAGGTAAAAAGATAGGAAGTCATAGAAAATCTCTTTCATGAAATAATATCTGAAAACTTTACAAATCTAGAGAGACATACAGACATCCAGACTCAGGAAATACAAAAGATACCAAATAGAATCAACAGAAGAAGGGCTTGTCAAAGGCACATCATTGCCAAAATGGCAAAATCAAAGACAAAGATAAAATCCTGAAAATGTCAAGGGAGAAACTTCAAATTATTGATACAGGATACCCATTAGACTAAGCTCAGACCTCTCGGCAGGAACCAGACAAGGAGGGAATGGAAAGACATTTGTAAAATTCTGAAAGAAAAACATTTCCAGCCAAGAATACTATACCTGGCAAGATTATCCTTCAGATTGAAAAAAGAAATAAAATCATTCTTGGATAAACTAAAACTACAAGAATTCACCAACACTAAACTAGCTCTTTGAGAAATACTTAGGATAGTGCTGTGTCAGAAAAGTGAAAAGGTGGGAACCAGCAGTTAGCGTAATGGCTATATCGCTGGATTCCCACGTAGTCGACCGCGGTTCGCGTCCCGGACCCGGAGACTTAGAAACTACACCAGGCGCGTGTATGTGCATGCCCAAGATTCCGAGAGGAGAATGGAGGAGAAGGGATTGCGGCATGACCATCCCCCCTGGGGGATGTTTTCTCCCTTTCTGTCTCTATGTCTCTCTCTGTCTGTCTGGCGAGTGCACGCGCCCTATAGCGAAAAGTGAAAAGGTAACATGTAGAAATAAAAGAACATAAAACTAAGAAAATGACAGAATAGCAGGGATTAAGTCCACACATACTGTTAATAACATTGAATGTTAATGGATTAATTTTCCCATCTAAAAGACATTGGCTAAATAGATAGAAAAACAGGAGCTTCTATTTGTTGCTTATAAGAAATAACCTCATTGATAAAGATATAAACAGATATAAAGCAAAGGCCTGGAAAAGTCATTTCACGTAGATGTAAAACAAAAAAAAGCTGGAAAGTATACTGATGTCAGACAAAATAGACTTAAAGCTAAAAACTATAAAAACAAAAAGATGATCACTATTTATATATATATATATATACACATACACATACACACACACACATATTTTCTTTATTATTTCTTTTATTATTATTATTATTTGTACATTAAATCACTGTACATCACTTAGATTGTGAAGAGACTTCACCCAGCATGATTTACACCTCAGTCCAGCCCAATTGAGACTGTTATACATGTCCTCATCAACAGATAATAAACCTTATATGTGTCCCACAAGTGTCTTACCTCTCCATTTTCCCCCCAAATTTCCTTTCCTATGCTCTTTTCCTCTCACACTCTCTCCCACTTTGTTTCTAGTGTCCATTACAATTTTTGATACTTTTTTGTTCTCCAGTCTTTCGGTCTCTACCATAGAGTGCGGATAGACAGTGTATGGGTTTTTTTTTTTTTAATTAATTATTTTTATTTATTTATTTATTTTTACATTTTTTTAATACATTCAATCACATTATTTACCTTACAAGGTGATCATTTAAATATGTGAACATTTCTCCCCAGTCCAGTTGATCAAAATATAACAACACTACCTCGCTGTCTCAACAACTTCCATATTCATCCACTTTCTATCAAATTCCAGGGCCTTGTTTTTTTATGGCTGAATAGTATTCTGTGGAGTATATGTGCCACAATTTTTCAGTGCATTTATCAGTTTGTGGACATTTGGATTGGTTCCAATCATGAATAATTCTGCAGTGAAAATAGTTGTGCAAGCATTTTTCCAACTGAGCGCTCTCCTGTCCTTTGGGTAGATACCCAGGAGTGGAATTGCTGGATCATATGGTAGTTCTATTTAAAGGTCTTTGAGGAACCTCCATATCGTTCTCCATAGTAGCTGGACCAATTTACATTCCCATCAACAGTGTAGGAGTGTTCCCCTTTTACCACATCCCCTCCAGCACTTAGCATTATTTGTGTTTTTAATCTTTGCCATTCTGATTGGGGTTAGGTGGTATCTCATTGTGATTTTGATCTGCATTTCCCTTACAATGAGGGATGTTGAGCATTTTTTCATATGGTTTTTTGGCTGTTTGTATGTCTTCCTTAGAGAGTTGTTTATTTAGCTCATTTCCTCATCTTTTAATTGGCTTAATCATTTTTTTCTGGTTAAGCTGCTTGAGTTTCCTGTGTATTCTAGTTATCAGTCCTTTATCTGAGGCACAGTTAACAAAAATTTTCTCCCATCCCAAGGGTTGTCGATTCACACTAATTATAGTGTCCTTTGCTGTGCAGAAACTCCTTAATCTGATGTAATCCCATCTGTCTATTTTGGGGATTATTGCCTGTGCATTGGGGGTCTTGCTTAAGAAGTCTTTGCCTACCCCAGTGTCTCCCAGAGTTTCCCCAGTGTTTTCCAGCAGTAGTTTTATAGTTTGTGATCTTAGATTTAGATCTTTGATTCACTTTGAGTAGATTTTTGTTAATGATGACAGATAGGGGATCAGATTCATCTTTCTGCAGGTGGATACCCAGTTTTTCCAGCACCATTTGCTAAAGAGGTTTCCCTTTTCCCAATGGATTGACTGGTACCCTTTTTCAAAGATGAGTTGGCTGCTTGTTTGGGGGTTTATTTCTGGAGTCTCTGTCCCATTGGTCCTCATGTCTATTTTTGTGCCGATACCAAGCTGTTTTGATGGTATTGAGGAAGTGAGATGCCACCTACTCCAGTCTTCTTGTGCAGGACGGCTTTAGCAAAATGGGGTCTTTTATGGTCCCAGACCTGATTGGAATTCCAGATTCTGATTGTCTTTTCTAGATCTGTGAAAAATGTCTCTTGTAATTTTATAGGGGTTGCATTAAATAAGTAGATTAATTTGGGTAGGATTACTTTTTTTTTTTTTTTTGAGTGGTTTTTCCTATAGGACACGTGCACTCGCCAGAAAGACAGAGAGAGAGAGAGATAGAAAGCGAGAAATCACCCGCCAGGGGGGGTGGTCACTCCAGGATGGTCACTCCACAATCCCATCTCCTCTATTCTCCTCTCAGGATCTTGGGCACACATGCACAGGTGCTCAGTGTGTGTTTAAAACCACTGGGTCGGGGACTTGAACCGTGGTTGACTACATGGAAATTCAATGGCATAGCCATTACACTAATTGCTGGTCCCATGCCATTTTTATGATATTGATTCTGCCAGTCCAGAAACATGGGATGTTCTTTCACGTTTTAGTGTCCTTTTCAATTTTTTTTTTACGGTTTTCATAGTTTTCCTTGTAGAGGTCTTGGGCACATGCACTCACTAGAAAGACAGAGAGAGACAAAGAGGCAGAAAGTGAGAAATCACCCCCGAGAGGGGATGGCTGCCCCACAGTCCTTTCTTCTCGATTCTCCTCTTGGGATCTTGGGGCACACACACACATGTGCCTGATGTGAGTTTAAGCCACCAGGCCCGGGACTCGAACTGCAGTTGACTACATGGGAGTCAGCGACATAGCCATTACACAACTGCTGGTCACAGTTAGTTTTATTCCTAAGTATCTTATACTTCTTGTGGCTATGGTAAATGGAATTACATTCTTCAGTTCTGTCTCTGCCTGCTTGTTGTTTGTATATTGAAATGGAATAGATTTTTGTAAGTTAATTTTGTATCCTGCCACTTTACTGTATGCATTTATTACTTTGAGAAGTTTTTTCGTGGATACTATTGGGTCTTCTATGTATACAATCATGTCATCTGCAAACAGAGATAATTTCAGCTCTTCTTTTCCTATTGAAATGCCTTTTATTTCCTTCTCTTGTCTGATCGCATTGACTAGAACTTCCAGTACTATAGTGAATAGGAGTGGAGAAAGTGGGCAACCTTGTCTTGTACCCATTTTTAGGGGAAAAGCTGAAAGCTTTCAGTATAATATTAGCTGTGGGTTTATAGATGTCTTTTATTATGCTGGGAAATAGTCCTTCTAAACCAATTTTACTGAGAGTCCTGATCATAAAGGCATGTTGTATTTTGTCAAATGCTTATTCTGCAGCAATCAAAATGATCATATGGTTTTTATCTTTCTTTCTATCAATATGGTATGTTACATTTATGGTTTTGCACATGTCGAACTATCCTTGGAATAAAGCCTACCTGGTCGTGATGAATAACCTTTTTTATATGCTGTTGAATATAGTTAGCAAGTATCTTGTTGAGAATTTTTGCATCTATATTCATCAGGGATATAGGTCTGTAGTCTTCCTTTTTTGTTGTATCCTTATCCGTTTTGAGAATGAGGGTAATAAAGGCTTCACAGAATGAATTTGGAAGGGTTCCTTCCTTTTGGATCTCTAGAAACTGAGTAGGATGGGGGTTACCTCTTCTTTAAAAGTTCTGTAAAATTAAGCAGTGAAGCCATCAGGGCCTTGACTTTTCTTTGTTGGGAGGTTATTTATTACTGATTCAATCTCATTGCTTGTTATAGGTCCATTCAGGCTTTCTATGTCCTCCTGAGTCAATCTTGGTAGATTATATGTATCCAGGAATTTGTCCACCTCATCCAGGTTTTCTTCCTTGATGGCATATAGTTGCTTATAATGTTTTGTATTTCTGTTATGTCTATTGTAATGTTGCCGGATTTGTTGTGAATTTGACTTATCACCTAGTTTCCATAGTGTATTGGTTATCACATTTGCCTGACACTGTATATTATTTTATTAAAAGGATTAATTCACCAAGAAAATATAACAATTAATAAATATTTATGCACCCAATATTGGAACACCCAACTGTATAAAACAAAGACTGCTAGGCCTTAAGAAAGAGATAGACTGTGACACACTGCTTGTTGATTTCAACACCACTAGACAGGTCATCTAGACAAAAGGTAAACAAAGAAACACAGGAGCTAAATGATACCGTATCTGACTGACATTTACAGAACATTTCATTTGACAATCTTAAAACACCACATTTTTCTCAGCCCCACATAAAATATTTTCAAAGGTAGAGCACATTATGGGACATAAAACAAGTCTTTACAAATTCAAAAGTATAGAAATCTTATTTAGCATCTTTTCAGACCACAATGGAATTAGACTTGAAATCAACAACAGAGAGGCCAGCAGCTGGCATGGTGGTTAAGGCACTAGATTCCTATACAGCTGACTGTGGTTTGAGTCCCAGACTCAATGGCTTAAAACTCACACCAGGCTCGTGTATACACATGCCCAAAATCGTGAGAGGAGACTGGAGGAGAAAGGATTGTGGCATGGCCATGCCTCACTGGGGGATGATTCCTTACTTTCCCTCTCTCTGTCTCTGTCCGCCTGTCTCTCTCTCTCTTTTTTGAGTGTACATGCCCTGTAACAAAAACCTTAAAAAAGAAGAAATCAAAAACAGAGCCTTCAAAAATACACAAATACATGGCAACAAATCAGTTTACTCTCGACTGACTTCTAAACTACTGAAGAAATCAAAAATGAAATTGAAAAACTTCTTGGGACCAGCAGATAGCGTAATGGCTATGTTGCTGGACTCCCATGTAGTCGACCGCGGTTCACGTCCTGGACCCAGTGGCTTAAAACTCACGCCAGGTGCATGTGCGTGCGTGCCTAAGACCTTGAGAGGAGAATGGAGGAGAAGGGATTGTGGCATGGCCGTCCCCCCTGGGGGGGTGATTTCTCGCTTTCTGTCTCTCTGTCTCTTTCTGTCTGTCTGGTGAGCACACGCGCCCTATAGCAAAAACCTCTCAAAAAAAAAAATTTTTTTTTGAAACAGATTTCTGGGACACATTGAAAATAGTCCTAAGAGGAAAGTTTATAGCAATTAGTGATCATAATAAAAAAATAGAAAGCTGGTAAATAAGTAACCAAATAATACATCTCAAGGAACTAGAAAAGGAAGAAAAAAAATTCCAAAAGTACTAGGAGAAAAGAAAAAAATAAAGATTAGAGCAGATTAAATGTAATAGAGAATAGAAGAATGAACAGTACAGAAAATCACCATAACAAAAGTTGGTTTTATGAGAGAAAAAACAAAAATCAACAAACCATTTATTAGACAAACTGAGAATAATAGAGAAATGGCAGAATCAGAAATGGAAAAGTCAGTATTACAACAGATATGGCAGAAATTTAAAAGATCATAAGGAAATACTGTGAGGCACTATACACCAGTAAATTAGAAAACCTAGATGAAATGGATGAATCCCTGGACATATACAACATACTGAGATTGAACCAGGAAGAAATAGAAAGCATGAATAGACCAATAGCAAACAGTGATACTGAATCAGTTATAGTCTCCCAACAAAGAAAAGCCTAAAGCCCCAATGACTTCATTTCTGAATTCTATATAAACCTTTAGGTAAGAATTAACACCAATTCTCTCTCAAACTATTTCTAAAGATCCAAATGGAAGGCCCCTCCTCCCCCAATTCAATCCATGAAGCCTCCATCACCTTAATACCAAAAGCAGACAAGGACATAATGAAAAAACTACAAACCAATATCCCTAATGAATATAGAAGCAAAATCATCAACAATATTTTAGCAAATCAAATCCAACAGCACATTAAGAAGATTATACACCATGAACAAGTAGGTTTTATCACAGGAAAACAAGGATGGTTCAACATAGTCCAAAACAGTAAATGTAATACATCACATTAACAGAAGGAAAGATGATCACATCAATAGATACAGAAAAAGCATTTGATAAAGTACATCACTTCATGGTTAATGATCTCAAGAGATAGCTACAGAGAGTACATTTCCTGAGACCAGCAGATGCTGTTATGGTTGCATCACTGGAAGACCACAGTTTAGGTCCTGGACCTGGCGTCTTAAAAATCAGTGCTGGGTGTGTATGCATTTGTGCTCAAAATCCCAAGAGGAGAGTGGAGGAGAAGGGATTGCTGTGTGGCTACCCCACCCCCCCGGGGAGGGGGAGGTTCTCATTTTCTGGCTCTCTGTTGCTTTCTGACTCCCCAGCGAGTGCACGTGCCCTATAGCAAAAAGATTTTTTTTCCTCAACACAATAAAAGCAATCTATGACAAACCCATAAGTAATATCATGCTGAATGGGGAAAAACTGAGAGCTTTTCCACTAAAAACTGGAACAGACAAGGGTGGCCACTTTTTGACTCCTTTTCCTTTTTTTTTTTTTTTTTTTTTTAGATTTTGCTATAGGACAAATGTGCTCATTAGAGTGAGAGAGAGGCCACCCTGTAATCTGTTCTTCATTCTCCTTTTGGGATTTTGGACATGTACACACATGTGCCCAGCGTATCTTTCAGGCCACTGGATCTAGGACTTGAACCATGTAGCTGGTCATGTGCAGTCCAGTTGCCTTAACTTTCATGCCACCTACAGGCCCCCACTTTTTTGGTACATTATTGGAGGTTCTACCCAATACAATTGACCAAGAGAATGAAATAAAAAGCAAAGGAAGGAAGAAGTTAAAGGATAGCAGACATGATTTTATACATAGAAAATAACAAAAGACTCCACAAAAATACTTACAGAAGTAATAAACGAATTCAGTAAAGTGGCAGGATACAAAATCAACATTAAAAAATCTGTACCTTTTTTATACAAAATCAGTGATGCACTGAGGCAGAATGAAGAAAACTATCTAATTTATAATCACCAAAAATAACAAAAATCCTAAGGAATAAATCTAACCAAAGAGGTGAAAGGCATCTGCAAATGAAACTATGAAAAGCTCAAGAAAGAAATTGAATATGATATAAAAATAATGGAAAGACATTTATTGTTCTTGGATTGGAAGACTCAATATAATTTAAATGTCAGTTCTTCCCATTAATTTACAAATTTAGTGTAATTCCTATCAAATTACCAGTGGCATTCTTCACAGAAGTAGAAAAAAAAATGTAAAATGTGTCTGGAATCATAAAAGACCCCCATATCACTAAGGTGATAAAGAGAACAAAGTTTGAGGTCTCTCACTACCTGACTTCAAAATAAATTACAAAGTCATAATGATCAAAAATGCATGGTATTAGCACAAAAATAGACACGTGGAGCAATGGAACGAAATTGATAACCCAGAAATAAACCCCAAAACATCCAGCCAACTTATCTTTGACAAAGGGCACAAGACAGTCCAGTGGGGAAATGAGTCTCCTCAGCAAATGCTGCTGTAAGTACTGGATATTTACGAAATAAAACTAGATCCACTCTCTCATTATTAACAAAAGTCAATTCAAAATTGTGAAACTATGTGTGGAAAACACAAGGGATACACTTGAAGACATTGAAGGTGGCAAAGTTTCCTTAAATGAGACCACTAAAATGTGGGCAGTAACACCAAAGATGGATAAGTGGGATTACCTCAAACTAAAAAGCTTCTGCATAGCAAAGGAAACAATAAGTGGAGAAAACAGCTCACACAATGGGAAAAAATATTTGCAAACTTGACTTCAGATAAGGGATTAATAACCAGAATAAACAGGGACCTCAAGTAGTTTACCTTCAAAAAACTAAATAACCTGATTTTTAAATGGGTAGTTAATCTGAACAGACAGCTCTCAAAGAAAGACATGGCAAATGGCCTAAAAGCATTTGAAAAAATGTATACCATCTCTTATTCATAAGGAAAATGTAAATCAAAATCACAAAATTGCTATGAACAAATACTAAAGGGGCTCTGGTGAACAGGAAACCCTCCTGCACTATTGGTGGAAATGTAAATTAGTTCAGCCATTGTGGAAAACTATATGGAAGTTCCTCAGAAATTTATAAATCGAGCTATCGTATGTCCCAGTAATCTCATCTCTGGGTATTTACCCAAAGGACAGTAAATCACTCTGTCTGTTGCAAAGCCCCTTGCACACCCATGTTTATTGCAGCATTATTGATAATAGCTAAGACATCAAATTAACCCATAAGTGTCCAACAACTTATGACAGGATTTTTAAAATGTGACACATATGCACAATCAAATACCATTCAACCATAAAGAACAGCAAGTGGGCCAGCAGGTGGAATGGAGGTTAAGGTGACTGGATCCCACATGGCCAATCTGTGCTCTTTGAGTCCTAGATCCAGTAGCTTAAAAATCACTCTGGACACATGTGTTGTATGTATGCTCAAAATCCCAAAAAGGAGAAAATAGTAGAAGGGGTTGCTGCGTGGCTGTCCCCTCTGGGGGCCGATTTCTCTCTCTCTTTCTCTCTCTCTGCCTCTGCCTCCTTCCCCCTGTCTTCCCTGTCTCTGACAAACACACATGCCCTATGACAAACTGAAATAAATAAATAAATAAATGACCTTTTTAAAAAAAAATGAGATCCTGGGGTCTGCAGGTGGCATGGTGGCTAAGGGTGATAGATTCCCACATGGCTGACTGTGATTAGAGTCCTGGACCTGGCAGCTTGCTTTCTCACTTTCCTTATCTGTCTGTCTGTCTGTCTGTCTGTCTCTCTCTCTCTCTCTCTCTCTCTCTTGCTCTGTCCCTCTCTGTTCAAATTAAAATAAATAAATAAAGTTAAATAAAATCATTTTTTTTTTTTTAAATGAGACCTTGGGACCAGCAGATGATATAATGATTACGTCACTGGACTCCCAAGTAGTCTACCATGGTTTGAGTCCTGGATCTATTGGCTTAAAACTCATGCCAGGCGCATGTGTGTACATATGCAAAATCACAAGAAGAGAATGGAAGAGAAGGGATTGTGGCATGGCTATCCCCCCTGGAGGTGTGATATGATTTCTCACTTTCTGTCTCTCTGGCGAACTCACATGCCCTATAGCAAAAACATGTCTAATTAAAAAAAAAATGAGATCATGTCATTCGATACCAAGTGGTCAAGTCCACACGGCTTTATGCTGTGTGAAGTAAGGCAGACTATGAAAGACAAACACTGTATGTCCTTGTGAGGTACATACTGAAAGGTTGCACTCTGGTGGAAATGGAAAGACTTGAAGGCATAGAAGTAGAGAGGACAGCTGTAGATATCAGAGACTACATGGGAATGAGTGAGTGACAAGGAGTAGGAGGGGATCAGGAGAAAAGCATTTAACATTCACAAGAATGCAGGTATATGGGGAAATAGGTTGTGGAGTGATATACCACAGCCGAATTTAAAAAAAATTCCTAGTCATCCTTCACACACACACACACACACACACACACACACACACACCAAATGTGGTATTCTTTGTTGAAAATGAATATGGTATTATCCTTGATTTTATTGTCACACACTGTCTGTATGCTATGAAAATCCATGTTGTTGTGCCTTACAAAGATGTATAATTAAATATGAAATCCAAAATACAAAAAAAAAATTAATAATTTTTTTTTTAATTGTCAGAAGGTCGTGTACTTGATAGAGAGAAAGGGAGAAAAGACCCCCGAAAGGGGCATGGCCATACCACAATCCCTTCTGCTTCATTTCTCCATCTTGTCAGGATTCAGTGCTTGTAGGCATATGCACCTGTGTTTTTAAATCCTCTGGAGCTGGGATTCAAGTCTTAACTGGCCATTTGGGATCACTAAGCCACAGGGCTGGCCCTTACTGCGATAATCTGTACTTCACTTTATTTTCTACTCTTGTTTAGGAGTTTTTCTTACTGTATGTTTCTGGAAGTCCTTACCTTTTTTTTCCTCCCAAATGAACAAAGTTTTATGCATGATGGGGCTTTGTCACACAGTTTATATGTTAATCCAGTTTCCTGTTTTTGGAGTACCTAAGAGAAGATATTCAGACTGTGCTGTTGGTTAGTGCAATAAAATGGGTGTCCTGATGTTTGTTTCCTTTATGGCCACCCTGGGATTTTTGTTAAGTAGTGGCTACATCTTTTTCTCAACTATTGGGTCATTGTAAAAGTCATGACATATTTTTCTGCTTTTTTACACAAAAATGCCTCATGACTTTTAAGATGACCCAATAGATCCATCCAAGGAAAAGTCAAGCAATGTGTTATTCAAATCTTTAACAATCAAAATGTGGATGTCACAGTGAAGGTAAGAATAACTATGTGCTTTTGCATTTATATTAAACACTTTTATTTTTTTTTTCTCTAAGTTTGGAATAGTTGATGCTGATGGATATTTAAGTCTGTATCAAACAAACTGGAAGTGTTGTCCAATTACTGGAACCATGCCTAAGCCATATCTGGTAAGCCAAGAATTTCTACCTTTAAATAAATGTTGAATTTTTAATTTTAAAGGCAGTAAGAATAAGTATTTGAGGCAAGAAATACTAAAGCCAGTACATAACATCTATTTAGTCTTTGATCCTCACTTTACTACAGGCTCCTGTCCTGTATTATGTGAAAATTACTCTGGAGAAGCATAATTAGTCATTAGTAGTTTGGAAAGCATAATTTAGTCATTAGTAGTTTAGAAGCATAATTTAGTCATTAGTAGTTTGGAAAGTTGACATGTGTAAACCAACATAGTATTTCCAGAGCCCCGTGTAACCTGGAGATTACTTCACCCAGGTTAATCTCACTGAACTGCAGTAGTATTATACCTAAATAGAAAGATGAACAAACCAGTGGGTTTGGTTATTTTCTGCAGTTACTCCTTATGAATGAACCAATAGGAGGGACCCCCTGTAGTTAGTATTGTTATTTTCTTATCCATCTCTTTTTTAGAATATTGATACAGCTCCATACAGGACTATGCAGACTTAATGAGCCTTCTGCAGCTTCACATGACACTAAATAAATATTTCCTGTATTCTTCAGGGAAGCCATTTATAGTGCTAAGCAATACTTACTAGGAAGAAGTTACTACCAGTTAAGATTGTGGTAATTACATTAAGTGCTAGAATACAGTACTGATCTAAGAGAAACAAGCAAGGAAAGGCTGATTAGAGTACCTTGAAAGAATTTTAATTTTTCTTCATTAAGTCAACAGATTTAGATGTGCAAGTGCATGTTTTCTAACAGACTGCTTTTCTTTTCTTAACTTTTAAATATGGTAAATTGGATTATTGTGCATGTAAATATCTTCTCAGAATTTGGTTTTGTTTGATTTAAGGACGTATCTTGTAGCCTAGTTCCAGTGATGCTCCAGAGAACTGGAGAGATGATTAAAAAGAATAGTTTTTATGTGACGATTGTGGCATACTTTAAAAATGAACTTTTTATTAAAAAGAGAAATATTTAAACATAATTGGAAGCTTTTATAACGGACTAAACCTTATAATTTATTATTTGAAGGAATGAGAAATGCTACAGGTTTTCCTAATTTTGATGACTATTAGTAATTTTTATTCACATATTTGAGCAGTTATTTTGAATTTTGAATTTTTCTGGAAAATACATGATGTTAATTAATTTAACAAATAATTTAATCCTGGTTTCTCTTAATGTCATCAAGAAAGCCATGACATATTTTTCTGTTTTTTTATGCTAAAATGCAGTTTCTTCTCAAGACAAAAAATGTCACTAAATATGCTGAGGGAAGTATTTGAGGTTTAACTTCTTTATGTTTCCCTTTGAGCCTTTGGTTGAATGGCAGCAAAGGTCTTGGTAGTGAACAGTCATAACATATGCAGCCTACATAAGTGTTCAGGAAAAATGTGAGAGAGAATGTGCGAGTGTGTTTGTGTCTACATCTGTGAAAGAGAATAGGCAGAACAATTGTGGCAGAATGTTCAAAGTTATTGAAAGAGTATATGAACATTCTCTGCATAACTTTTACAACTTTTCTAAATTTCCGGGGGAACGGGTGGGCGGTGTGAGGAATTAAGAGAGCCGTAAAAGAAATGATCACTTTTTGAATGATGCCTCTCCCTGGTTATGAAACTTTTAGAGACCGCAGTAACACTGTTATAACCATTCCAGACTTGGCAGTGTCATAACAAAACAGCGAATGATTTTGTCTTCGTCAGCTCTTCGTCTCTGATAGCTACAGCTGGCCTTTCAACTGACAATAGGTAAGAGAGAATGACAGAAGCCGAACTGCATATGAGTTGAACGTTTTCTTAGTGTTTGCGCTCTTGGGAGTCAAAAATGTTTTTATAATTATACCTGTAGGTATTTTTAGTATAAAGACTTGTTTCTTACCTTGAGCATTTTCAGCATACTCATTGTAAAGTGAGGGAAATTCTAGTGCTGTTAAAAACAAAATCCAGGCACAGCCAGGGTGGTACATGCAGGGGACGCCGCTGCACAGTGCTGAAGCCATGTGGGAAAGCTCCAGGTCTGCGTCCTGGGTCTCCCTGCACCTGCCTGACATGCCAGTGTGTGTGCCCCAGGTGGGCTGGCTGCAGGCCTGGGGGAGCAGAGGGAAATCAAAGCCTCTGTCAAGGTACTTTTATCTCTCTCTGTCTCTGTCTCATGAAGGAAATAAATCAATAAGCTTTCAGAAATGCATCCCTTTTGTATTTTTAATATTCCAATAGTAAGACTTGATTGTAGGAGAAAATACTTGTTTGTTAGTGGATTGCATTTCTCCGTATTACTCCCTACATATTAGGAAAGCGTATGGCGGGTCCAGCTAATGATGTAGTGGTTACATCGCTGGACTGCCACATGGCTGACCACAGTTTGAGGCCTGGACCCGGAGGCTTGAAACTCACACTGGGCATGTGTGTGTGTGTGCGTGCCCAAGATCCTGGGAGGAAAATGGAGGAGAAAGGATTTCAGCATGGCCATACCCCTGGGGTGTGATTTCTCACTTTTCCTCTCACTGGCTCACACACTCTCTCTCTCCAGCGAGCGCATGTGTCTTATGGCAAAAACCTCTTGAAACAAACCAACAAAAATCTTGTGGCAAAAGAGGAACTATTATTTATTGGCCCTGACATTTACTTAATTTAGTTAATCCTCATACATACTGCACTCCAAAAAAAGCTAAGTTTCAAATGACCACAGTTTGAGGCCTGGACCCGGAGGCTTGAAACTCACACTGGGCATGTGTGTGTGTGTGCGTGCCCAAGATCCTGGGAGGAAAATGGAGGAGAAAGGATTTCAGCATGGCCATACCCCTGGGGTGTGATTTCTCACTTTTCCTCTCACTGGCTCACACACTCTCTCTCTCCAGCGAGCGCATGTGTCTTATGGCAAAAACCTCTTGAAACAAACCAACAAAAATCTTGTGGCAAAAGAGGAACTATTATTTATTGGCCCTGACATTTACTTAATTTAGTTAATCCTCATACATACTGCACTCCAAAAAAAGCTAAGTTTCAAAGAAAGAGTCTTCTCCTGATCCCAACTCTTCATCCCACTTTTGGTTTCCCTTTTTACAACTGAATTCTGAAATAAAGGCCCACAGAGGTTGCTGAGCCTCACTTTGCAGGACTGAGGAGTCTCTGACCTACTTCTGTACAAATTCCTTACTTATATGTTGAGTCATTAGACGACGTTTCCGACGACCCAGTATTTCCATATAGAAAATGCAGTGTCTCCTGCCATTTGTATGTGTCGGCCCAGCTGTTAAGAGAATCAGTGAACACAAAAGGTAGCTTGCGTTTTCAGCCTTCATATAGTATTATCTGTAAGTATATGTTAACCTGAAGGAATTCAGTTTGTAAGGTTTTTAAATTTTGTGTAAAAACCAATCATATGGGGAACCAGCAGTTAGCATAATGGCTATGTCGCTGGACTCCCATGTATTCGACCGCGGTTCGCGTCCCGGACCCGGTGGCTTAAAACTCACACCGGGCGCGTGTGCGTGCGTGCCCAAGATCCCGAGAGGAGAATGGAGGAGAAGGAATTGTGGCATGACCATCCCCCCTGGGGGGTGATTTCTCGCTTTCTGTCTCTATGTCTCTCTCTGTCTGGCGAGCGCACGCGCCGTACAGTGAAAATCTCTCAAAAAAAAAAAAGAAAACAATCATATGTAGATTCGTTGATTACTTGTATTTAACACCTTTATCAATTTAAGAACCTCCTGTGACAGTCAGATTTCAATTGTTAGGTAATTATATGAAACATACTTTTTTTTTATTCTATTTGCTTTTTGTGTCACTCAAGAAAGAATCTTCTTTTTTGTCTTACCAGAAACATATGTTTGTGGGATACTCTTGTAGCACCTGCCAACAGTTTAGTCCATGGTAAGTTTTATATATTTTGGAAATTAAAAAATTCCTGAACTAAAAATGATTTTTAAATGGATTTACTTTTAATGACACATTTATTTGCCTGTGAGGTTTATTTTTCCCATCATGGAGGAGTTTGAAAGCAAAAAGATGCCCTGTATATAATTAATTCCTTACTGTACCTTGATGAGAAACAATGGAAAGTAGATGGTACAAAAATCATTCATCTTTGCATATCAGTATAGTCTCGTATTATATCTGCTGTTACCACTTCTGTTCACCATTGTGCTGGAAGTTGCAGCTAATGCAGTAATAACACAAGCACAGTAAAAGGTGTATAGACTGGAAAAGAAGAAATAAAACTGTCTTGGGACCAGCAGTTAGCATAACAGCTATGTCACTGGACTGGACCCGGTGGCTTAAAACAAATGCCGGGCGCGTGTGTGTGCGTGCCCAAGATCTCGAGAGAATGGAGGAGAAGAGATTGTGGCGTGGCCATCCCCCTGGGGGGTGGTTTCTCGCTTTCTGTCTCTCTGTCTCTCTCTGTCTGTCTGGCAAGTGCACGTGCCCTATAGCAAAAACCTCTCCCCTCCCCCCCAAAAAAAAGAAATAAAATTGTCTTTATTCACAGATAACATTATTGTTGTCTGTGTAGAAATTCCCAGAGAATCTATTAAAAAAAAACTCCTGGAACTAATGCGTGAGTACAGCAAGGATTCAAGGTCAGTATTCTGAAGGCATTCGCTTTGCAGTGTACCAATAGGAAGCATATTTAGTGTGAAATTTGACAAAAATTACTATTTATAATAGCACCCAAAATAATTAAATAGGGAGGCATAAATCTAACAAAATACATAGAAGTATCCAGAAAACTACAAAAATGATGAAAAAAATCAAAGATTAAATAAATGTAGAGATATTTCATGTTTACAAATTAGAAAATTTAATATCATTAAGATGTCTGTTTCTCCCAACTTTATACATACAGCATAATCATAAGCCAAATCCCAACAAATTAGTTTTTATGTATTAACAGATTGAAGCTAAGCCTTATATAGACAGGTAGAGGACTAGAATAGCCCATGAAACACTGAAGAAAAAGAAACTTTGAGGCATGAGGTGTCGCATCACTTGATTTCAAAACTTGCATAAAGGTACAGTGAGCAAGGCATTGTGGCATTGGCTTAACAACAGACACAAGGGACCAGCAGTTGGCGACCACGGTTTGAGTCTCAGACCCGGTGGTTTAAACTCATGCCAGGTGCATGTGGGCACCCAAGATCCCAAGAGGAGAATAGAGGAGAAGGGATTGCAGAGTGGCCATCCTCCCTCAGTGGCAATTTCTCGCTTTCTGTCTCTCTCTCTCTCTTTCTGGCGAGCACACACACCCTGTAGCAAAAACCTCTCAAAAAAAAAGAACCGACACATAAATCTTGGAACAGAACAGATTGCAATAGGCCTACACGTATATAGTAGATGAATCTTTGATTAAAGCACAAGGGCAATTTAATGGAAAAAGCTTTTTGAACAGTGCTAGAAAAATCGAAAGTCAACATGTAAAAAAAAATGAATCTAGATACAGACCTTTCACAAAAATTAACTGAATATGGACCATAAGCAAATATGTAAAATGGGAAACGATAAAATGTCTAGAAGGCAATATGGGAGAAAATCTAATTGGCAGTTTGCTGATGAGGTTATAAGTACAACACTAGGGGGAAAAAAAAGAAACGATGTATCCAGGACTTACTAGTCATCAGGGAAATAAATGTATACTAAATTTGTTCTCAGACACAATTTTATACATGGGAATGCGAAAATTAAAGACTCAAGAATATCAAGTGTTGATAAGGATGTGGAGAAACTGGAACTGTTACATATTGTTGATAGAAGTATAAACTGGTACAACCATTTTGAAAACTGTTTGGCAGTTTTTAGTAAGGTTAAAATACACATAGCATAACCCAGTATTACATACACAAGAGAAATTAAAACACAGGACTACAAAAAGAATGTCCTTAGGGACCAGCAGTTAGCGTAATGGCTATGTTGCTGGACTCCCATGTAGTCTACCGTAGTTCGAGTCCTGGACCCAGCGGCTTAAACTGATGCCAGGCGCGTGCGCGTGCGTGTGCGTGCCCAAGATCCTGAGAGGAGAATGGAGGAGAAGGGATTGCGGCGTGGCCATCCCCCCTAGGGGATGATTTCTCGCTTTCTATCTCTCTGTCTCTCTCTCTCTCTCTTTCTGGCAAGCACACGCACCCTATAGCAAAACCCTTTCCAAAAAAAAAAAAAGAATGGGGAA
>NW_006199776.1:1261756-1274884 GCF_000334495.1 Tupaia belangeri chinensis
GGCATGACCATCCCCCCTGGGGGGTGATTTCTCGCTTTCTGTCTCTATGTCTCTCTCTGTCTGTCTGGGGGGCGAACGCGCCCTACAGTGAAAATCTCTCCAAAAAAAAAAAAAAAAAGAATGTCCTTAGTAGCTTTATATCGGGTCATTGAAGAAAAGGCCTGATGCATTTTTGCATAGAAAATGACCTAATATTAGCCAAACCTGGAAAAAACACAGATGTCCAACAGGAAATTGATATATTTACGTAATAGAATACTATTCAACCATTTTTAAAAATGACTTACTGATACACCAGATAATGTGCATTATTAACCTCTAAAACACCACATTGAAAGAAAGAAGCCAGGGAAAAATGAATGTATGCTATAAGGTTCTTTATACATGCAGGTCAAGAACAGGCAGAATAATGGGATAAAAGTCAGAATAGTGATTCCTCTTTGAGGGTTGACCTTAGAGGGATATGAGACCTTCTGGGACGATGAAACTCTTCTATATCTTGATGTGAGTGATGGTTACACCAATGTGTCCATTTGTCAAAAGTCATCAAGGCATATACTTAATTGTGTTTTATTATCAAAAAATTATATCTCAAAATGCTGTTAAAATTCAAAAATGCCTTTTCATAATAAGTTTTATTTGGATTCTTATAATAACTAAATTTTACTGAATACTTAGTATATGTTATACATGCCTTATATATATATGAACTAATTGAACCCTCACATAACTATTTGGTAGGTGATATCTCCTTTTTTCCAAATAATGAAACTGAGATTTAGGTAAATAATTCACCTAAGGTACACTTTTTTTTCCTTCAGGTTTTTGCAATAAGGCATGTGTGCTCACCAGAAACAGAGACATAAAGAGGGAAAACAAGCATTCACCCTCCTCCCTCAGGGGGATGGCCATGCTGCCATCCCTTCTCCTCAATCTTCCTCTCAGAATTTTGGGAACACATGCACATGTGCCCAGCATGATTCTCAGGCTACCAGGTCCAGGCCTTGAACTGTGGTCAGCCATGTGGGATCCAGCACCTTAACTGCTACACCACCTGCTGGCCCTAAGGTATACATTTTAAACACAGACAAAAAGGAAGATTTAAATCCGAGCAATCTAATTCCAGAATCCTTACTCTTATTTCTGCCGTATTTTCTTTGAGCTATCTATAGATTTTGTCTCTAAAATTTGTTAGGCTGGACATCTTTAAAGAAAGATATTAATTCTATTAATATTTCTATATTTCTGATACTTCGTTGCTGTGTCTTCATTATCTTTTCTTTTGCAGTGCTTGATCTGCTGTTAATCTCATCCAGTGTACCTTTCATCTTGAGTGCTGCAGTTTTAATCTCTAGAATTTTGATTTGGATCTTTCACATCTGTACTTAACCATTCATCCAGCTTCTTGAACAGATGGGGTTCAGTTATAATGTCTTTTAATTTCCTTATCTATTAATCCTATTATCTATGTCACCTCTGGGTTACTTTTGATTGATGGCTTTTCCTTTTTCCTATGGGTTACATTTTCCTGCTTCTTGCATTCCTGGTTAATTTTTTTAATCAGATGCCAGGCATTCTGATTTAGGCGCTGACTGTTTTTTATATTCTATAAATATTCTTGAACTTTAGTCTGGGGCAAGGCTAACTTATTCGGAAACAATTGAGTTTGGGGGCCTTTGTCAAACAGGACGAAAGCAGCATTTGATCTAGGGCTGATTTAACCCAGCTACTGAGCAACCCCTTTTGAGGTTTTCTAGCTGGCGGGTATGGAACCTAGCTCAGCAGGGGTTCCTCCTCCTGTGCATGGCCAGAAAACTCCGTGGTCTATAAGCCAGGACGGGAGTGGGGGTGAGGGGTGGGGGTGAGGGGTGGGGACAGCCCCTGGTCGGCTCCCATCTCAGAGAACATTCTTCTTCTTTGCTGATGTCCAGGTCTCAGGCCATTGTTTGCTATATTTCATTCGATTTTTAAAAATTGTTTCAGGCAGGAGAACAAATCTGGTCTGTTGCTCCTTCTTGTCCAAAAGCCAGTGGTTTGTTTCTTTTTTTATTAATTTTTTTTCCCTTTAACTTCCAGCTTTTACCTGCCATGATAGTGGGGCCACAGTTTTAGCATATGCCCCAAAGCATCAGCTCCTGCTCTCAGGGGGCAGGAAAGGCTTCACGTGTGTGTTCGACCTTCGCCAGCGACAGCAGAGGCAGCTGTTTCAGAGCCACGATTCTCCTGTGAAAGCCATTGCCGTGGACCCGACGGAAGAGTACTTTGTTACAGGGTCTGCTGAAGGCAACATCAAGGTAGACACAGTGATGTCCCAAATAAAGAAGTCTTCCGACTTTAAGTGAGACTGATGACAGCAGTCTATTTAGAAACAGATCTACTGTTGAGTAGATCTTTCAATGTATAAAATCATATTTATTGTAACATTAAAATGTTCTGTTTTTCAATTGATTTAATATATGCTTCATTCGTGCTAGAGAAATTTTCCATGACTATTTCACATATTTCAAACACTAGAATTAGCCTTTTTTAAAGAAGAATTATTTATTTAATTTATTATTATTATTATTTTAAGTTGGTATAGGGCATATACACTCAACACAGAGAGAGAGAGACAGAGCGAGCGAGTGAGTAAGAAAGTAAGCTGCCAGGTCTGGGGCTCGACTCACAGTCGACCACGCGGGAGTCCAGTGCCTTAACCACCACACCACCTGCTACCCTTAGAGTTAGTCTTGATTCTGTGTTCAGAGTTATATAATTTACTGAATTTTCAAGTGCTGAGAAATACATCGTTTTTTTTTTAACCCCACATTGTTTTCTATTTTTCATATGTAGCATCACTGTCCAGCCACTAATGTCTAATTCAAGAATTCTGTTACAACAGGCCTTTTCAAAACGTACTGTTTAAAAGTTAGGTTGTTCAAAATATTAATAAGCACCTGGTTTAAAAACATTTAACAGGGGCCAGCCCTGTACGCTAGCAGTTAGGGGACCCAGAATCCCACATGTGTTTGAATTCCAGCCTGGTGACTTAAAACACATTGGGCACGTGTGTATGTATGTGTATGCTCCAAATCCTGTGGGATGAATAAATGGAAGAGAAGGGATTGTGTGACCATCCCCCATTGGGGAGTGCATTTTCTTCTCGCTATGCCTGGTGAGCACATTAGCACTCTGACAATTTTTTTTTTCTTGGAGAGGTTTTCACTATAGGGTGCGTATGCTCACCAGACAGAGACAGAGAGACAGAAAGCGAGAAATCACCCCCAGGGGGAATGGTCATGCCGCAATCCCTTCTCCTCCATTCTCCTCTCGGGATCTTGGGCACGCATGCACACGCGCCGGGCGTGAGTTTTAAGCCACTGGGTCTGGGTCGCAAACCACGGTCAACTACGTGGGAGTCCAGCGACATAGGCATTATGCTAACTGCTGGTCCCAGCACTCTGACAATTTGTTAAAAATGGGGGCATGGGGCCGGCAGGTGGTGTAGTGATTAAGGCCCACTGCAGTTCAAGTCTCAGACCTGGCAGTTTGTGCACTCGCTCTCTCTCTCTCTCTCTCTCTCACTCTCTTCCCCACCCCTCCCTCACTCCCTCCCTCCTCCTCCTTCTCTCTCTGTCCTCTCTGGTCAAATTTAAATAAAGGAGAGAGAGAGAGAGAAAGAAAAGAATAAAGAAAAGAAAGTTAAATAAAATAATTCTTTAAAAAAAAAATTGGGGCCAGAAGACAGCACAGCAGTTATGTCACTGGACTCCCTCATGGCTGACCACAGTTCAAGTCTCAGACCTGGTGGCTTGAAACTCACAGCAGGCACATGTGCATGTGTGCCCAGGATCTCAGGAGGAGGATAGATTGTAGCATGCCCATCCCCCCAGGGGGTGATTTCTCACTTTCCCTCTCACTGTTTCTGTCTCTCTCTCTCTCCAGCAAGTGCACAGGCCTTAAGGCAAAAACCTCAAAAAAAAAAAAAAAATTAAGTACCTTATTAAAAATAAAAATTGCTGAGTCCCACCCCAGAAATTCTCCTCCAGAATCTGCATGTTTATAGCACATAGTTAGTGATTTTGATTTCTGGCCCCATTTAGAAATTGATGTCAGTTCAGACTAGTCTAGTCCCTTTTATTTTAATAATAGTGAGCAACCTCTTGGACTTGAGGAGGCTAACTTCTAAGAATTCATGATTAAGCACTAGTGCTATTAAGATGGACTTCTTTGGAGACCAGCAATTGGCATAATGGCTATGTCTCTGGACTCCCATGTAGTCGACCACGGTTCAAGTCCCAGACCCAGTCACTTAAACTGATGCCCGGCGCGTGTGCATGCTTGCCCAAGATCCTGACAGGAGAATGGAGGAGAATGAACTGCGGCATGGCCATCCCCCCCAGGGGGTGATTTCTCACTTTCTGTCTCTCTCTTGTCTTTCTGGCCAGCGCATGTGCCCTATAGCAAAAACCTCTCCTGGAAAAAAAAAAAGATGGACTTCTTTGTTAGAACAAGCAAATTAATTTTCTAATTCTCAGCTAGAAAGAGACTTGAATAAATAGTATTGTGAACAGGCTTTTGTAAAAATCAAGCATCTATACCAACAGTGATTTACTTTCAGTTTAACACTAGCTTCTTGGACTGCCTTCAGCTTAGAATAAGGTAGTCTGCTTTAGAGTAGTTCTTTAGTTTGTACTGATTCTAAAGTGTGTCATCTAATCAAGTAAAAAAGAGTGGAAGATACAGAATGTGTTCAGAAGCCATAATTTAACAAATTTATGTTCATTGCAGTTTGAATTAATCGATTACTTAGGTTAAAAAAAGGGGTTTTTGTTTGTTTGTTTTTTTAAAAAAAAAAAGTAAGTGTGATCTCCATGAAATAACTAGCCTTTGGGCGGAACTGCCGTCTTCCAGTAATTAACCAAGATGAAGTACTCAAAGAGAAAGAGGAGAAGCACCTGATGTATGTTCTCTAGGCCTTTTTGAAAACATGGAGTGATTCCTCTGGCAACACACATAGGAATCTACAAGAAAGGTGATGTTGTAGACATAGAGGGAACAGGTACTGTTGAAAAAGGAGTGCCCCACAAATGTGACCGTGGCAAAACTGGGAGCCTCTACAGTGTTACCCAGCATGCTGTTGGCATTGCTGTGAGCAAACAAGGTAAGGGCAAGATTCCTGCCAAGAGAATTAATGTGCGTATTGAGCATATTAAGCATTCTAAGAGCAGAGACAGTGTCCTAAAGTGTGTGAAGGAAAATGACTAGAAAAAGAAGCCAAAGAGAAAAGTCCCTGGGTTCAACTGAAGGGCCAGCTGCCCCACCCAGAGAAGCACACTTTGTGAGAGTCAGAGCCTGAGCTTCTAGAACCTATTCCCTATGAATTTGTGGTGTGATGGATGTTAAAAATAAACTAATCGGGACCAGCAGCTAGCATAATGGCTATGTCGCTGGACTCCCACATAGTCGACTGCGGTTCGCATCCTGGACCCAGTGGCTTAAAACTCACGCCGGGCGCACGTGTGTGCGTGCCCAGGATCCTGAGAGGAGAATGGAGGAGAAGGGATTGCAGCGTGGCCATCCCCCCTGGGGGGTGATTTCTTGCTTTCTGTCTCTCTGTCTGTCTCTGTCTGGCGAGCGCACGCGCCCTATAGCAAAAACCTCTCAAAAAAAAAAAGTTTTCCTAAATTGAGTAGAATTGTGTTCCCTCCCCAAAGCTAATTTTAATTGAGCTCTAATTCATTTTGTGATATCTTTATTCAAATTTAGTGTTTTTTTGGTTTTTGTTTGTTTGTTTTTACCTGAAAGATGTTAGGTAGCTTTTTATGCAACAAATAAAACCCAGTTGGTTAGGAAAATAAAAATCAAGAAATAAATGGATTGGCTGCCTGCATGGTCTAGTGGTTAAGGCCGCCATATTCCACACGACCAGCAGAACAGTTCAAATCTGAGCCCTGGCACCTTGAAAAATATGCTAGGCGCATGTGTGTGCTTGTTCAAAGGTAGAGAAATGGAGAGGAAAGGATTGCAGTCTGACCATGCCCTGCTGGGAAGTACTTTCTCCTCTCCCTCCCTCTCTCTCCCTCCCTCTCTCTCTCTCTCCCTCCCTCTGGTGAGCACACATGCTCTCTGGCAGCAACAGTTTTTTAATAAAGAGAAAACTGGGGACATCCAGACAGTGCGAAGGTTAGGGCAGCTGTGCCCCACCTGCCGGACCGGTTTCAGTCCCAGACCCGGCAGCTCGAAAAGCATACTGGTCACTTGTGCATGTGTGCCCCAAATCCCCACAGGAGGCTGGAGAAGGGATTGCAGCATGGCTCCCCCGCCCCCCACCGGGCCGTGCGCGCTCACCCTCCCCTCTCTCCCTCTTTCTATCACTCCAGCAAGCGCTTCCTATAACAAAAAATATAACTAGCTAGCTAGCCAATTAATTCATTGGTTTCTCTAAACCTAAAATGGATGTCCTGCAGGCATGTTGGTCTTTCACATAATGAACATCCTTAAAATTTACTTTATAACAGATGTTTATTTTAATAAGAGATATTTAACTTAATAAGTTAATAATGTTAATATTTTATTTTCATATAGCTGAAAAGACAAAATGTTGGTAAACTAAGTGTCCTGCTCTTATTTATTGACTTTGTCTCGTAATCAAAACACAGAGGTGTGGGCCTCCAGGTGGCGTGGTGGTTAAAGATGCTGGACTTCCACATGGCCACCTGCGGTTCAAGTCCTGAACCTGGTGGTTTGCTTTCTCAATTTCCTTCTCTCTGTCCCTCTCTGGTCAAATTAAAATAAATAAATGAATAAAGTTAAATAATTCTTAAAAAAAAAAAAAAAACACAGAAGTGTCAGGTGCTTCTGTCTTCCCATGATGAGTGCTCAGTGTTTCTGAGAAGGGTCCACCGCCCTGCACAGCTGCAGAGAAATGCCCAGCTGAGATGCAGGGTTCTTGCCCAGCTGAGATGCAGGGCTCCTGCCCAGCTGAGATGCAGGGCTCCTTGCCTGGCTCCTTTCCTCTCCATTTCTCTACCTTTGAACCTGCACGTTTGCCTGGTTTCGTGTCCTCTTGCCTCTCCTTCCTAAGTGCTCTGTCTCCAGTGTGGGGTCAGTAACCCTTCACCCTCTCCCTGGATGAATTTTCAAGTATTTGGTAATATTAATTGGAAAAGTCATGATACATTTCTGCATAGAAAAATATATCTTCTGAAGACCCAGTGTAATGAAGGTGCTTAGATCTAAGGCCTGTGCAGATTTTTCTTCATCTTTGTTTTGGAAATTCTGTCTTCCCAGGAGGACAGGCCTAATCCTATGGATACTTAAGGTAATCATCAACCCCAATTTTCATTTTGTCCTTTTTATCTTCCAGATTTGGAGTCTGTCTACATTTAGTCTTCTCCATACTTTCATCAATGAACATGCTCGGCAATCCATTTTTAGGAATATTGGAACCGGAGTGATGCAAATTGAGGCAGGACCCGCCAATCACATTTTCTCTTGTGGAGCTGATGGAACAATGAAAATGAGAATACTGCCAGATCACTTTAGCCCCTTCAGCGAAGGGTTGAAAAACGACGTGAAATTTATGCTATAACGTTATCACGTGAGATGTATCATGTATTGCCTGTGCTGTGGACGTGGGCAGCAGACATGGTGTACGGGATCACTCCATGCCACCAGTGAGCTGACGCTTCCTGTTCTCCTGTTCATTCTGTGGAGCTTCGCCCCCATGCACTGATGCCTTAAAGAGTAACAAGGTCCTTCAGAATGAGATGATGTTGCCTAACGTAGAATGTATAAGTGATGCTGTCATGATACATATTTATAGTATGTTCTAGTGAGTATGTTGTAGTATTAAAGGGGTTTTGTTTTCTTATACTTGATAAATCCTTCTGTAAATAGATCTGCATGGATTTCTCTCATAGTGAAGTACCCTTTATGTAAAGGCAGTTACTCATCAGACTCCTCAGTTAACTCACCACACTCACTTCCTTACTCAGACTTCCACATCTCAGATTCCTCTCCTCTTAATTAATGATAGACTGATTTTTGGGTAAGAAACAAATAGTGAGCGTCCCCATTCAATCTGTCATTTAGGACCTAAGTGGTCAATGAGTCAAATGGCTCGTGGTGTAGTTTCCATCAGTTTCCCCTTTGGAGCCCAGGTTGTGTGTATGTAGGTGCACACATGTATGTGGGTGTGTATGTATCTTACACACTTAGTGGAAGTGTGTGTGTGTATGTATGTATATATACATGCAAAAACTACAGGTCTTTTTATGTGTTTTTGTGCCATAACAGTTACTGCCTCCAGAATAACACCTTTTTTGGTCACTTTTTTCCTTTTTATTTTCTTTAATTTTCGACTTCCCATCTTAATTGTCAAAGTTCATAAAGACTTTTAAGATTATTCTTTAAAGTCAAATAAGTCTTAGCGGGCACTGAAGATTCTATGTTGGCATATATTCCACTTAAAAGTAAGTTTGTGAATTTGTAAAAGGACTTTTAAGCATCATACAAGCATTTTTCTTAAATTTTATTTTATCTCTTTTTTTAGGTGCTTCTGGTCTCAAAATTATTAAAACATTGTAGTAGTTTTTAGAAACAAATGTGAAAGCAGTCGAATTAGACAGTATTCAGAAATGTAAAATACCTTTCAGATCTACCATTAGTAGACAATAAATTAAAACTTATATTTTATTATTTTTGCCAAAATACATTATTTTATTATAAAGTATGACCAAATATTAAAGATGCACAATGTTTTTAACTTAAATATGCTACCCTATTTCTGTCTGTTTTGTGCTTTTCTGATTCAGAATTATGGAGAACTTGATAAATACTTGATTTTAATCAATAAGACTAGAGACAGATGGGACTAAGTATTTAAGGGACAATTATATGCTATTTAGCCTAAATATACTTTGTTTAATAGGAGCTATAAAGTAAGAGCATTTTTATGTAATAAAATATGGACAACTATTGTCTTGGGAATTAAAGAGTCAAATAAAGCAAAGAAATGAAGGGCTGGTAAAATGAATTTTGTAATATCCTCAGGATACTTTTATCTTAAAAGTACATTGTTAAAGATTTTGTACATTGTATTTCGTAATTTTACTGTGTTGAGCAGGTGACCGCAAACACGTGGTCCTGTGCAGAGGCGTGTTCCTGTGCAGAGGTGTGTTCCTGTGCAGAGACGTGTTCCTGTGCAGAGGCGTGTTCCTGTGCAGAGACGTGTTCCTGTGCAGAGGCGTGTTCCTGTGCAGAGACATGTTCCTGTGCAGAGGCGTGGTCCTGTGCAGAGGCGTGTTCCTGTGCAGAGGCGTGTTCCTGTGCAGAGGCGTGTGCACACCACAGCCCGTGCCCATCACCGTGCGATACTTTGCCGTGGAGAAATCTGTCAGCGTTACAGACAGTACTGTTGTCTGATGTAGCTAAGCTTAAGTTATTTTTCACTAGTATCTTCACAAATCAAGATTCAAAAGGCTTTGAACACTTTTGATGACAAAGAAAAGTTACTATTGTGCTATAACAAAGGCATCGCGGATGAATAATTAAGCCTTTTAATTGAGGGTTTATATGAATAATCATAAATTATGTAAGCCCATATGTATTTACACCCAGAGTAATAATATTTTAAATAAACAATCATGCAGCGACCTTTTTTTGGCATGCTATATTGTTTTAAGTAATATTTGTGCCCATTTAGTTGACTTAAAATATGTGACATTTTTAGATGGAGAATTTCTGCATTTGTATTTGATTAATTTAGGGAAGATTGAATAACTTTCCTAAATACCCTGTTTTCCATTTCTAGTATCTTTTTTAACTTAATAGATAAACAATATTCAAGGAAACTGGGATCAAAACTAGCTGAAATGCGTATCTAAGTATAAAATGCCTCACTTCCCAACAGGGACCCCTCCGAGCAGCGCACTGTGGAGCGTCTCCACCCTGAGCGGGCATCACAGGGCGTACCCACACAAGCCCGATGTGTGCCCGCTGCACACCCAGCCCGCAGGCTGCAGGCCTGTTCAGCCTAGGACTGGACTGAAGCTGCAGACACTGGAACACAGTGGTATGTGTGTATCCAGACACACAAGACATAGACAGGGCACAGGAAGGATACAGTGTAGGCTTGCTTTAACCGTGCATGAGGCGATCACCACGACCAGAGCTTAGGGACTGGAGGTTGCTCTGCATGAGTCTGAGTGGGAGTGAACGTGCAAGTCTCAGACTTACGCTGCTGTTCCTTCTAAACGCAGTGTCCGTGGGTAACACTAAATTCATTAAAAACTTCTTCTCCAATGGAAGATTAACCTTAGCTCACCATAGCTATGCTTTGTAAACTTGATTTCTTAAAACTTTGTAATAATGCTTTGCAAGGACTGCACAACAGCACCCAAAAGATGTAACCGTTCTTCTATCAGCTTTTTTTCTATTTAGAAATGTTTTATTTTATTTTTTAAAATTTGTCAAGAACTAAGACACTTGGGGAGGGCTGGCTCTGCGGTGTAATGGTAATGCACTGCTCATGGGAAGCCGGATCCCACATGATGGCCATGGTTCAAATCCCCGGCCTGGTATGCTTGGAACACACCGGGACACATGCAGGTGCCTAAGCTATGACAAGTGGAGGAAAGGGGTTCCGTGTGACCAGACCCTGTGAAGGATGCTTCCCTCTCTCACGTGTGTGCACATATGCTCTGTCATGAATAAAGAAAAAAATATTAAAAAAAAAAATAAGATGCTAGAGGGTGGCCCAGTGGTAGCATATCTGTCTGTGAGGCGGACCAGGTGGAAAGGTTCTAGGGTCACACCCAGAGATTTCCCTGAATGCCAGCTACGTGCGTGTCCATGATCCGCGACTGGTCAGGACTGGGACGGATCTCAGTGTGAGGACAGCTGGGCCGTCCCTCTTGCTGTCTCTTAGTTATGGAAGACATAAATGTGGATGGACTATAGAGACAAAACAAAGCTAAGGCGCAGTTAGCCTCGCCTGTGCAGGAGTGGAATCGTCATATTGCTGTCTGCCTCCACATCCTGTCCCACTGGCAGGGTTGCAGTGGGCCAGACGTGAGAAAATGGACAGATGTAATAATCACAGGACGATGGAGCTGCTGCAGCTGGACACAGTACTTTGTTTTTCGCTTTTTTTTGCTAGAGGACATGTGCACTCATCAGAGAGAGCGACACACGGGGGGAGAGGAGAAAGCACCTCCACTGGGGATGGTCACACCTCAGCCCTCCATCTCTCCCGCCTCAAGATTTGGGGCACACATGCACACACACCCAGCGTGTTTCTTAGCTGCCGGATCTGGGACTCCACTGTCAGCCATTGGGATCTGTGCATCTTAACCACGGCCCCAAGTCCGCGCCCCAGCGTACTATTACGCAGTAAACCTATGCTAGTGATAAAAAGCATAGTATAGTAAACACAGCTGTTCATTCGTGTCACCAAGCATCCCGTACATAAGTCTGCCGTGCTCCCATGCTACTGGCAGACAGCGGCTGTGCTCACCCAGCATCACCGCAGGCACGAGGGACGTGCTGCACGGCAGCCTTGCGACAGCTCTGACTGCGCAGAGGCAGCCCTGGCAGGTCTCCAGTCCGTTAAAATCTCGGGGAGACTGTTACGTATGTGGTCTGTCAGCTAAAACAACGCAGTGCTTCATTGCACCTAAATGTAAAATTTTATTATCCACATTAATAGAACAGACACATCAGAGTGTTTTTACATTGTGCACTTAATTGTGCATTTTATGAGAATGGCTTATACTGACACCAGAACTCACATCGTAATCACATCTTCTGAAACATGAGTTTTCATAACTAAAACCATCAAGTCCTCCCACTGTCTTACTTTATGTCCCCTTGGCCTTCTTTCTTTAAAAATAATTTTTTTTTAAATATAGAAAGTTCTCACATTAGCCCCAACGGTTGATAAACAATGCAAAGATAGACATTTAAATAAAAGATTTATACACCCTTAAGGTAGATAATGGCTTTTTTCCCAAAGAATTGGGAAAACTATACAGATTTATTTTACTGCACATGGCGGGACCAGAGAGTTAAATGAACGAGTAGACTAGAAATAAGATTTGCATTCTGATAAGAAACATGTCACTGTCCCCATATACTAGAGAATTGTAAAATAAGTTTTTGGCAGGACCAACAGATGGCGTACTGGTTACATCACTGGACTCCCACGTGCTGACCACAGTTATTGACTCCTGGGCCTGATGGCTTGAAACTCATGCTGGGTGCATGTGCTTGCGTGCCCAAAATCCCAAGAGAAGGGCTTATGGCATGACCCAACTCTCTGCAGGCGATGGGGGGAGTGACTTCTCACTTTCTGCCTCTCTGGTGAGCACATGCACCCTGTAGCAAAAATCTCACCCCCAAAAATAAGTTATTGGTGAAATGATCAACTGTGCATAAGCAATTTATGGAACACCAGTGAAAAAGTCAACAAACAAGTCTTCATTCTCATGAACTGAATGTTAAGAGAAGCAACAGTGGGACACTGTTTCTCGTCAGGGGAGTACAGGTGGAAACAGAGACAACGTTCATCCAGGTGAAGATGCAAGGAAGTGAGCACACTCTAGTGCCGGCAAGGCTGGCCCATGGCCTACTGGCTAAAGGAGCAGGATCCCGCATGGCTGACTGCATGGCTCCACTCCCAGCTCTGGGAACGTACTCCTGGCCTGTGTGTGAGCCCCAAGTCACAGCAAGAGGAAAAAATGGAAGAGAAGGGATTTGGCTCCACCACACCCCAGCAGGAGTGCTTTCTTCCTTTATCTCTGTGGTGAATGCACATGTTTTCTGGCAATGAAAACAAAAGCAAGGAGTGACTAGGTGACATGGTGGTTAGGGTGCTGGGTTCCCACATAGTTGCCTGTGGTTCGAGATCCAGACCCAGTGGCTTGAAAATCACAACAAATAACTTTTTTTTTTTTAATTAGTTCACTTTACACCATCACAACACACAAATGAATTTTCCATCCAAAATACACTGTGCATTGTCTCAATCAAGTACATCCACATATATGTTCTCAGCAAATAATTTTCCAATTCTTACGTCCTGCATACCTTGCCCTTTGTCTTGCCATCCCTGATTCCCCATCCCCCACCCTCTGCTATGTCCCA
>NW_006199776.1:1275876-1276535 GCF_000334495.1 Tupaia belangeri chinensis
CCGCCTTGCTGGGCGCGGGTCCCAGGGGTGGCAGAGGCCGCAGCCAGGCCCGGGTGGGCCGGCACGGCCTACTCCGCCCGCCCCAACAAATAACTTTTTATAAAAAAAAAAGCAAAAAAACCCCCCCATAAACTCATACTAACTTCCATTTTTCTATAAACTCTTTGAAATCCTCTCGTGTAGCACTTAAAAAAGTAAAATACCAAGCAATAGGAGATACTACACCTTTTACTTGTAATTTGTTTTCCTCACCAAGATCCTTTCAAGTCAATATATATAAATCTAGTGTTCTTTTTAGTGGTGAAAGAATATGTTATCATATGGCTATAGCACACATTATTAAACCATTTAGCTATGGATCAACATCTTGATTGGTTCCAGTCTTTTACACTCCAGTAGGTGTTTGGTACATCTGTGTACAAGGCCAGCCATGATGGCATGAGCTGGCGGGCACTGCACGGCAAGCTGAAGCCAGGCAGGAGGTCCTGGTTGAATTCTCACCCCCTTAGAGGGCCAAGCACGGTGGTGCACACTTGTCCCAGCTCCTTGAGAGCCTGAACAGGAGGATCAGAACTCTATTTAAAAAGAAAAAAAATTATATACATATATATATTTTTTTTTTAAATCAGGGCTCATAAGGTCTTTTTTTTTTTCTTTCT
>NW_006199776.1:1277644-1288187 GCF_000334495.1 Tupaia belangeri chinensis
GCGGGGAGGCGGGGGGCACCAGCTCCTGCCGCCGGCTTAGCAGGGCCCCAGGGGGACACGCAGAGCCCGGAAGGGCCCGTGACGTCCCCAGGCCAGACGCAGCCTTGGCGCCCGGCCCGCCTCCTGCCTCCGCCGGCTTGGCGGGGGCAGGCCTCATAAGGTCTTGAACAATTTAATGAGGGAAGAAATGCCCTACCAGGGAGTTCACATTAGAGAAAAGCTCCTATGTAGGAAGTAGGCCCCATAATGCATCTCTTCTGTGACTACAGTTCTACAACAGGACACAGCAAGTGAGGAGGGGGCTAGATTTCAGCCCAACACGTCCCCTTGACCAGATGTGGTGCATAAATTGAACGACCATTCACCACCACCCTGTATCTTGTAGTCAAAAGTCCAAACGTTTCAAGAGAGGGTTGAAGATGCTAGTATCTTGTGTTTTTTAAGAATTTTTAAAATTTTATTTTATTTTGGCAGCTCAAAACAAGACAAAAATCCTTAAAGCTAGAAAGCAAAGCCTAGAAAAAAATCAGTAATGTTTTAGTCAAAAGTCATAAGATTCTTTTCTAACAGTTCAGTCTCATGTACTTAATCTATCTTCTGTCATGGTCCAATCTTCCCAATTAAATTCTGGAATATAATATTCAACTCCAGACTTGTTTCTGTGATTGGTTGGCCATTTTCTTAGTTTTTGAACTCTTATTTCTGTGTGACAGTATTTAACTTTCCTGTAATTATTTTTTTTAACTTGCTATACTCATTAGAGAGAGAGGAGGAAAAGGAAATTGAGTGAGCTTCCAGGCCTGGGACTCAAACCAAGGTTGGCCATTTGAGAGTCCAGCACCTCAACCACCATGCCACCTGCTGGCCCTGAAGATGCTAGTATCTTAAGCTGGACTTAGAAATCTTCAATGTCCTTTCCGTTGTGTTCTGCTGATCAAAAATATTAACAGAGCCCATCTGGATTCAAGAGGAAGGCTCATAGCCTCTACCTCTCAATGGGAAAAGTTCCAAAGGATTCATGTCCATTTAAAATCTTTCATAGTTTGCATTCCATCCATAAATTCCATCTTCCCACATGTAAAACATATTCTCCCCAAAACTCAAGTTCCACGCTATTACCATATCAGCATAAGACTCGAACTCAAGGACCCCATCAGGTCCAAGAGTAACCTGAGCTTCCTCAAATGGGTTTTCTGCAGTTCGATACCTCTCAGTCTGAGGTCCTATGAACCAGGGAGACAGGTTACGTGTCTCCGACACACCGAACACACGGTGTGAGACAGATGACATCTATCTTCCATTCAAAGAGGGGAAATAAGGCTCTCGGGGGTCCTGGATTATAGGCATTCTGAAAGTTAGTAGGGAAGTGGACAGTTCCTTGGATAATCCTATTACTTGGAAGTACTTCTCTGCAGCTCTTGGGTCCACCCTTTGGGCTCTTTTTATATTTAAGTACCTCTGTGTCATCCATTATTTTTCAAGAATGTTGCCCATGTCTTCAACCGAATAGTCTTCTGAGCCTGTTTCCTGGGCAGAGGACTTAGAAGGTTCAAATTCCCCCTTTATATTTTGTACTATTCCCAGCTCTTATGGTTCAATCTAGTAACATTCCTTTTAAAACTGGCTGGATTGGGGACCAGCAGATAGCGTAATGGCTATGTCACTGGACTCCCACGTTGTCGACTGCGGTTTGCGTCCCGGACCCGGTGGCTTAAACTCATGCCGGGCATGTGTGCGTGCGTGCCCAAGATCCCGAGAAGAGAATGGAGGAGAAGGGATTGCGGTGTGACCATCCCCCCTGGGGGGTGATTTCTCACTTTCTATCTCGCTAGAAAGCAAAGCCTAGAAAAAAATCAGTAATGTTTTAGTCAAAAGTCATAAGATTCTTTTCTAACAGTTCAGTCTCATGTACTTAATCTATCTTCTGTCATGGTCCAATCTTCCCAATTAAATTCTGGAATATAATATTCAACTCCAGACTTGTTTCTGTGATTGGTTGGCCATTTTCTTAGTTTTTGAACTCTTATTTCTGTGTGACAGTATTTAACTTTCCTGTAATTATTTTTTTTAACTTGCTATACTCATTAGAGAGAGAGGAGGAAAAGGAAATTGAGTGAGCTTCCAGGCCTGGGACTCAAACCAAGGTTGGCCATTTGAGAGTCCAGCACCTCAACCACCATGCCACCTGCTGGCCCTGAAGATGCTAGTATCTTAAGCTGGACTTAGAAATCTTCAATGTCCTTTCCGTTGTGTTCTGTTGATCAAAAATATTAACAGAGCCCATCTGGATTCAAGAGGAAGGCTCATAGCCTCTACCTCTCAATGGGAAAAGTTCCAAAGGATTCATGTCCATTTAAAATCTTTCATAGTTTGCATTCCATCCATAAATTCCATCTTCCCACATGTAAAACATATTCTCCCCAAAACTCAAGTTCCACGCTATTACCATATCAGCATAAGACTCGAACTCAAGGACCCCATCAGGTCCAAGAGTAACCTGAGCTTCCTCAAATGGGTTTTCTGCAGTTCGATACCTCTCAGTCTGAGGTCCTATGAACCAGGGAGACAGGTTACGTGTCTCCGACACACCGAACACACGGTGTGAGACAGATGACATCTATCTTCCATTCAAAGAGGGGAAATAAGGCTCTTGGGGGTCCTGGATTATAGGCATTCTGAAAGTTAGTAGGGAAGTGGACAGTTCCTTGGATAATCCTATTACTTGGAAGTACTTCTCTGCAGCTCTTGGGTCCACCCTTTGGGCTCTTTTTATATTTAAGTACCTCTGTGTCATCCATTATTTTTCAAGAATGTTGCCCATGTCTTCAACCGAATAGTCTTCTGAGCCTGTTTCCTGGGCAGAGGACTTAGAAGGTTCAAATTCCCCCTTTATATTTTGTACTATTCCCAGCTCTTATGGTTCAATCTAGTAACATTCCTTTTAAAACTGGCTGGATTGGGGACCAGCAGATAGCGTAATGGCTATGTCACTGGACTCCCACGTTGTCGACTGCGGTTTGCGTCCCGGACCCGGTGGCTTAAACTCATGCCGGGCATGTGTGCGTGCGTGCCCAAGATCCCGAGAAGAGAATGGAGGAGAAGGGATTGCGGTGTGACCATCCCCCCTGGGGGGTGATTTCTCACTTTCTATCTCTCTGTCTGGCGAGCGCACGCACCCTATAGCAAAAAACCTCTCCAAAAAAAGAAAAGAAAAGAAAAAAAAAACTGGCTGGATTGGGGGCCAGCAGATGGTGTGGTAGTTAAGGCAATGGACTCCCATATGGCCGACCGCAGTTTGAGTCCTGGACCTGGCAACTCAACTTGCTTTCTCACTTTCCCTCTTTTCCCTTTTTCTCTCTCATGAATGCATGTGTCCTGTAGCAAATTTAAAAATAACAACAAATAAAATTAATTAATCCGTTTTAAAAAAAACATGGTGGATTTCTTATATATCAAATTATAATCTACTCTGCTAAACAAAAGCCATACCTATTTTTTTTCCTGAGTTGGGTTATTCTTTACTTTGGGCCACATGTGAAATTGTTGTGGTCTACCACCTTGAGAGTCTTAGAGGGCCAGCTCCATAACATAGAGGTTAAGAGAACTGGGTCTCACATGGCCAACTGTGGTTCAAGTCCTGGCCATGGTGGTTTGAAAAACATACTAGGCACGTGTGTGCATGTCCAGAATCACGGTGGGATGGAGAAATGGAGGAGAAGGGCTTGCAGCGCGATCATACCACGTTAGGGAGATGCTTTCTTTCTCTCCCTTTTTCTCTCTCTCTCGTGGGCACATCTGCCCTGTCAATTAAAAAAAAAAAAATGAAAGAAAAAAAGTTCTTAGAAATTCTGGTTTTTTCAGGACCAGCAGGTGGCGTGATGGTTAAGGGTTAAAGGTGCTGGACTTCCACATGGCCAACTGCTACTTGAGTCCAAGACCTGGAAGGAAGGAAGGAAGGAAGGAAGGAAGGAAGGAAGGAAGGAAGGAAGGAAGGGGGGAGGGAGGAAGAAAGAGAGAAAAAAAAAGAAAGGGAGGGAGTGAAAGAGAGAGAAATAAAGAGAAAAAAAAGAAAGGCGAGAGGGAGGGAGAGAGGGAAGGAAGGAAGGTTAAAGGAGGTGGCCCAGAAGAGAGAAGCCAGGGATGCAGTCCCAGGAAAGGAAGGTTCTGGCATGGCCACACTCCTCTGTGGACACACAGCTCCAGGGCAAACCTCTGCACTTGGGGATGTGGTGGATAAAGCTGTGCTTTGATGCAGGCAGTTAGTTGACAGTTCTTGTAGCTTTTTCACAAAGCTGTTTTGGCAACTATGTCACCATAGGGGGTAAGAAGTAATTCTACAGAGTGAAAAAGGCTGTGAGAGTAGGCATAGCCACAGTGAGGAGTGGCAGTCCACGTCTGGTAAAGTACTGGAGAAAAATGGCGGATCCCAAAACTTCATACTTCCTCCATCCCAGGGGTTCTTTATTGTTGTTGCTTCATTTTGTTTGTTTTTGAGATGTTTGTCATAGGGCATGTGCACTTGCCAGAAAGAGAGAGAGGGGAAGTGAGAAACACTTCCCCCAAGGGGGACAGCCATGGCATAGTCTCTTGTCCTTCATTCTCCTTTCGGTATTTTGGGCATACACACACACATGCCCAATGTGATTTTCAAGCTACCAGGTCAGGACCCAAACCAGGGTCAACCATGTGAGATCCCCCCTAACCTTAATACCACCTGCTGGCCTCTATCCTAGGATTTCTCATTTGCATGACAAATAATTCTCCTTCCCCAGTAAGCAGTAACAACTTATTTTTTAAAAGAATTATTATTATCATCATCATTATTATTAATTTGACCAGAAAGAGAGAGAGAGAAAGGGAAAGTAAAAAAGCAAGCTCCAGGTCTGGAACTCAAACCACGGTCAGCCATGTGGGAGTCCAGTGCCACAATCAATAGGCCACCTGCAGCCCCACAACTTGACTAGGGATATTGGTAGTCTTTACGTCACTCATGTGGTAATTTTAAGAACAAGGCTAGATGTTATGATAATACTGCAAAAATAAATGGAACTGGAAAGATACGTTGAAGCCGAGGGCAATCGGAAGGATTTTGGAGGGCGGCAAAGTTCCAGCATCCTCTGTCATGGCTTTGTCCCCGCGCACAGGAACGTGGTCCAAGCCGGAGGCGTGCCTGTGGGCTGAGTTTCAGGCACCTGCTGTTCCCTTAAACCTCATCTTCCCTGTCCCTTCTCCCTGCCTGGCAAACTCCACTTCACCCTTTGGACTGTTGGTTCCGTCCTCCTTTGTAGGTGGCCCCCACTCCCACAGGGACTGCACGTCACTCCATGTCCTCCCAGGTACCCGTGGGTCCGCCCTGACCGCAGGGCCTGCAGCGCGGTGGCGGCCGGGCAGGTGCAGGTGCAGGGGCGAATCGCATGGCGGGCAGCGCCGCGGGGAAGGCCGGGCACGCGCGCCCATAGTCGGGAGGGCCTTGGCGTCAAGGTGCTCTTGGGGCGCTCTTTCTCTTCCTCCGTCTCTCACTCATGGGAAGAGACTGCCATTGAGCAAGTGGAGTAGAGGCTCAAAGCCAGAGAGCGGAGAGTACACCGGGAATCCAGGAGGGAAGATTTTTAAGACCTCGCGACTTTGTCTAGGGCCAGCCTAGGGCTCGCGGGAGTGCAGCGCCCTCACTTCAGCTGGGCAGCCTCCGAATGCCAGGCGCAGAGGGAGTGCACCACGATCTGCTCCCTGTGATTCTGAGGTTCGGGGTTTTCGCTTTTCTTCCCCCCTCTTCTGAAAGCACTCATCAATCCAGGCATGGCTACAGTTATGTTCTTAAATATTTAATTTTATTTATTATTGTTTTAAATTTGCTACAGAGCACATATGCTTACCAGAGAGAGAACCACCAGTTCCGGGACTTGAACTACAGTTGGCCAGGTGGGAGTGCAGCGTCTTAACCACCACACCACCTGCTGTCCCTGCTACAATTATTTGAAAATAAATAAAACCACTGAATGATGAGGAAGTTGTCAGGAGCTGCCTAGATTCCAACATTTTATGGCCCCGAAGCAGAAACATACAGGAGCTAGTCTGAAAAGGGAATGACCCGGTCTTTATTGGCCCCTTCAGATAAGAGTGGTAATTATCTTGCCGATGTCTTGTTTTCTTTGTGCGGCATGTGTGAGCGTGGTGTTAGGGTCTGGGCCTGTCATGATCTTCCTGCTTCAGCCTCTCAAGCAGCTGAGGCAGGCCCAGCGGGACCTCCCACGTGGCCTGTGCCTGCCCTGGGCCAGGGCTGACACCGCTGGCCTGTCTTGTTCATTTCTAAACCTCATCACAATATAAAGAAGAAAAAGCAGAATGTGGAGAGCAGGGCTAAAGGAAGTCACATGTTTTCAAATTGGCTGCTCTCCACAAGAGCCCTGTCCCTTACCAAAGTGAAAGGGGAGAAAGACGGTAGTTCTGGGGCGACAGCGATGCGGGGTGCCTGACCGTGGCGGTGACCTGCTTCCCCTCCCACAGAGAGCACGAGGCAATGGCTGCTCTAGTCTAGGTGATCCTAGAAACGTGAGTCACGTTGAAATTTGATGACAGGATTTGTGGAGAATTTGAAATGCTGTATTTTTAAAATTTTAGAACTTATTTTTTATTTTTTTAGAGAGAGTGAGTTTTGCTACAGGGCATGTACACTTGCTAGGGAGACAGAGAGAGAGAGAGAGAGAAAGAGAAAGAGAAATAATACTCCAGGGAGGATGGGCGTGCTGCAGTCCCTTCTCCATTCTCTAGGGATTTGGGACACGCCCACACACCCACTTGGTGTGTTTCACGCTGCCAGGTCCGGGACCCAAACTGCGGTCAGCCACGTGGGAGTCTAGCACCTTAGCCACCATGCCACCTGCCGGCCCCCAAGTTTTAGAACTTCCGTTTTGCACAGGAAGTGTAGAAACTGGAAGATTCTAGGAGGGAGGGAAGTTGGAGCAGTGGGGGTGCAGGTGAGACTTCAGGTGGCTGCGGCAGGATGTCCAGAAAATTCTCTGCTGATGGTCTCTCTGTTCTCTATGAACTAGGATCATACATGAAGACAGGAAGGGTGGTGGGGTGCAAAAGACATCTTGAAGATGGGGAGAAAGACAAACCCTCCTCTTCGCCATGGAGGAGGACAGCCAGCTGCAGGAAGACCCAGCTTGTAGAGGCCCCAAGTTGCACACTTTTTGGTTCTTCTTAAGTCGCCCGTGAAAAACATGGGTGTCTAGAAGGATTTTCCAGGCAGGTGCAGGGAAAAGACAGTGTGGCAAAGGAATGGGAAGGGGGAGCAGGGAGTGGCTGACATCTGGCCCTAGACGCTGGTGCTGCTGGTGCAGCCGGGACTGCAGCCAGCAGTGGGGACAGTTACTGGGCTGGAGGCTCCAGATACCAGGATGTTCTGGGCAACTCTCAGGCTGTTATGCAGATGGAGCCCTCCTTCTCACACAGTCCAAGAAACCACGTCTCCTTAAGGCTTTGCGCTTTGTCCCAAGCCACCCCTCTTACCCAGAGCAGATCCAGTACTAAACGCTGAGCTGATGGTGATGGGTATCCGTACCATGGGCATTCGGGTGGTTTCTAATTATGGGGGGCACGGGGTTCTGGGCAGACAAGCCCGTTAGTCCTTACTAGCTGCACCACTGCAGACTCCAGAGCGATTTAGAAAGCACCTGCTCCGCCCCTCCCCCACTGCACAGCACGCACCACCAAGGAACGAGCCTGCCAGTCCAGAAACCCTGCAAATGGCCCAGAGGGCTCTCCTCTCACCCTCACCCATCCCGGCACCCTCCGGGCCCTCTGTAAGCTTTGAAGCAACCTTACTAGTTTCCTATTATTGCCATAACAAATTACTACAAATTAAGGGGTTGAAATAACACAATTTGGGAGACAGCAGGTGGCGTAGTGGCTAAGGTGCTAGACTCTCACATGGCTGACTATGGTTCAAGTCCCAGACCCAGTGGCTTGAAAAACACTCCAGGAACATGTGCATGCATGCCAAAATCCAGAGAGGAGAACAGAAAAGAGGGGATTGTGGTGTGGCCATCCCCGGCAAGGGGTTGGTGGGATGACTTCTCACTTTCCTTTTCACTATATCTCTCTCTGGTGAGTGCACCCACCCTGTGGAAATCCTTTAAAAACAAACAAACAAAAAAAAAAAGGAAAGAAAGAAAGAAAAGAAAATCATGCCGGGCTTGTGTAAGCACATGCCCCAAACCCCAGGAGAGTGGAAGAAAAGGAATTGTGGTGTGGCCCTCCCCTGAGGAGTGACTCCTTACTTTTCTTCTGTCTCTCTCCGGCAAGCACACATGCCCTATGGCAAAAACCTAAAAAAAATTTAAATAGCACAAATTTGGGCCAGCCGATGTTGTGGTGGTTAAGGCGGCTGGATCCGACACAGCTGGCCTTGCAGTTCAAATCCTGGAACCAGCAGCCTGAAAAAAACACCAGGTGCATGTATGTGTGCCCAAAATCTTGAGAGAGTAGAGAAGGGATTGCAGTTGACTGTGCCCCACGGTGGGGGGAGGGCTTTCTCCTCCTTTTCTTTCTCTCTCCCCCTTTGTCTTTTTCAGGCAAACGTACACTGCTACCAAAATTTTTAAAATAACAGATTTATTATGTTACAGTTCTGTAGGCCATAAGCCCAGAATGGGCCTCACCGGGATAAAACGAAGGTGTCAGTAGAGCTGAGTTACTTTCTGGAGACCCCAAGGGAAGACCCCTTTCTGTGTTCCTTCGGGTTACTGGCAGAATTCAGTCCTGCAGTTGCAGGACTGAGATCCCGTTGGGGGCTGGTCATCAGCTGAGGTCCGCACTAGCTCCTAGGGGCACCCGCAGTTGTCAGCTGTGACCTCACTGAGTCCCTGTCACTCTCTGAAATTGCTGACCTGCTCTTCTCCCACTTGAGGGACTCGAGGTAGGTTGGGCCCATCTAAACATCCCGATGGGCCCCGCTCAGGGTCTTCAGCCCGAGTCCCTTTGCTTCCATTCTCCTCTCAGGATCTTGGGCATGCACGCACACATGCCTTTGCTAGGGCTCAGGGAGTGGACAGCTTCCGGGGAGTCGTTACTCGGCCTCCTACTGCATCTCACGCTTTCATAGTTCCACGATTTAAACAAGTTTCCTGGCTCTGGAATCCTCGGTGTGGTTTCCTGATCAGCCTTCCTAGAACATGTGACATGTCTCCCATGCTTAAATTCTCTCTGGCTTCCTAACAATCGGGGGTCAAGTGAATGCTCTTTAGTTCTTACAGAGGAAAGTCGGTTCTAACCACAGCTCCATTCTCCAGTCCTTTTATTTATTTATTTATTTTAATAGAGAGATTTTTGCTGTAGGGCACCTGTGCTTACCTGACAGAGAAACAGAAAGTGAGAAATCATCACCCAGAGGGGAAGGCGATGCTCCATTCCCTTCTGATCCTTTCTCCTCTTAGGATTTTGGGTACCCTATCACAGGCACCGGGTGTTTTTCAAGACCCTGGTCCGAGGCTGGAGGTGGACCATGTGGGAGTCCAGTGATAAAACCATGACACCATCTGCTGGTCCCCTCCAGTCCTTCTTAACGCTTGAAAATGTGCGCTGTGACTCGTGCTTACAGCTGTGAAGCTGGAATCCCTCCTCCCTGCTCAGTTTAGATACCACCACCTCCAGGACGCTCTCCCTGAAGCCCCTTCCCCATAGTTGTAACCACAGGTCAGTGTCCTCTTTCAAACACCTCTCCCTGGTGTGTGTTCCTCTATTTTGCACTAAACCCAGTGCATTGTGATTTGCCTGCCTGATTCACTAGGCAGAGTTTACTTTCCTGTCTCCCAGCCGGACTCCTCCATTCCGCGGCGCGTGACTCTCCCGGGCAGGCTCCTTTCCCACCGTGCCTCCCTCTCCCTTTGTAAAAGGGTCTGCCACGCAGATCGCGTGAGGGCGAGAGCAGCGAGCTGCAGAATCATCCTCCGGCGCCCGGGAACGGCCACCCTGGGTAAGGTCCTCTGCAGAAGGAAAGCCCGGCTCTGCCCCTCTCGAGGGTGTCTCGGCGTTGTTTCCCGAGGAGAGGTCGCCTTAGGCTCGGCGAGCAAGGACAGGCACACCAAGTCCGCAGGTGGCTTCCCCGGGGCCGAAGAGCTTCCACCCCGGGAGGGAGCCCGGCGTCCTCCACCAATGGCAACCGGACTCAGGAGCGCGTCAGGAGTCGCCGGGCAGACTTGAGGCCGGTAGAGCACAGAACTTTTTTGGAAGGCGGGATTTGAGGACTTGCATGGATCTTCAAGTAGCCAGGAATAATTACGGCCACAGGCGCTGAGCACTCAGGCTACCGGTTAGTGCCAGGCACAGTACGAACATGCCATGCCCACACTCCACAAGGTCGGTTCTTAACAGCCGAGGAAACAGACCCCGAGGGCCTGCACCTTCCCAGTACCTTCCAGGCGGGTCGTGGCCCTACGCCCCAGAGACTGGGCCCCGCCGGGCGAGTCCAGCTGACCCGCCCCGCGCCGCTCCTGCTACTGCTCCCGGCCGCGGCCCTACCCAGCCCCTGGCTCCCCCCTCC
>NW_006199776.1:1288201-1288524 GCF_000334495.1 Tupaia belangeri chinensis
TCCTCGCCCCTCCCCCGAGCCTTCCTCCTCAACCCGTCCGCAGAGCAGCTTGGCTCCTTCTCCCCAGCCCTGGCCCCTTCCCGGCCTCAGATCCCTCCTCCACCCTGCCTCCCCCACCCTTGCCCTCTCCTCCCACTGCTGGCTCCTCCTCCCCAGTTCTGGCTCCTCCTCCCCACCCATGGCCCCTCCTCCTCATCTCTGGCCCCACCCCCTTGTCCATCCCTTGTCCCTCCTCCCACCGGTGGCCCCTCCTCCCCACACCTGGCTCCTCCCCCATCCCTGGCTCCTCCCCATCCCTGGCTCTTTCCCCCACCCTTGGCTCC
>NW_006199776.1:1288553-1294683 GCF_000334495.1 Tupaia belangeri chinensis
GGTCTGCTGAGGTCCGCGAGCGCCCGCGAGCCTGCGAGCCTGCGAGCGACTCGGGGTCTCCGCGCCGCCAGACCGTCCAGCCCCGTGTCAGCGTCCCGGCGCCCGCGCCTCCTTCTCTGAGTAAGTGCCCCCTGCGCGCGCCCGCCCGCGCACACGCTCGCGGGGCTCCTGGGGGTGCGGCTATAGTTCACCAAAGTTTCGGGAGTGAGCGTGAGCGGCTGTGTGTGCAGTGGGAGTGCGTGGAAGTGGATGCGGAGCGCACGGCCTTGGAAACTCTCCGGAGTTTTTACGAAGTTTGCGTCGCACTGAGGATCCGAAACCGGGCTAGGAACCCTTACCGACTCGGGCGACCGGCGGGGACCTGCCCTGAGCCCCACTGGCCCGTCCTTCCTTCCTGTAGGCTTGGCTCCCGCTAGGTGTCACGTCCGCCGGTAACCGCACGTGCTGGGTTATCAGGATGCCCCAGATTGCAGACCGAGATGCTGGCCCGAGATTGTAGAACAGCCCTGCATTGTAAACCAGGGCTGTGCTTCCAGATCTTTCGGTGGAGACTTCCTTTGAAGGGGAAAGTGTGTGTGTGTGTGTGCGTGTGTGTGCTCGCGCGTGAGCTCACAAGTGGCCTTCAGCCTGCAGCACCTGCTGCAGGGATACCCAAGCAGGCCCCACTGACCGACCGCTTGATCAACCAGGCTCGCGCACCTGACAGACGTTTATTGATTTAGCGACACCTCATTTCTAAACCGCCAGTGTTCTAAAACAGGGAGAGCAATGCCCCAGCACAGGCCTGGAAGGGGGGGCACAGTGACAGAGTGCCCAGTGCTGAAGCTGCTCACTGCTGGGTTAGGACCGATAATTCCACCTACATAAATGATTTTTAGGTGGAGGGGAGCTGAAGAGGGGCCAGTACTCTCGCAGAGTATATTTCTACCTTAAAAAAGTTACTTGATTGGTCGCTTTGTTATCATAGCAGCGTTGTAACATGGCTTCATCTACAGGGTGGTCAGTGGCTGAGGTCCCCTCTCGTTCTAATAGCCTCTGCTCTGTCCTTGCTCTAAAGCAGAATGGCCGTAACAGTCTCCCACTCTCTTGATGGACTCCATTTAGGAGGTGCTGTCGCTCATGGAGGGGTGTGGAAACAAACTGCGGGTGGGGCCGGAGGAAAGAACTGGTACTGGGCAGCCTCTAAGAGGCCCTGGCTCTGGGATGTGAAAGTTAGGAGCTGGTGAGAGTGGCCGATCGCTCAGGTATTTTTACCCTGCTTTGAACCCTGCGTCACACGAAAGTGTTTCCACACTGCTCTGAGGAAGTCAACATACTTCGCAGTGTAAACATATGACTCCATCGGTCTTTAAGGAAAGAAGTAATTATCACACTTAATTAAACACCTGGAAGCATTTACTGCCACCTTCTAATTAGATCTGTCATGGGGTGTGAAGTCAGCAAGTCCCTGTTAATGTTCTCGCTGGTGGCACAGTTAGCTTGTCCCCAGACGTCCCGTCCCGGATGTCTGTTCCTGCCGTCCGCGTCACCCCCCCCCTTTCAGTTTTTACCTGTAATTTGAGGAAGCAGAGTTGAGAGAAGTGGCCCCCCTCCCTGTGAGATGCCCCCAGTGGATGTTCGGCGTCCCGGTCTTTGCCTGGACAGGTGCTGACTTCACACTCCAGCGTGTTCTAGGTACCTGTCGATTGGAAAGTCATTCCGTTAGCGAATCGCCGAGCGTGGGCAGGCCCTGCAGCGGGGTGCGTTTTCTCACCTCGGTGTGCCTTTCCTGGTGTGTTCACACTTCGGGAGGAAGGGCTGTGGGAGCTGGGCCATCTCAGCTCCGTCGTCTCTTCACCTTCTGTCCGCCTCTGGCTAGACAGCCTTCCTCTGGATAGTGCTGTACCCCAGCTCGGCGGTTCTGGAACCCCAAGTCCAGGGCAGACACCGGGGCGCATGTGTACATGTGTGTGTGTGGTGGGGTGAGGTGCTCTGTGGGCCTGGAGCAGAGCGCTTTCACGAGGCCTGTTCTCTGCAGTGCGTGCGTGTGTGTATGTGTGCACATGTGTGTATGTGTGTGCGTGTGTATGTGTGCACGCGCGTGTGTGTGTGTGTGGTGGGGTGAGGCGCTGTGTGGGCCTGGAGCAGAGCACTTTCAGGAGGCCTGTTCTCTGCGGCTCTTCGTTGTGTTGAAATGGGAGGAAAGGGTGTGTGGGGGGAGGCAATTGCACCCACACAGCGCTCCTGAGGAAATGCTAGGACCGGGTCTGGCTTGGGGAACTGCAGTGGGCCCCGCAGGGTCTCAGGGTTTCCTGACCCGGTTATAGCAGAACTGAGCTTGACACCACACCGGGCAGATCCGTCCCCACCGCCCCCGCCGTGTTCGCCTGGTCCCAGGGATTGAGCACGCCGGTCCCTTCTTGGGGGGGAGGTTACAGAGAGGGACAGGAGTGGACAAAGGCGACCCGTGAAGCCCGGTACTGAGGGCGCTGAGCTGGGCAGTGAGGGCGTGGGGGGTATGCTGGATGCGGGTGACGGAGAGGAGGCTGCCCCAGGCTGGCAGAGAGCCCACGCGCGCGTGTGTGTGTGTGGTGGGGTGAGGCGCTGTGTGGGCCTGGAGCAGAGCACTTTCAGGAGGCCTGTTCTCTGCGGCTCTTCGTTGTGTTGAAATGGGAGGAAAGGGTGTGTGGGGGGAGGCAATTGCACCCACACAGCGCTCCTGAGGAAATGCTAGGACCGGGTCTGGCTTGGGGAACTGCAGTGGGCCCCGCAGGGTCTCAGGGTTTCCTGACCCGGTTATAGCAGAACTGAGCTTGACACCACACCGGGCAGATCCGTCCCCACCGCCCCCGCCGTGTTCGCCTGGTCCCAGGGATTGAGCACGCCGGTCCCTTCTTGGGGGGGAGGTTACAGAGAGGGACAGGAGTGGACAAAGGCGACCCGTGAAGCCCGGTACTGAGGGCGCTGAGCTGGGCAGTGAGGGCGTGGGGGGTATGCTGGATGCGGGTGACGGAGAGGAGGCTGCCCCAGGCTGGCAGAGAGCCCTGGCTCGGATGGGAGTTGAGGGACAGCACCGCACAGTGCCAGATTCACTTTGTCCCCGCCCTGCCTTGCACTGCCCACATCCACCACCTGACACCAAGAGCACAGAGCCCAGCAGACCCCAGAGCACTGCTCACACCGCAGCCTTCACGCCCCGTGGAGGAGTTCACTTCCCACGCTGCCAACTCTGGCCAGGTGCCAGTCACCCTGGAGTCTCAGTGACTACGGGTTCTGGACTTAGGTCCTTCCCGGGGGCTGCCCGGGACCTGAGGTCAAAACAAAAACAGTCAGAGAAATGTCTTACAAAACGTAGATGAGGTCACACAGTGTCAGTTGGTTTTTATTCCACATTCTGGCCTGACGAGGAGGAAATGAATTTAAGGGGGGAGTAGATAATTCTGGATGGTGTAGGCACGAGGCACCCTGGAAGCCTGCGCCTGATTCTCATGTCCTAGCGTATGTGGTGTTCAGGTCTGGAGGTGTCTGGCCACTCCCACATGCACTGGCTGTGTGCGTGCTGCACAGGTGTGCCCCGGGTTCCCGTGATCCAGGAGGCCTGGGATCTGAGAGGGCGGGCCTTGCACAAAGAGCTGCGTTCATAAGATGGCGTCCCCAAAGGTAGGTCTCTAGTGACCAAAACGAGTTCAGCATTCTCTTGCGTTTCGCAAAACAAGGTGAAGTGCTTCCTCGTGGGGACCGTTTTGGTCCCTCGGTGACAAGCAGCAGGAACGAGCATCCTCTGGCCTTCGTCATGGACCACGTGTGTCGAGTGGCACCACGGTAACCTGACAGAGGCAAGGGTTTTATTTTCTTGGGTGTTTGAATCAAGCATAGAAATCGCTTCAGAAATGGGACCAGCAGGTGGCATAGTGGTTAAGGTGCTGGACTCCCATGCGGTTGACTGCAGTTTGAGTCCCAGGCCTGGTGACTTGAAACTCACTATGAGTGTGTGCGCTTGTGCACCCAAAATCCTAAGAAGAGAATGGAGGAGAAGGGATTGTGGCGTGGCCATCTACCCCAGGGGACGCCGAGTGTGTGCGCATGCGCACCCAAAATCCCGAGAGGAGAATGGAGGAGAAGGATTGTGGCATGGCCATCTACCCCAGGGGATGCTGAGTGTGTGCGCATGCGCACCCAAAATCCCGAGAGGAGAATGGAGGAGAAGGATTGTGGCGTGGCCATCTACCCCAGGGGACGCCGAGTGTGTGCGCATGCACACCCAAAATCCCGAGAGGAGAATGGAGGAGAAGGATTGTGGCGTGGCCATCCCCCCTGGGGGTGATTGCTTTCTTTCCATCTCTCTGTCTCTCTAGCAAGGAAACACGCCCTGTAGCAAAAAACTCTCTCAAAAAAAGAAATTACACAGGAAACTTATTCAAAAGAGGTCACAGGCTGGGACGGTGGCGTGGTGGCAGTGGTGGTGGCTCTGAGCTGTGCAGGGTGTGCAAACTTTCCCGTGCTTACATGGAGGCCTGGGGTCCGAGAGGGCAGGACTCGCACAAAGAGTGTCATCGGGACTTTCGGAGGCTCTTCCCGTTCTCGGCCACTCGGCCAGCAGTCTCCGTCCATTCGCAGAGGGACGCTGGTGACCATGGCCATGGCCCTTAGTGAGGAACTTGCTCCTGAACAGAAACTTCGGGGGAAGCCTAGAGCATTCCCATCTCAAGGACAGGCGTCCAGAGGACCTGCTGATCCTGGCCCGGAGTATCAGATCTGCAGAGAGAGCTTTTTAAGCTTCAGCAAATGTCTGGTCACGCAGGCACGAATACGTTCCCCAGCTTCAGATGTGACGGTCCCAAAGCTGAAGTCATCGCTATATCCCCACCCTGAAGAAGGACAGTAAAATCCTTCCAGTAATTTCTCATGGGTCTGTTGTACGGTTACAGAAATACCAGGATGAATATACTTTGTGCAGCTGTCGAATGTTCTTTCTTTTTCAGTGGCGGGGGGGGTTTTTTTGAGGGTGAGTGCACTCTCCAGAGACACAGAGATAGAGAGACAGGAAGTGAGAAATCACCCCCCAGGGGGGATGGCCACGCCGCAATCCCTTCTCCTCCATTCTCCTCTCGGGATCTTGGGCACGCACGCACACGCGCCCGGGGTGAGTTTTAAGTCACTGGGTGTGGGACCCGAGCTGCATTCGACTACATGGGAGTCCAGCGATGTAACCGCTGTGCCATCTGCTGGTCCCTGCTGAATGCCCTTCTAATGCTGATTCCAAATAAATGATTTCCTCTGTGGGAAAGAAGTGTCAGGGCTCGGATAATGAAGTGCTGGCGCCTGATCTCTCAGGGAGCAGCTGCTGCCTCTCCGGGAGCCAGTGTTCGGTGCCGGAGGTGCCAAGGCTCGGAACCGTCTGCAGGGCTTCCTGGGGGTCCGCAAGGCCATTCTGTAGATTGACCCCATTCGATGAAACGAGAGGGGCTTGGGGCCAGCTTGACGGTATTTCTGTCTAGGCGACCGAGTGCTGGATGTGCCTGCCCTACCAAAAAGGAAAGGAATGGCAGAGTCGCAGGAGTGGGGCGTGCTGACCCCCAGGCCAGCTCCTAAACACATGGGGCTAGTCTCTCGGGTAGCAGAGTGCGATTCAGCTACGTGTCCCACTTGTAGTTTCCCTAAACGTGGGGCTGAAAGTGACCTCAGCTCGGCTACGAAGTGGCTGGTTCTGAGGACTCCGCTGGAGTCAGCTGCTCGTGGCTCGGCCGGCGTGGGCTGTGCCTGGACGGTCTGCATCAGCCCTCCGGGACCGGGTCCCCTGAGGGACTGCCCGTGGGCTAAACCGGGGTATTTCTCCCCCATCTGCCGCGGGCGGGGGTGCCCAGGAAGTGTAATGACTGACGGGATCGCCGGCCCCCTTCCCGAGGATGGTGTCAGTCTGCCTGAGAGGGAGGACGGGTGCTGGCGTCTCATGTGCCCTTTTCCTCGCAGCGCCACAGGGGCCCAGGGAGCGGGTGGAGCAGCCAGCAGCCACGATTCGCAGGTGCAGGCCCACACGATCACCCAGCTCAGGGAGCCAGGCAGGGCAGGCCAGGTGTGTGTCGGCCGACGGTCAGCCAGGGCACCAGAGAGCCGCCCGTGCACGAGGGCAACTTTTTTTTTTTTTTTTAGG
>NW_006199776.1:1295032-1295320 GCF_000334495.1 Tupaia belangeri chinensis
GCCCACGGGGTCTGGGTTAAAAGCCACAGTCAGCCGTGTGGGAGTCCAGCATCTTTAACCACCACACCACTTGCTGGCCCCAAGGGAACCCTTTTTTTTTTTTTGAGAGGTTTTTGCTATAGGGTGCATGAACTTCCCAGACATACAGAGACAGACAGAGAGACAGAAAGCGAGAAATCATCCCCAGGGAGGATGGCCACGCCGCAATCCCTTCTCCTCCATTCTCCTCTCGGGATCTTGGGCACGCACACACATGTGCCTGGCGTGAGTTTAAGCCACCGGGTCTGG
>NW_006199776.1:1296185-1303746 GCF_000334495.1 Tupaia belangeri chinensis
CTTGGGCACAAGCACTCACCAGAGAGAGACAGAGAGAGACAATGAGAGAGAAAGTGAGAAATCACGCCCTCGAGGGGGGGGGGTAGCCTTGCCCCTACTGCCCTCGAGGGGGGGGGGTAGCCATGCCCCAGTCCCTTTTCCATTTTCCAGTTGGGATTTTGGGGATTTGGGGCACACATGCCGAGGGTGATTTTCAAGCTGGGTCTGGGACTTGAACTGCCCTTGGCCATGGGAGAGTCCAGCACCTTAATCCTTGCTGGCCCATGAGGGGAGTTTTTTTTTTTGTTTGTATGTTTGGTATTTTTAGAATTATTTTATTCAACTTTGTTTATTTTAATTTGACTGAAAGGGACAGAGTGAGTGAAAGAGAGAAAGAGAGAGAAGAAAAGTGAGAACGCGAGCCACCAGGTCTGGGATTCAAGCCACAGTCAGCCGTGTGGGAGTCCAGCATCTTTAACCACCACACCACTTGCTGGCCCCAAGGGAACCCTTTTTTTTTTTTTTTAGTGGTTCATGAACTTCCCAGACATACAGAGACAGACAGAGAGACAGAAAGCGAGAAATCATCCCCAGGGAGGATGGCCACGCCGCAATCCCTTCTCCTCCATTCTCCTCTCGGGATCTTGGGCACGCACACACATGTGCCTGGCGTGAGTTTAAGCCACCGGGTCTGGGACTCGAACCATGGTTGACTACGTGGGAGTCCAGTGACATAGCCATTACACCAACTGCTGGTCCCCTGAGGGAACCTTTTAAAAGACCAGTTACAGGTAGACTGTGAGCTGCGGTTGGCCTGTCACAAGCACATGTTCAAACAGGCAAATGGGGAGAGCTGCCCCTGGAGCTGCAGGGTCTCCCCTGGGTGCCCTCGGGGAGGTCGTGTGGGCTCCAGGAGGCAGAGGGTGAAGGTCATCCACCCATGCAGGCTCTTCCGGGAGCTCAGTCCCCAGCAAGGCCCTCGCACACTCTCCAATGCTTGAGAGGAGCCGGAAAGCAGCAGCCCCCACCCTCCCTGGGCAATGCCATCAGCCAGGCTCTCACTCCTTCACGTAGTCCGCTAGCTGGAGCCTTCCCACCCCCAACTCGTACTTTTAAAAATTAGTTTCTAGCAACATGGGGGACAAAATTGCCAGCAGTTGGGGGCAGAGGCTGGGGTGTGCTGTGGAGACCCGGCCACCTGTGCCCCTTCCGCCCTGGGCGCTCTCTGTCCAGACTTGCACGCACTTGCAGAGCCTCACGAAACGCCATCGCAGCGCTGAGAGGGAGCAGACTTGGGGCTGCGGCGTGGAGCTGGCAGTGGATGGCAGAATGTGGACAAAGCTGGGTGACTCAGAGCTCCGAGAAGGAAGTCCAGCGCCCGACTCCACCGCTTTGCCATCAGGAAATGGCTCCTTTATTTTTCGTCCTCTTTTGTTTTCTTCCTTAGGTGTTTTTTGTCTCAAGGTATGTGTGCTTTCTGCAGAGACAGAGACAGGAACAGGGAGGGAGAAAGTGAGAAATCGCCCCCCTTCCCAGGGAGATGGCCACAGCACAGTCCCTTCTCTTCCACTGCCCTCCTGGGATTTGGGGCGTGCACACACTGTCCAGCGTGATTTTTTAAAGTAATTTATTCTTTTCTTTTTTTCTTTATTTTTTTACAGTCAATCACTGTGTGTCATTATAGCTTGCGAAATGAATTTTCCTATCGTGAATACACGGCATATCGATCCAGTCAAAGACACTTCCGTGTACGTTATGATCAAAAGAATATGGAATTTGCACGTCAGGCTCGTGCAGCGGCCATGCTAGTCTTCTCTGTATCGTTCCAATTTTAACATACGTCCTGCCGGAGCGAGCACCCCAGCGTGATTTTCAAACCACCGGGTCTGGGACCCATATTGCAGTTGGCCACGTAGGAGTCGAGCACCTTAACCACCACTCCAACTGCTGGCCGCCCTCTTCCTGTCTTAGAAGAGCTGAGAGAGTTTCTGGGAAGTGGCTAGTATTGGGATAAATCCTGCTCTCCCTGCCCTGGAAGGGCAGAGATGGGAGTCCTTTGGCCTTGGTGCTAGGCTAGTCCCCCGTGACCCCACCGTGAACTGGTAGAGGTGAGTGGGCACAGGCCTCCCCGACACCCAGTGAAGATGGTGCTTACACCCCTGGCCATTCTGTGCCTTTGCTTTGTGGCCTGGAAGGGCCCCTTGTGCCTGAGGAGCAGCTGCTGTGACTTCCTGGCCCCGGGACCGTCCTGGGGAAGCAGGTGTCCCTGCCCTGTGTGCCTGCGGAGCTGGGCGCCGCCCCAGCAGGGAAGAGGCACTTGGAGAAGGGACTGTCTGGGCAGCCGCAAAGGCGAGACCCCAGATGCCACTCTGCACTTGTCCCTTGGGCTGCTTTGGGGTCCTTCTGGGCTGCGGCTGCCGCTGGACTGCAGTCAGAACCCTCTGGAAGCTTGACAGAAGGCGGGGTCGCCTCCGCCTCTGCACCTTTCCAGAGGCTGGCTGGGACTCCGCGTCCCTAACAAGGCCCGGAGTGACCCGTGCCACACACGGAGCAGCCTGCCCGGGCCCACGGTCGTGGCTCGTCCGTGAAGCTCTGCAGCCCGCAGCCATCTGCGCCACTTCTCTGGGTCTTGTTTTTGGCAGAAGGAGCAATCTGTAAAGCGCAGGGTGGGTTCAAGTTTAGAGAGGATTGAAGTGAACGCGTACACAGAAGTGAGCGCCTGGGAGATAACCAAGTTGCTTTCCCAGTAGGTCCTCAGGTGGAGCTCAGCTGACCCGCGGCCAGGTCGGGAGCCAGAACGACAGCCACGGCTGCTGGCGGTGCCCGATGGCTCCGGGGCGAAAGCCGCAGGTGGAGAGGCCGCTCCACTGCATGGTTAGAGATCCGGGCTTCGAGGCTTCGTGCCGGCGGCTGGATCGAGGCCCCCACACGGTGCCTTGCAGCTGGTCTGGGACGAGCCTCCTGTTTTCGAGAGTGGCATGTACTTGAAAATGCCCAGGCCTGCCCCGGCTCTGAGTTGCCAAGTGGCCTGTTGTCCATCCCCTGGGCCCATTCCCCTGTCCTGAGGCCCGGGCACCCCCAGGACTGTGTCCTGGTCTCAGGGTCCCCCTGATGTCCTGATGGTACGCAAGGGGAAAATGGGGAGCAGGCCATTTGTCTTCGAAGCCCTCTTGCTACAACTTCTGCTGTTTTTCTTTCTCTGCATTTCCGGTTGCGCCAGCTGTTCAGGCCTCTTCCTTGTTTCCGAGCCCCGGTCGGTTTCCACGTGTCCTCAGAGGGCCGGGAAGACGGGGGACAGCACAGGCTGCCCCGATGAAGCATAGTTCCAGGGTTATAGAGCCACGGCTTCTCCAGGTTGAAATGTCAGTGTCCCATCACGGCCAGTGCGTGTGGAAGTGGCTGGCCCCAGCTGCGCCTCCTCCTTCCTCTCCAGCCCCGGTGGCCGCCCCGGTGGCCGCCCCAGGGTCCAGCCCAGTCCACCGTGGCCTCTAGCTTGCCATTTAGGAAGTGTGGCCGATGGAGGAGGGGTGCAGTGACAGATGACAGGGACCAAGAGTTTGTCGCCCTCCCCCCGTAGTTCTTGTCTCTGAGCTCCCTACGAGCATGTTCACCCCTCGTTTTAACCCCGCTTTTTTGTTTTTGGCCAGAAGGCATGTGTGCTCACTGGGGAGAGAGGAGGGGCTGGAACGTGAGAACTCGCTCTCCAGCCGGGATGGCAGCCTCTTCTCCTTCTTTCCCTTCTCAGGATTTTGGGCACACATGCCCAGTGGGATTTTCCAGCTGCCGGTTCTGGGACTTGAACCGTGGCCGGCCATGTGGGAGTCCAGTGCCTCAGCCACCACGCCAGCTGCTGACCCCTGGTTTTACTGTTCAGTCTTTCTAAAATTCTGCTTCCTTTGCCGCTGCCCTCAGGGTCATGAGTGACGTAAATCGTGAACGGCATCAGGGTGTTAGTCTGCGAGGGTTCTTAACCAGAGGCCGCAGACCGCAGCCAGACCTGGACCACAGAGGTGTATTCTACCACGGTTCTGGAGGCTGGAAGTCCAAGGTCAGGCGGAGCAGGTCTGGCTTCTGAAGCCTCCTCCTGGCTTGCCGATGGCCATGTCCCCGCTGTCCTGTCGTGGCCGTTCTCTGTGCATGTGCGTCTCTGGTGTCCCACACTCTCCTCAGGACCCCAGTCACAGCGTAGGGCCCACCCCGTGACCTCATGGAACCTCTGACACCTCTGGATTAAGGCCTGTCTCCAAATAAAGCCACACAATGGAGCTAAGGCTTCAATAGATGAATTCTGAAGGGATCTGATTTTTAAAAAGTTTCCAAAGGGAGTGCGTGCTCACCAGAGAGAGAAAGAGAGTGGGAGAGATAGGAGCACCCCCAGCCTTCCAGCCAGGATCTCGGCCGTGCCTGTAATGTTTAGTCCACCTGAGGTCCAGACTGGAGTCCTTCCCACACGGCCCAGCACCCCAGGGCCGTGCCTTACCACCTGTGCCACTGTGGCTGGGCACAGTCTCTCCTTATAAAGACATTGGCCAGGTTGGATGAGGGCACAGCCTAACAGCTCACGTTAACTGACTCACCTCTTTAGAGGTTCTGTCTCCAAATAGTCACACTGTCAGACAGCAGGGGCTAGGGCTTCGACATACAGGCCTGGCGGGGACGTCTGAGTTCATTTGTGCTGAGTCTGGGTAAGGTCAAGGTGCCAGCAGAATTGGTGTCCAGCGAGGAGTGCGGTCTGCATCCAAGAGAAGATCCCTCACTGTGTCCTCACGTGGCAGAAGCGCTGGCAGGGGGAGGGCAGACCGCACTAGGGCATCCCCTTAACCCCTAACAAGAACACCGATCCCTTCCTGAAGGCTCAGCCCTCATGCTTAGTCACTTCCCACGAGGGCCCACCTCAGTTTCCTTGGAGCTTAAGGTCCACGTGAATTTCGGAGGAACACATCCGTTCACTCCGCAGCTGGAGGGGTGCAGTTCAGCCCGTTGTGGTCAGGCTCTGCTTTAGGCGGGTAAAAGGATTCTCCACTGACGGTGCTGTGAGCAGAAAAGCCATGAAATGACTTACATGGAAGGTGGACTGGGGCTGGGTGGGTCCAGGATGAAGTCAGTGGCTCTCACGGTGTGTCAGGGTCCGGGTTTCCCACCTTCCGTCCTCGCCCCTCTGGCGTGTCACCGTTTACCTGCAGACCTGGCTTCCCCTGCAGGGGTCTCACAGGCTCTGCCGACCTGGTTCAAAGACAGGAAGTGTGTGTGTGTGTGTGTGTGTGTACGTGTGTGTGTACGTGTGTGTGTCTCTAGGGTTAGACACAGGGAGGGCAATGATAAGCTGGTCCTTTTGTAGAGTCTGACTGGCCTTGTCACGGGGTACAGTCTTACTGGAGCCTCTTCAGGCCCCATTGGCCAAAACTGAGTGGTAAGGCCTTAAGGGGCGCCATCTTGGGAAGTGGGCGAAGAGCATGACCACTGGGCGGGACTGGCATGTGCATTAGCCCCGGCCACCAGCCAAGGCCTCCCAGCTAAGGCCACCTCTAGCCCAGGTAGTAATCCCAGGTTATATTGGAAAAACAAAAAAACAAAAAAACTTACAACCCAGGACAGTAGCTGGAAGAAAGAAGTCCAAATAGACAGTGACATGGAAGGTGGTGAAAAATCACATGGGCTGAATTACTACTAGCAGTGACTTTTAAAAACGTTTTTAAAGTTTTTGCCTTAGGGTGTGTGCACTCACAGGAGAGACAGAGACACGGAGAGGGAAGATGAGAAAGCACCTCCCCAGGGGATGGCCATGCATGCTGCAGTCCCTTCTCCATTCTTCTCTTTGGGTTTTAGGTACACACACACACACACACACACACACACACACACACATGTGCCTGTCCTGATTTTCAAGCCACAAGCTCTGGCACTCGAACCGTGGTCAGCCGTATGGGCGTCTAGCACCCTTACCACCATGGCACCTGTTGGCCCCTAGAAGTGACTTTAATCTTACAGATCATGGGTTATGAAATTAGCACTATGAACTCTGGGAAAAGCATTCAGACCCAGAAGATGTTTGTTAAGTAGCGAGCTGCTCACGTTTCTGGAAATGTTTACCACCAATAATCACGGCAAACATTTACCGAGTCCTTGTGGGGGCACGCCCGTGCTAAGTGCTCTGTACACATCGTTCCATTCCATCTGAGAAGGGCGCTGTTGTTAGTCCGCCCTTGCGGGTGAAGACCTGAACCTCCGGGAAGCTAGACGGCCTGCTGCAGACCACTGGGGCACTGGGGCTCCTGCCCTGGGTGCCCCGCTGCCATCCTTCCTTGTGTTCTGAACGGCGGCCGGGTGTGAGGATGACATGGCTGCAGACACCTTCGTGTCCTGTAAATGCCCAAGCGCTGCACCTCTCCAAGCACCCCTGGTCCTCTACGGCTTGTCTCTGGTGCCATCTTCACAGTCCGGTGTTTGTTCTAGTGAAGGGTGAGCACAGGCTGTCGAGGAGCTCACGCGTGTGGACATGCAGTCTCATGTCTGTGAGGGCCTGTGCCCACCCGCGGTTCACATGTCCTGCAGACATCCAGGAGGTCTTTGTGCATCCGATTTGCCTTCGAGATATTTTGGAGCGTACAATTTGTTAGAAGCTTTTAAAAAAATGCTTGTAAAATGGGAACAACAGATGGTGTAATTGTCACTGCACTCTCATGTAGTTGACCACGGTTCATGACCCGGACCCAGCAGCTTAAAACACATGCCAGGCGCATGTGTGTGCATGCCCAAGATCCCGAGAGGAGAATGGAGGAGATGGGATTGCGGTGTGACCATCCCCCCTGTGGGAGTGATTGCTCACTTGTCTTTTGGTATCTCTTTGTCTCTCTGGCTCTATAGCACACATGCTCTATAGCAAAAATCTCTCTAAAAATATACTTATAAGATGTTGTAAATTTGAATCAAGACAGCATAGATGAAATCATTTGCTTTCAACATGAGAAGGTCGCTGAACGAGCCCGAGATGCTGGTCCCAGCTGATGTTCACTCTACTCCTCTCCCTGCACCGAGAGGCGCCTCGCCCTTTCCATCAGTTGGCCGTTGTGTGCTGACACTCCTACATGTTCTTGACCCTCTTTTTTCATCTTTTTTTTTTTTTTAATTGCTATACCAGTACACCTGTACTGGCCTGAGAGCGAGGGAGAAAGTGGGAAAGCACCTCCCTCCCAGGGGCATGGCCACACTGCAGTCCCCTCTTCTCCATTCTCTGGGGACTTGGGGGATGCACCACACGGCCTGGTCTGTTCTTCAAGCCGCTGTGTCTAGTGCTCAGACCAAGGCCGTATGGGATCCAGTCTCTGAAGCACCGTGTACACCACTGGCTGGCTCCTTCTCTACCTTCCAGTTGTAAAATAAAATGCAAGTTCTGGACCAGCTGGTGCCGTGTTGCTTAAGACAACTGGATCCCACATGGCCTACTGTGTCATTTGAGGCCTTGACCTGGTGGCTTCAAGAATATTCTGGGTGCATGTGTGTGTACGTCCGTGCCCCAAATCCCAAGAGGAGAATGAAAAAGGGATTTCAGTGTGACCATCCCTGCTGGGGCGTGATTTTTCTC
>NW_006199776.1:1303777-1304783 GCF_000334495.1 Tupaia belangeri chinensis
TTCCCTCTCTGTCTCTGCAGCAAGTGCACGGGTCCTGTAGCAAATTAATAAAACAAAACACAACAAACACACACACACACACACAAATATAAAAAGCCACATCATGTAAATGCACAGCCTAGTGAATTATTATGTAAGGCAAACACTCATATCACCAACACTCAGGCCAAGAAATAGAACTTTACCAGCACCAGCAGTCAGCATAATGGCTATGTCACTGGACTCCCATGTAGTTGACTGCAGTTCAAGTCCTGGACCCGGTGGCTTAAACTCACGCCGGGCGTGTGTGCGTGCGTGGCCAAGATCCCAAGAGAATGAAGAAGAAGGGATTGCAGCATGGCCATCCCCCGGAGAGGGTAATTTCTCGCTTTCTGTCTTTCTGTCTCTCTCTGTCTTTGTGGTGAGCACACGCACCCTATAGCAAAAACCTCTCTAAAAAAAAAAAGAAGAAGAAATAGAACTTTACTGACACTCCAGAACTCCATTGAGTTACCCACCACTCCTGCAAAAGTAAATGCCATTTCTACTTTTATAGTAACCACTTCTTTTCATCTCTTTATGGTTTTATCACCTTTGTATGTAATTTGATCCCCAAGTGTAGGCTTGCCCATCTCAAAAGTGTTTTCAGTGGGGGCCAGCAGGTGGTATAGTGGTTAAGGTTCTGGATACCCACATGGTCGACCATGGTTCAAGTCTCAGATGTGGCGGCTTGAAACTTGTGCTGGATGCAGGTGCTTCCATGCCCAAAATCCTAGGAGGAGAGAGGATTGTGGCATGGCCATTTCCCAGAGGGTTGATTTCAGACTTCCTTCTCTCTGCCTCTGTCTCTTTCCAGTGAGTGCATGCGCCCTATGGAAAAACCTTGTCAAAACAATACACACACACACACACACACACACACATATATAGTATATAATATGTATTAAAATGTATTATATATAAATGTATTAAAATTTATATATGTAAATTTTATATTTATATATAAATGTGTTAATGTATTATATAT
>NW_006199776.1:1305098-1320856 GCF_000334495.1 Tupaia belangeri chinensis
CTCTTCCATACCAAAACTTTTCCCAAAAAAAAAAAAAAAGAAACATTGAGAAAAATATATTAAACAGTATGTATTAAAATTTTAATACATACTGTTTAATATATTTTTCTCAATGTTTCTTTTTTTTTTTTTAGGAAAAGTTTTGGTATGGCAGATATGCTCACTGGAGAGACAGAGAGACAGAAAGCGAGAATCATTCCCTGGGGGTATGGCCATGCCACAATCTGTTCTCCTCCATTCTCCTCTCAGAATCTTGAGCACGCATGCACACGCACTCAATGTGAGTTTTAAGCCACTGGATCTGGGACTTGAACCATGGTTGACTATGTGGGAGTCCAGTGACGTGACGTATCTGTTATGCCATCTGCTGGCCCCTCGATATTTCTTTGTCATCTTTTTTAACTTACACATTCCCTTGTATCCTTCCTTTAAAAATGAAAAGTCTGTTGAAGGACCCGGGCCGCCTGATCTGCAGCGTCTGTCGGTCTTGGTGCAGGAGAGGCGAGGGTGCGACACAGCGCAGCTGCTCCCTGCCCTTGGCTAGCTGCAGGTGGACCCCGGAGCGTGAGCAGACTCAGCTTCGGTCCCCGGGCAAGATTACATGTGGGAGGACGTGTTTCCCCACAGGTCCTGAGGTTAGTTTTCACGTTGCTGATGTTAGCAGCGGTTGGCCTCGTAGTCTAGACCTGTTAATTCATTGCAGACGGCAGATAGGTGATGGTTCTTGTCAGGTTTTTTCATGAGGTGTTTACTGGACGGAGACAGAGGGAAAGTGAGAAATCATCCTTCAGAGTGATGGCCACACCACATCCCGTCTCCCCCATTCTCCTGTTGGGATTTTGGGTGCACGTGCACCCACTGTGATTTTTAAACCACTGAGTCCAGGACTTGAACTGTGGTCAGTCATATGGGAGTCCAGCTCTTTAACCACCATGCCACCTGCTGGTCCCATTTTTAATTCTATTATTTTCACTTAACTTTTTAGCAGGATTTTTTTTTTTTTAAAGAGATTTTTGCTATAGGGCACACGTGCTTGCCAGAGAGACAGAATGAGACAGAGAGACACAAAGTGAGAAAATCACTTCCCAGGTGGGATGGCCATGCCACAATCCCTTCTCCTCCATACTCTTCTCAGGATCTTTGGCACGCACACACACACACCCGACGTGAGTTTAAGCCACCGGGTGCAGGACTCGAACTGCAGTCGACCATGTGGGAATCCAGTGACATAACTATTACCCATCTGCTGGTCCCTAGCTGGAATACTCTTACAAGGATAGACTGTACTTTGGTCTGTTATTCAACTGCCCCAGGGTCCAGCTCACATAGGAAGAGCAGCACATACCTGGTGCCTTCCTTTGTGTGACCCGGTTTGCAAGAATTGATTTCTTGTCATTCTCAGAAGGTGACCAATCAGTTAGGATTTGAAAAAAAAAAAAGGTTATGAGTTCATGACATGCAATTTAATGTGTTTCAATTTTGGCATTTTTATTTTGATGGAAACTCAGGCCATCCCACCCTTGACCAGCCGAGCCCCTTGCTCTGAGTCCTTCTGACCCGGCCTTCGTGGTCTGGACAGCGCCCTGCCGTCTGGAGAGCTAGGGTGATCCAGGCTTCTTTCCTGCCCCGACCTGGATCAGCAGCTCCTCCAAGGATGCCTGTTTGCTTTTAGTGAGAAAAGGTATTTCAGGGGCACGGTCCAGGAACGAGGGATGCACATTCTCCCGGATGGTGGTTATCTGTAGGCCTCTGCACTGGTCAGAGCTGGGAAACACACACACACGCACAATCACACACTCACACACTTAGAGTTTTATGTACACACACTCACACATGCACTCACAGTCTTACACACACACACACACTCACACACAATCACAGCCTTACACACACACACAGAGTCTTACACACATACACAGAGTCTTACACTTACAGTCTTACATACACACACACACAGAGTCTTACACACACACTCACAGTCTTACACACATACACACAGAGTCTTACACTTACAGTCTTACATATAAACACTCACACACAGCCTTACACACACACTCTCACAGCCTTACAGCCACACACAGAGTCTTACACACACACTTACAGTCTTACACACACACACAGTCTTACACACACACTTACAGTCTTACACACATTCACACACACAGCCACAGCCTTACACACACACTTACAGCTGTACACACACACACTCACAGCCTTACATGCATACACAATCACACATAGTCTTACACACACACACTTAGTCTTACATACACACAATCACACAGTCTTACACACATACTCACACTCTTACACACACACACACACACACACACGGAAAAAGAAAATACTTTGTGAGTTCACAGTATTCCTAGTTTAGGTTCAAGACTACGAGATGTTTGTTTAACCTCCTAGATTCTATGTTTGTATTTCCTTTCCTCCAGCCTTAGAATCCTGGTTTTTTAGTTGCAGCGGAAATAAGATATATAATTGTTTGATCAGTCTGCATTATTGTATGTATAGCAGTTTCCAAATGGCAGCATAAGCCTCGCATCACTAACCGTAGTACACCCCTCGCTGTGGTTGCTGAAGACAGTTCATAAGAATAGTGTCTTTGGCACACACCGTCCTTCCGGTGCCATGGCAGTGTCTGCACTGTCGGATGGCGTAGCCACGGTGTGCAGTACCCGCGTTTAATACCTAGTCCGATTTCTGCGTCGTGCTTAGACCCTCCCCTCCTGCCAGTGTGTCTAGGTGTCTCGGTTAAAGTTCTTTCTCAGGTTTAGCGGGAAGGGCTCGTGGGAATCCTTCCCGGATTCCTCGGTGACACTGTGACCGTCATCATTACAGATAGTTCTGCCGAACGTGAACTCGTCGTCTCGCACTGTCCTTCCTTACGAGGCGTAAACACGTGGCTCCATTTTCTTGTGGTGTGAGACGTCTGCGGCTGGTCTCAGTGCTCTTCCCCATGAGCCGCTGTAGACAGAGGAGGGGACCCCCACCCCCTGGTACAAGGGGCTCAGGATCGAGTTAGAGTACAGGTTATTGGGTGAGGAAAGATTTTGAAATCCACACGTCAGTTTTTGGTATAGCAAACACTTTCAAAGGCCTTTCCGAGGCCCCTGCGTGCATCTGTCTGTCCCAGAAGTGTGGCGCTGGCCTTGGATCCGAATCCGTGGCAGTGTACTCCCGTGCTCCCACTCGAGTCTCTGACGTGGCCAGCCCTGCTGCGAGGAAGCTCCTCCTGCTGTTACGGGAGCCAGGAGTCACGCCTCCCTGAGCCTCGCGTGTGCAGGGAGTGCCCGGGGTCCTGGTTGTGCACGAGATGATGTGGACGGTGCAGGCTTGCCCCTCCTCACTGGCCTGTCATCAAAGTCCCTTTGACTCCAGGCGAGGCTCGCCCGGGCCCAGCTGTGCTCCTGAGGCAGGCTGTCCCCTGGGCAGAGGTGTGTGGGCACAACACCCCGGGCCGGGCTGTCCCCTGGACTTGGTGTCATTGCAGCCCTGAGGCTGCCCCACGGTGCCGAACCCTCTGACAGCTGTTTGAAACAGGTCCTATCTCCATCACCCCCATTTTACACTTTGTGGTTTTTAAAAATTGTTATTTTTCTAAATAATTTTCAATTTTATTTATTGTTACTATTACCTTTTTAAAATTTGCTATAGGGCACATGCACTCACCCCACCGAGAGTGAAAGAGAGAAAGGAAATGAGAAAGGAAGTCTCCGGGTCTGGACTTGCTCCACTGTCGGCCACGGGAGAGTCCAGCACCCCATCCACCGTGCCACCTGCTGGCCTCCTCTTACCCCCCGTTGTAAAGATGAGAAAGCAGAAACTGCAGGAGTGTAAGTTGTGACCCTGCGTCAAAGGCACGTCTGCTCCTCAGATCCATCTTGCTGTGCTCCTGCCACGGGCTCTGGGCGTCTGCCTGCTGGCCAGCTTGCAGGTGCTTGGTGGTCAGGAACAGCAGGGCTGCAGGGCTGGGAGGGGGCGCTGCCTGCTCTGAGGCCCGGGTCTTGAACAGTCTGTGCTGGGAGCTGTTCGAAATCCCTGGTTTAGACTGCAGCATGGGCCGGCCCCCTGGCCTGGTGGTCAAGGGAGCCACATCCCACATGGCTGACTGCGTAGCTGCTTGAAAAACATGCCAGGCACGTTTGTGTGTGTGTGCCCAAACTCTGGAAAGGAGGGAGAGATGGAGGAGAAGGGGTGGCCGCTTGACCACACGCCATGGCGGCGCTCACCCCTGCTCCCGCTCTTCTCCCTGGCCAGTGGCCTCTACCAAACATGTTTCCCAGGAGAAGGCTCTGCAGCATGGGGGGTGGGACGGGAAAGGGAGAGTGATGGGGAGTGGAATCCACTGTCGGGCTGCAGCCTGCCTGAGACTGGCTGAGGGGCTGACAGGGAGTCGGCAGTGTTTCGGGCACTAGCTCGTTACCCCTCAGCCGGGACCGGAGGTGGGCGAACCGTGGCGTGCCAACCTTTACACTTGCTAGGCGTTCTAGGGGAACTGGAGAAAGAAGTTAAAATGATCTAAAAATAACTTTTTCAATGTCTTACAATCTGTTCTATCTCTATGTATGTTCTCAGAGTTGTCTTTTGTTTTGTTTTGTTTTAAAAGCATCATTGACACCCAGGGGAATGTTACAGGCCAATTTTGCTAACGTGGTCTTTTTGAAAGAGTTAAGCGAAGGATGCGGCTGGTTTTTGGTACTGTATGCTGGGAGCCTGCTGGCTGTGTGACCTTGCTGAGATGTTCCACCCCTCCGGCCCATAACTGCCACAGCTAAGTAAACGTGAGGTGGGGGTCTGCAGGTGGCATGGTGGTTGAGGTGCTGGACTCCCCCATGGTCGACTGAGGTTCGAGTCCCAGCTTGACGGCTTGAGAGTCACACTGGGTATGTGTGCGCGCGTGTCCAAAATCCCAGGAGGAGAATGGAGGAGAAAGGATTGCGGAGTGGCCATCCCCCTTGGAGAGTGAGTTCTCGCTTTCCCTCTCACTGTCTCTCTGTCTCATTGGTGAGTGCATGCGCCCAAAGTGGGGGAGAGAAAAAGGAAATGCGAGGCGTAGACTAGGTCATCTGGAGCCCCTCAGCCTGAAGTTCTGCGTCTGTGAGTCATCGCCCGTACTTCTCGTTGCCATTCTAGACGCGGGAGCAGGGGAGGCTGAGGCCCTGGTAGCGCCAGGAGGGTGGCGTCCTGGGCCCGTCCGGGAAGGCTCGCCGTCCTGCCGAGCGGGTTAGGGGTTCTGCCCCGAGGGCCCGTCCAGGGAGGCCAGGGCTCCTGAGTCCTTCCCACTCATGGAGCCCGTGTGCTGACACCAGGGCAGGCTTGCAGGCCTGCTCACACGTCCGGAGAAAAATCCGTGTAAAAACAGTGCTCTGAGAAAAGCTCTGGATGCGAGGCCGCTCCCCAGTGCCCCTCCCTCCCCATCCTTGCCTCGTCTCAAACCCAGCTCTGACCGTTGCATTCCCTAACCCAGAATAGTCCGTGCTCCCCCGTGTCTATAAAAAGTCTCCCGGAGAGCAGCGTGCGGAGTGAGCAGGGCCCGGGAGGTCCAGGAGCTTGTCCTGGAGAACATGTATTTTTAGACCGTCTGCATGTCCCCTCGTTGCTCGCTCAGGGACTCACCGAGGTGGCAGTAGTAGGATGTGCCAGGCCACGTCTCCCGAGAGAGCCCGTGGGACAGCCCCCGAGAAGCTGGCGCAAGGACCAGGAGCAAACACACCCTGGGTCCCGGAGGTTCACTACAGGGGCGTTTAAAGAGTGAACAGAGTAGCTCCGGACAAGCTCAGCATGGCCTGCAGCTCGCGTCCCTGGTGGCGCGACCCTGGCTGGAACTCCGGGCAGCCCAGGACAAGGCTGGTCTCCGCACGAGCGGGAAAGATCTGTGAGACAGATGGCGTCCAAGAGCAAAGCAGTGAGCTTACGTCAGAGAAGGGGGAGAGTGAGCGCACACGATGTCACAGAAGGGGGAGAGTGTGAGTGCACACGACGTCACAGAAGGGGGAGAGTGTGAGTGCATATGATGTCACAGAAGGGGGAGAGTGTGAGCACACAATGTCACAGAAGGGGGAGAGTGTGAGCACACGATGTCACAGAAGGGGGAGAGTGAGCGCACACGATGTCACAGAAGGGGGAGAGTGTGAGCACACATGACATCACAGAAGGGGGAGAGTGTGAGCGCACGATGTCACGGAAGGGGGAGAGTGTGAGCGCACGATGTCACGGAAGGGGGAGAGTGTGAGCGCACGATGTCACGGAAGGGGGAGAGTGTGAGCGCACGATGTCACGGAAGGGGGAGAGTGTGAGCGCACGATGTCACGGAAGGGGGAGAGTGTGAGCGCACGATGTCACGGAAGGGGGAGAGTGTGAGCGCACGATGTCACGGAAGGGGGAGAGTGTGAGCGCACGATGTCACGGAAGGGGGAGAGTGTGAGCGCACGATGTCACGGAAGGGGGAGAGTGTGAGCGCACGATGTCACGGAAGGGGGAGAGTGTGAGCGCACGATGTCACGGAAGGGGGAGAGTGTGAGCGCACGATGTCACGGAAGGGGGAGAGTGTGAGCGCACGATGTCACGGAAGGGGGAGAGTGTGAGCGCACGATGTCACGGAAGGGGGAGAGTGTGAGCGCACGATGTCACGGAAGGGGGAGAGTGTGAGCGCACGATGTCACGGAAGGGGGAGAGTGTGAGCGCACGATGTCACGGAAGGGGGAGAGTGTGAGCGCACGATGTCACGGAAGGGGGAGAGTGTGAGCGCACGATGTCACGGAAGGGGGAGAGTGTGAGCGCACGATGTCACAGAAGGGGAGAGTGTGAGTGCACACGACGTCACAGAAGGGGGAGAGTGTGAGCGCACAATGTCACAGAGGGGGAGGGTCTGAGCACACGATGTCACAGAAGGGGGAGAGTGTGAGCACACGATGTCACAGAAGGGGAGAGTGTGAGCACACGACGTCACAGAAGGGGAGAGTGTGACCACATGGAGGCACAGAAGGGGAGAGTGTGAGCACACGACGTCACAGAAGGGGAGAGTGTGAGCACACGACGTCACAGAAGGGGAGAGTGTGAGCACACGACGTCACAGAAGGGGAGAGTGTGAGCACACAGGAGTTTCTAGGAGCCGAATGGCGTTTGTAGGACAGGACGTGGAAGAGCACCCTCTCCGTCTTGCCTGTAGTGCCCTTTTGGTGGCGCTTTGGCGGCACGCTGGTATTTCCAAAGAATCTGTAAGGCGTGCTATGAGAACTCCAGCAGGAGGCAGCTCCCGGCGCCCCTCCTTGTCCGAGCCAGCTCTGTGGCTGTCGCGTCCCTCCAGCGCAGAGCCAGTGCTCCCGGTGTCCAGACACGGTCTCCCGAGAGCAGCGTGGCCGAGTGAGCAGAGCTGGGCCCGGCCTCGGCTTGTCATCCCTGCCTTCAGTAATGGCGGAGGCTCTGCCCCACCAGGCCTGGCCAGCGCCGGGGGGCAGGGGGACTGCACACTCTCCAGAAATGCGTGACTTCCCCAGGCTCGGTCTCGTCACTTGTGAAACACATCAGGAGCAGAGAGAATGGCGAGAGCCCGGCTCCGTGCGCGGGGCCGGGGGACAGTATTGGCTCACCGCCATGCCCTCTGTCCGTGTCCGAGACCGGCGGTCCTCCTCCTCCGGCGTCCTTTGGCGCATTCCTAACCCTCCTGGGTGTGTCCCCTGTCCCTGCAGTGCCCGCTGCTGCTCCTCCTGGGCCACGGTAGCCCGTCCTGCAGGAGCCCATCCAGGGGCTGCCTCCTCCATGAGGCCTCCTGGTTCTGTTCCTTAGCAGGAAGGACAGCGCGGAGGCCATCCTTCACGCCGAGATCCCCGTAGCTGCTCTGCCTCCCTGTCCTTGCCCATGGCATCACCGATGCCCCCACCGCGGTCTGCAGCCACCTGTGCCCCGCGGGACAGCTGCCGGGCAGTCACGAGCTTTCGGTTCCGTGTTTCCGGTTTTACTTAGTAATAATTGACAGATAAAAATGTATATTCAGTTGTACAAATTGATGTGGATTTTTGAATATTTTTAAAAGAATTATTTATTTAACTTTATTATTATTATTATTAACTTGCTATCGGGCACATGCACTCACCAGAGAGAGAGAGAGAGAGAGAGAAGGTGAGAAAGCAAGCCTCCAGGTCTGGGACTCAGACCACAGTGTGCCACGTGGGAGTCCAGTGCCTGAACTACCACGCCACTTGCGGGTGCAGAAAATGCTGTTCTGATGTGGCCGTACGGTGTAGTGACGACCACAGTCATACTAAGTAACACAGCCTTCACATGCGTGTGTCGGGGTGGTGGGGACACGTATTCGCATCTGCTCTCTCAGCGGATGTCAGGTGGACTGGACAGCCATGCCGGTTGCTGTCACCTGCTGACGTCGGATCCCTAGAACTGATGGCCCTAGAACGGGAGGTGTGGACTTCGACCAGCATCTCCCCACTTCCTACCCCAGCCCCGCAGCCCTCTGCCCCCAGGAAGTAACCACGCTTCGTACCCGTGTCTGCCGTGAATACCTAAGAAATGACCGCATTTGTATGATTGGCCCATATATCGCTTTTACTTAAAGGACTATTTCGGTTTGGCACTGAAATGAGACCATTTCCTTGAAATCTACTCTGATGAGCAGGCCAGCAGTTCCTTTAGCTTTGCAGGGCTTAAACTTAAAAATGGCAGAACTGGGGACCAGCAGTTGGCGTAATGGCTATGTCGCTGGACTCTCATGTGGTCAACTGCGGTTCGCGTCCCGGACCCGGTGGCTTAAAACTCACACCGGGCACGTGTGCATGTGTGCCCAAGATCCCTAGAGGAGAATGGAGGAGAAGGGATTATGGTGTGGCCATCCCCCCTGGGGGGTGATTTCTCACTTTCTGTCTCTATGTCTCTCTCTGTCTGTCTGGCGAGCGCACATGCCCTATAGCAAAAACCTCTCAAAAGAAAAAAAAAAAAAAAAAAAAAAAAGGCAGAGCTGCAACCCTGACGGCTTCTTAGGGGAGACCAGGTGGGCGTCTGCCCGGGGTGGCCCAGCAGCCTCCACCCCATCTGTGAGTAACTGCCTCATAAACTCTGGTCTGATGAGGGAGATCTTATCCTGATAATTTAAAAAGCAAACATACTACACCCACTATCGAGACGACTCCCAGCAAGAGTAAAGGAAATCCACAAAGAAAGCACACAGCAGCGCCCTAGTCCTGCCTGGGGCGCGGCTCGTCCAGGCGGCCTGCTCTCTCCTCGTTCGTCCATCCTCACAGGCTGCGACTGCAGGACGCACGATTGCACGTTCTGAGCATTTCTCTTGCTGTTGTTTCCGACCCCGTTCTCAGGGTTTTCTGGCCATCTGAAACCACTGGATCTCAGTTGGTCGTTACCTTTCTTGATAAAGAAATGGAGACCGTGGAACAAACACGTGGCCTGGCGGGGCAGGTGTCAGCACCCTGCAGCCTGTCCCCACAGTGTGAGAATTCCTGACATGAACAAGCATGTGATTGATGTGTACAGAACAGTCAGTGACATTCAGACCTTGAGCCCCTTTAAACAGTTTTCTTTAATTAAATACACATCTCCAGGGGATTAGCCGAGTTGGAGGGAAGGCTGCTGGGAACAGCTGGGAGGCGGCCCTTAACTTATCAGCAGTTGCAGAACCAGCCAGGAGCGGTTTGCTAATAAACTCGGGTCTCTAATCTAATGGGGAGGCGTAATTTGACACAGAACAATCGATCTCTTTCCTTTCTCAGAGGACACTAATGGGCCTGGTGCCGGTGGGCAGCGGTGGATGAGGAGGTGTGTGTGTAACTTTGGAAAGAATCAGGCTGAATTCCAGGTTCTCTCTGAGCTCTGTAGATGCGGTCTCCGAGGGAGAGGGGCTGTTCACAACCACACCGCAGAGTTACAGCGGCACCAAGCTTGCTCTGGCTCCAGGCTGGGGTGGTTACAGCTGCACTCTGGGGACTCAAAGCCACGGTCACTCCTTTGGTAGCAGAGGCCGTCTTCAGACATGATTTTGCAGCGTTCCCGAGTGGCGATTCCTACCTACTTTGCTGTGTGTCATCGTCAGTCATGAATGCCAAGTGCCCAGCAAGGCGCACACCCCGGCCAGCCCAGCGTCGGGAATCCGTGTGTTTCTAACCTCTCACCTGACCCACTTATCCTGTGTAATCTCCTAAAAGTTCCCGACGGGATGGTTACCGGATTTCTTGACGTTTCCCAGTGGGGTGTCTGTACTTTTGTGTGGTATCTATGGTTTTATTTATAAAAAAGATCCAAACAAGATTGGTCCCCCGTGCATGCTTACTTATGGCTTCAAGAGAGGCGCTCAGTCTTACTGGGCACCCCAACCTGCTTCACTGTACCCCCAAAGACTAGAAGGACTCTAGTAGGTGGTAAGTTAGCCCCAAGTTCAAAGGAGGACCTGCCTTGGGCTGGAGCCCTCTGAAATGCTGGAGGAGTTGGAAGAAATCTCCTAAAAAGAGGAACGGCAGATAGCATAATGTTTATATTGCTGGATTCCCACATAGTCGATCGCGGTTCAAGTCCCGGGCCCGGCAGCTTAAAACTTACACTGGGTGCGTGTGCATGCACGTGCATGCCCAGGATCCTGAGAGGAGAATGGAGAAGGGATTGCAGTGTGGCCATCCCACTTGGGGGAGAGGGGTGTGCGATTTCTTGCTTTCTGTCTCTCTGGTGAGTAAGCACACCCTATAGCAAAAATCTCTTAAAAATAAAAGAAAGGAAAAGGAAGAAATCTCAGGAACAAAAAAAGAAAGAGAGAGAGAGAAAGGGAGGGAGGGGGAAGAAACCCTACAAAACCTTTAGCTCCTGGAAGTGGAGCCAGGGTGCCTGGCAAGAGAGTGTGCGGGTCCTGGCCGCAGCCCTGGCGAGCTCACCGGCCCGTAAGAGGGTGGTGCTGCCCGTTGTTGCCAGACTCCTCCCTCTCCCATCACTGGCCGACCCCTGCCCTCTCCCTGCGCCATTTCCCTCCCCTGGGACACTGAGGCTGCCCTTGCCCTGGGTAGTGGGGGTCAGGGCAGCCGACAAGGGCCGAGGTAGAGAGAAGCAAGACTGCTCCATGTCCCAGGCTGAATTTCCTCAAAGCCAGACCTGGGACCAGAACCTAGACTGCCAGCTGTTTGGCCTTTGCACTACCAAGTCCTTAAAGTTAAAAAAAACAAATTCAGACTCATCCGAAATCACATGAAGTCAGCCAGCGCCACAGCCCCCACCAGCTCGCACGGAGCGGCAGCGACATTATCTTTCGGCCGGCCAGCTAAGGGTGACACGTCCTAGAGGTCACGCAGAAACCGAAGACGTGCAAGGCGGTCTGTCCCGTGGGCGGTGCCCATGTACCTCCCAGAGACAGGCCAGGACAGCGGGAGGCGGCGCGAGGACACGGAATGTGCTTAGTTACTGCTGCGTAAGTCTCCCTGGACCTTCCTGGCCACAAGCACACGGTTGGGCACGGCTGCGGGCAGGAGTGTGGGGCAGCTTAGCGGGTGGTTCTGACTTGGCCCCCGAGGTTGTCGTCAGGGGCTCGGCCAGGTCTGCAGACCTCTGAAGGCTTTTCCGGGCTGCAGGGTTCACCTGCAGTTGTGTCTCTGGCGAGCTGGTACCGACTCCAGGCGGGCGGTCTGGGTTCCTCGTCTCCACACAGGGAGCGTCTGTGACATGGTGGCTGTGCTGCTCGGTGAGCCATCCAGCGGGGTCCAGGCTGGAAGCCGCGGATGTCTTCTGTGATCACTCAGAAGTCACGCGCTCACCGTCTCAGCACCCCACTGGCCGCCCCGGTCCAGCGGGAGGGATGACACAGAAGAGTGACTGTCAGGCAGCAAATCTCTGGGGACTCTTGGAGACGGGCTGTCTCAAGGGGCAAAGATCTGCATGGCGGTAAAATAATAATATTAATAATAATAATGATACCAGTGTTGGGGGCCCCGGGGAAGGAGGCGGGACGTCACATGGGTGATTTGTCAGTCACTAAGCTGAGAAAGGGTGTTGCAGGACAGGCCATCGGAGCGCAGGCGCTGGGCAGCAACAGCTGTCCCTGTCCCGGGCCATTCACAGAGCAGAGCCTGGTGGAGCAGAGGAGCCGGGGCCTGTGGGTCCTCAGAGGCCCGCGCGGGAGTCCGTGCTCTGGCTGTTGCTGAGGAGGCATCGCGAGTGTGCAAGCAGGCACATTTTCGCCTGTTTGTGTGTGAGCCTCTGCGTTCTGGGGCCATTCCTTCCCTTCATTCCGAGTGTTTTCCCGGCAGTCAGCTCTCTAATTTCTAAAATTCTAGGCAACTTCTGCCCATGTGCCTTGAGCGCGTCCTGCCTTGAACTACTAACTTCACACGTGTTTACGTCGTTATCACAGTAGATTGCGGGGCCACGGGGCCATGTCTTTATCTGCTCCTGTTTCCCTGCCCGGCCTAGCACCCCGAGTGCCCAGTAAACCCTCCCGACAGGTCGGATAAGAGCAGCCAGTTGCCGTCTGTGTGCAGACCACAGCTTCCTGCCTGTGCTGTGTCAAACATTCTTCAAAAAAGAACACAATTACAGGGAATTTGATTTATATACGTGGAAAAAAATGCTCAGAATATGTTCTGTGTGCTTGGCATTTGCCAAAAGATTTATAGGAAACTTGAATAATAATTTTATTTCTAAAAACCCATGGATTATGTTCAGCCTCAGTGAGTTTTTATATTGCCCCCATTGAGCGTTCGGAGTAGTGACAGCCGCAGCGTGAAGCCGGGGCTGCCTTGAGCCGGTGGTGCAGGGCGCTCCCACTCCGTGCTCACACCGGCGTTCCGGGACTAACACCGCCCCTCCTGCCCCGCGGTTTGAATGAAATGATCCTTGTTCATACATTTTCATGGACCAGGTTAGTAGTTCACTCGAGAGACAGTTTCAGAAAGTTCCAGACTGCTGGTTTCAAGCCAGCAAAGGCGTTTTTCTTTCTGTTCTCGAGCTTCTCCCTCACGCTGTGAAAGCAGAAGCCAGGAATGCAGACCCTGCGCACTCGGCTTGGAGGCCCCTGCAGCCGGGACCACACAGGGGACCACACAGGCTTGCAGGCAGAGCAGATGAAGTGATGGCGAGCGGGCTTGCAGACAGGAGGGGTGTCGCGGGAAGCCTGCCTGTGCAGGCAGGGGGAGAGACACCACCTGATCTCCCGGCCTCCTGAGCTCCCAGGTTCTGCGGAGGCAGAGAGAAGGCTGAGGCTTTGGGCTGGGCATGGGGGTGTGGGTGTCTGCAAAAGGCGAAGGCGACTCCCAGGGCCGATGAAGGAGGGACGTTCCCCATGGCGGCTCTGGCCCAGGGAGCACAGCCAGCTGAGGTTGGAGGCAAAGGGAGAAGGCTCCAGAGGGTTGTTTGGCTTTTGGTTTTGTTTTTGGAAGGATGGGCACAATATGTAAAACTGATCTTACTGAAAAGTAAGGAAGAATGGGAAGTCCTGCGTTTGATCCCGTCTCTCTCTGTCACCAGTGAACTATGACTGAGCAATTCACGTCTGTCTTTGTACTCCAGTTTCCTTGTTTGTTAAAGCTTAGATCATACCATAGCTCCGACTCTGGTGTTCTGTGATTCTGTTCAGTAAAAGCCAATCAAAACCACAGCAATTTTGCTTTTAGTATTTACCCAAGAAAAATGAAAAATGTCCCCACAAATACTTACGTGCAAGTGGTTGTAGAAACATTGCACCTAAGAACCCCCAAACTGCACGCGGACCAGATGTTCACCACAGAGTCACTGGGTGATAGAATGTATTGGATGCAGGTGGTGGAATACTATTCAGCACTGAAAAAAGAACAGAGTACCATGTCTGCTTCTACATAGATGAAACTCAAAACGTGATGCCGAGAGAAGGAATCAGGTGCAAAAGACTGTATTGTCTGACTCTGTTTAGGTGAAATATTCAGAGAAGGCCAGTCTATAAAGACAGCAAGATTAGCGGATGCCTGAGACTGGTGGGGGGGGTGTTGGTTGGGGAGGGGTGAGAATGGGGATCGACTGCAATGAGCACTTTGGGGATAATCAAATGTTCTTCCCTCCCTCCTTTAAACTGTATTTGTTTGGGCCAGCAGGTGGTGTGGTGGTTGGGAAGCTGGACTCCCACGTGGCTGATCGCGGTTTGAATTATGGACTGGGAGGCTTGCTTTCTCACTCTCTTGCTCTCTCTCTTCCTTGTGAGCACGTGTACCCTTTAGCGAATTTAAAAAATAATAACATTAAGTAAATAATTCTTTTTTTTTTAAAGAGTATTTGTCTTCCTCTGTCCAACTTATTTTTTTTTTTGAGAGGTTTTTTGTTTTTTGTTTTTTTTTTTTCTTCCCTTAGGGCATGTTTTTTTTCCAAAATAGGGCATGTGTGCTTGCCAGAAAGACAGAGAGAGACAGAGAGACAGAAAGTGAGAAATCACCCCCCGGGGAGGGGGATGGCCTTGCCACAATCCCTTCTCCTCCATTCTCCTCTCAAGATTTTGGGTACGCACCCAGTGTGAGTTTAAGCCACTGGTCTGGGACTCGAACCGCGGTCGACTACGTGGGAGTCCAGTGACGTAACCATGATGCCATTTGCTGGTCCCCGACCGCTCATATTTATAATGTGTCACAAGTGTAGTCCCTTTCTTGGGATAACATTGCTCAGATGTCAACATGACACTAAGGATGTTTGTCCTTGGCCCCTTCCCTCCCTCCAGTGTCTCGTCCAACTTTTCTGTTGAGGAAGGTGAGAGAAATCTCAGGACTGCGCCAGGACTTGGGAAATGCCTTACCCCAGAAGGTGTGTTCTGCAGGCCTAGTCTCCGGTGTGACAGCCCTGGGAGGTGGGGAGACCTTTCAGAGGCTGGCCTGCTGGAGGTCTCCATCAGTAGCTGGGAGTGGGGTGGACAAGCAGAGGAAAAGCCTGCTTCCCCCTCCTTCCTCCCCTTCTCCTCCTGGTCGGCCGCTCCCCTGGGCTGCCTCCTGACTTACTCCTAGAGGCTGGCAGATCTGGGCCCATGCTCTTCGGTGTTCCAGCCACCAGCCCCGTGGGCCTAACAGTCCTCTGTTCTAAACTTCCATTCTTCTCAGATAACCCCATGCCGGGCTTTCTTGTGAGCTGCCAAGGACGACACTCACTGAAAAAAGAAATGAATGGCTTTCTTTATAAAGTAAGCAATCACCTATCTCTGGGAAGGATGGGTTGAAAAGGACTTATTTTTCTCTAGCGAGTTAGTCTTGTTGGCTGTCCGATCCTCTGCCCCAGGCCAGGTGGTAGCTCAGCAGTGAAACGCTCCAGGTTTGTATCTGGGGCCTCTCTGCGTGCACTGGACAGCATGTGCCCATAAGCCGGGGCCCCCGGAGGCTGGGTGGACTGTGGGACGGTGGCATCGGGACTGCTGGGGTGCTGTCTCTCTCTCATTCATTGAAGAAATAATAAACATGTTTGATGGGACAAGCAGTTAGAGTAATGGCTATGTCACTGGACTCCCACATAGTCGACCACAGTTCAAGTCCTGGACCCGATAGCTTAAACTCACGCCGGGCGCATGTGTGTGCGTGCCCAAGATCCTGAGAGGAGAATGGAGGAGAAGGGATTGCAGTGTCACCATCCCCCCTGGGGGGTGATTTCTCGCTTTCTGTCTCTCTGTCTCTGTCTTTCTGGCGAGCGCACAGGCCCTATAGCAAAAACCTCTCCAACAAAAGAAAAAAAGAAATAATGAACATGTTTAAAGTCCATATCGTGTAGGATAGCGTGTGGTCTCCCACAGCCTGTCACCACGCCGCCCCCCC
>NW_006199776.1:1320920-1329154 GCF_000334495.1 Tupaia belangeri chinensis
CGGCTGCACCACCCCTTCCCTTCCCGGCGCTATCCTCCCAGAGTCTGAGGCCCGCGCCCAGTGCAGTTTTCCAGCTGCTGGGCCAGTGTTTGCGCCCTCGTTGGCCATGTGGGGTTCTGGTGCTCTGGGCACCGCGCACCCGCCCGTTAGGGCTGCCCTCCCCGTCTTCGCGCGGGCCCCCCTTGAGCTCATCCGAGGACGTCGCCCATGGGACCGCCTTTTCCCCGGTGTGGCGGGGGGGGTGCGCTGACTCCATCCTTAGTACCTGAAGCTGGGACCCCAAGTGCTTCCCTGTAGAAAGGCGGAATTCCAGACGGCAGTGCAGGCCAGCTCCCGTCCCACGCTGGCGCGAGGAGAAGGGTGTTCAGGCCCCGGACCTGGGCTCGGCCCGCAGCGTGCGTGGGTGTTAGCGGAGGGTGTTTTCCACCTAGGACGCCCCACCCCGGATGGAGCCCGGTGCTGTGCGTGGTACACTTGGAGCCATTAGGACCCCTTCGCTCGCTGGGCCTTCACACCTTGGAAGGACGCCCGCCCCCGTCCTGTCTGCCGTTCTCTCGGCCCGTCCCCTTCCTGGAAAGGCCCCTTCCGGTGCCCTCCTGCCCTGCGGAGCAGAACCCCACACTAGGGAATCCGGGAGGCTGAGCCTGGTTTCCCGTGTTCCCCTAGGCGAGCAGCCGCGTGGCCAGTGTAAACATTCCAATTTAGTTCGAGAGATCGTCTCGGCTTTCCATTACCCGCGCCAGCGAGGTCGGACACGCGCGGCGAGCACCGTGCCCTGCGCACCGTGCCCTGCGCACGTGCCCTGCGCTCCCTGCCCTGCGCTCCGTGCCCTGCGCTCCTGCCCTGCGCACCGTGCTCTGCGCTCCGTGCCCTGCGCACCGTGCTGTCGGCTGGACTAACGCACGTCCCCCTTCCTCCTCCCTGTGCCCTCCTGCCAGGCTCAGCGTGGGCAGCGCCCTGCGCGTGGCCGTGGGTGCAGCCAGGTGGCCCTGCGCCTCTGTGGGGCAGCAGAGCTGTGCATCTCAGCCTCGCAGGTGCGGAGGGGCCCCCACCCGGGTCCCCAGGGCCGTGGGGGTTAGGGGCGAGGAAGCCCAGCGGCGTGCGTCACAGCATAGCACCTGGAGGCCAATGCTGGCTGAGATCGCAGTGGAACGGAAACAGGCTGAGGTCAAGGAGGAGTTTCAGGCGGTAGCAGGGGCAGCAGGGGCACGGTGGGGAGGAGACCATCCCTCCCCACAGTGTCACTCAGACTGTGAGGTGCTTGCCCTTCCCAGAAGGTCCTGCAGCCCCTTGGTTCTGGGGAAGCCAGTAGTGCGAAGCGGATACAGAACAGCCGCTGGAGTCCAGTCCGCAGAACCGTGCCCTGGAGTCTCCCATCAGTGTCGGGGGAGTTCCACCAGGGCTCCAGGGCAGTGCCTCCCGGGGTCAGCATGCCCAGTGGAGTGGGGACGTCTGTTTTCTCTCTCTGTCCTCCAAGTGTTAACAGAGAGGTCACCCTGGAGAAGTCACCGTCCCCTCCAGGGCTCCAGTGAGCTAAGAGACAAGTCCCCTCATTGCTCAGCTTGAATGTCCTAGGGGCACCCCCGGTTCCAGAACCCAGATCAGACCCTTCACCCAGCATAGAAAGGCTGTCCTGGGTTCCGTCCAACTTCAGCCCCACCTCCTCCGCTCCTCAGAGGCGGTCTGTGCTCCCGCCTTCTGAGCCATCTCTGGCCTGCACACCCGTGCGCCTGCTGCCCTCCTGCCGGAGCTCCTTCCTGGCATCTGCCCGACCCTGCTGGGAGGACGCCCTCCACCCAGGCAGACCCTTGTTGCCTCCATGGTCATCAGCTGCCACCCTCCCGGGTCCCTCCAGCCCCTCTAACACAGGACCTCTGTCCTGTACAACGCTGCTGACCTGTTGGCCGCCTCGCTCACCATCAGCCCACAGCTCCTCACAGCCACCTTGGCCAGCTTTGCTGAGCGTGTACTAAGTGCTAGGCACTTCTCCAAGGCTGACACTTACTTGTTAACCCTGCAGTGGCGCTTTACTGGGGATGCTGTTATTTTCTCCATTTAAAAAATGAAGGAGCTTGGGCCAGCAGGTGGCATGGTAGTTAAGGCACTGGACTTCCACATGGTGGACTGCAGTTCGAGTCCTGGACCTGGTGGCTTGCTTTCTCACTCTCTCTCTCTCTGTCTCTCTCTGGTGAGTGTACATGCCATATAGCAAATTTTAACAAAATAATAATAACAAATAAAAATCAAGTAATTTAAAAAAAAAGATGAGTGTGCAGGGTCACAGGACATGGTGCAGCTCTTGCTTTTGCTTAATAGATTAGAATTTGATCCCAGGCACGCTGGCTCCGTGGCCTTCACCCACTAAGCCCACTGTCTCGTAGGCATGGACTGGGTCCCTAGACTGGGCACCCTGTGGGCACCCTGTAAGCCCCATGAGCTTGCTGAGGCCAGTCAGGCCTGAACAGGGCAGTCCAGAAGTGGGGGTGAACAGGACCGCATTCTCACGGTTGGCTGTCAGTTCTCCACGCTTCCTCAGCTGACCCGTCCTCCATCAGTGAGGGAACATGCTCTCGTCTTCTGGTTTAAACGCAGGTGTGGGGAGGAGTAGAAGCCGGCGGTGGCTGGCAGCTATCCAGACACACGGGGCCATGCAGTGCCCCAGGGAGACCTGGGCCCTTTGCCTGCCGCAGCTCCCAGTGCGACCTAGGCAGGCCCTCACCGCCCGCGCCCCTGCATCCCCTGACCTCATAGCTGCCCTGCGGGCCGGGATCGAAGACCGCCGTACACCAGCTCACTTCCGGCAGGTGAGGGTGGCAGAGCTGTCCCAGTTTTCTTTTTGGGGTATAATTTCTTGTCTACGAAGCTGCTAGCATCCTTGTCAATGAAGCTGATAGTATCTTTGTAGAAATCATTTTCAGTGATGAGCTTGATGTACTTTTCTGTTTTTTTTTCTATGCAAAAACGCGTCATGACGTTCCCGACGTCTGCTGTACACCTGTCGCATGGGCTTCCTTTCTGACGTGTCAGGAAACAAGTCATCTCTGCTCTCAGTTGGTCTAAGTGCTACAACTTCCTAAACCCAGCCCTGTGCTGGAAGCTGCTTTGTACCAAGAACAGAAAAGTCCCGAAGGAATGGTGAGGTCAACATTATCTTTGCAAAATGACATGTAATTAAGTCATGTCTGAGCGGGTCAGTGTAATCTGCCTCCTGTCATGATGGAGGGAGAAACCGTAGCGTGCTGCCCGGGGGAAGGCGTGCGGAAATGCCAGTGTGCAAACTCGGCGTGGAGACGCAGGGAGGCCTCCGAGCGCAGGTTCCGTGCTGGGGGCTCCCGGCTCAGGCCCCCTCTGGGAGGAGAGGCCAAATGAACGGACTTAAAACAGAAAACAGGAGGTTTGGGACATCTGGGGTATCTTCAAAATTCTCTGTAGTCACTTTAGGAGTTCTGCACCTCAAAAATGATCTGATTGGTCAAATTGGGGAGGGGTGTTTTCTAGCTCCCCGGGGGACGAAGTTTCCCAGGGTGTGTGTCAGCGTGCAGCAACCCTCGGAGTGTAGAGGCGTGACCGCAGACGATCAGGGCCTTCCTGTGTAATGGATCGTATCAGTGCTCATTTTTAAAGTTGTTTTGTGACAAAACTCGCTAAACCCTGTGGCCTCGTGTTTACTTTTCACATGTGAAGAGCGCCTGCATTTCTGGGCTCACCTCGTAAGGGACACGTTACAAACCCCCTTATCCTGACTCAGGCCGCTCTTGCTCGCCTGTGCCCATCTGGCCTGGGCGTGGTGCCCAGGCAGGTAATGGGGTGATCTTTCCCTTCCCTGCCCCACCCCCCAGTGTTTTCATAAAAAGCTTGCTCTGTTTTCTGTGTTTTTTTTTGGTTTACATTTATTTATTTCATGAAAAGAGGGAGAGAGAGAAATAAACACCACCAGCAGGACCCCGTGCCATGAGCCACGCCAGGCCCAGCAGCAGCGTGTGCACAGGGACTCCTGGGGACTCAGGCTGGCCCCCGGCAGGCCACTCCCTCTCCCCTGAGGACAGGACTTCCTCTGAACTCCGACCCCTGCTGCCTCCGTATTCTTTTTTTTTTTTTTTTTTTTTTACTGTGGGATGTGTGCATTAACCAGCGGGTGGGGATGAGTGGGACACTGCTCCAGGAGGATGGCTGCACTGAAGTCCCTTCTCCTCCCTTCTCCTCCTGGGATTTTGGGCACACATACATGTGTCCAGAGTGATTTCCTTTCTTTTTAAAAATAATTTTAATTTAATTTATTTATTATTCATCAATTTGACCAGAGAGAGAGAGAGGAGGAAATTGTGAAAGAAAATGAGAAACCAGGCCTAGGAATCGAGCCACAGTTGGCCGTGTGGGAGCCCCGCACTTTATCCACCATGCCACCCACCAGCCCCCAGCATGATTTTCAAGGGCTGGAACGACGCACCCAGCCACATAGAATCCTGCTGCCTTAACCACCACACCACCGGCTGGCCCAGAATGTTACTTCTCTGAGATCCAGTGTTTTTCACAGTGACTGTCCCTATTAGCAGAGACAGATATGTCCCATCCCATTTATCTCATGCTGTCCCATACACTCATACTCAGATACGTGTTCTGTATTCTAGATTCCCAAGTATACATAATCGATACATAAATTTGCTAGAAGGCCCAGAGAGAGAGAGAACCCCCCTGGGGAGATAATCCCTTCTGCTCCATTCTCGGGATTTTAGACACGCACACACATGTACCTAGCATGTTTTTCAAGGCACCAGGTACAGAACTCGAACCACGCAGTTGGCCATGTAGGATCCAGCCCCCTTAATCATCATGCCACTGGGCGACCCATACTGTGGTTTGTCTAAGAGTTCCCTTATTTGCCCAAGCCCTCTGGTACATCAGCAGCATACTGAGCTGCAGTGCTGCAGGCCACGTGGCTGACTCCGGTGTGGATTCCCGGCCCGTCAGCCTTAAACACACCAGGTGTGTGCACTGACGCCCTGACCTGACAAATGGGGACATTAGTGGAGGAGACTGCAGGTGACAAGACCCCGCTGAGTGCCCTCTTCCTCATCCTTCTGCATGCACGCACACGTGCCCTCTATCATGGATAATAAACAATTCTCTATTGTTGAACATCTCATTATTTACACGTTTTTATATTACAAATAATGCTGCAATAATAATGTGTCGATTCGTCATTGCACGTAAGTGTTTATAAGTTTCTGAAAGTCAAATTCCTGGTGCAAAAGGCTTGTACACATGGCATTTTTGGGTACAACTCTTATAAAAATCTTTTACTAGCTTCTGTGTTTTTCAATGTTAGAAACCAAACGCAGTTGAGATGCCTCTGCCAGGGTCCCCTGTAGAGAAGAATTTCTGGACACATCTAGTGAAATAGCTGTCTGTATCTATTCAACTATACTCCTTCAATTCTGAGATGTATATTTTTTCATTTTTTAACAGTTCTCAATTGGGGATGCATCGTAGAATGGACACATATAGGCGTGTCATAGTCCTTACCCAGAGAATCTATTAAATTGTGCCCCTTACACATCAATGGCATTTTGGAATCAGGGAACTAAGACCCTGTGTTTCATAAGCGTTTATGTGCGTGTGCCCTTTGAGTTCATTTGGGAATGATCTTTATGCTCATTTAATGATGAAAATATAGTTTTAGTTATTTTCCCATAGAAGCAGTCTTGAAAACCCGCAAAGTTTTTGCAGAAAATCCATTTTATCAATAAATACTGTTTTATCGGAGTCTGCTCTAGTGATTCAAAAGAAAACCTTGATTTACTAAAGAGCTTCATTTCAAGGAGAAATCTAGTCACCCACAGCACCTTGAGAAATACGAACATCGTGTTCCTTAGGGTTACAGAACTTAGGAGTGGGGCGAATCCCTGTCATTTGTAGGGAAGCCAACTTCCGGTGGCTCAGCAGAAGGTATGCTGTAGCTCGCGCTCTGCTGATGAATGTAAAGCCGTACTGAGTGCGTGTTGCCGGGCAGGAAGGCTCTGAGTCACGGCTGATGACAGCTTAGGCGCAGAGGCCGGCATGGCTGCCTGGCTGCTGGCATGTGGCAAGCTTCCACCCTGAGCTCCCTGAGGGCAGTCACTTCCCTGGAGCTTGGCCTTGGCACTCTGGTCCCTCAAGTCTGTTCCTCCCTTTGTGTTTAATTAGGGTTGAAATCTGCCTTTATCTTTGCTGTGTGTGCAGCTCAGCTTGCAGTCCCGCTCCCCACCTCCAGGCACCCCCACCCCCACTCCCACCCTCACCCCTCCCTCCAGGCACAGAGGCTCCTAGGTCATCAGGAATTGCTTTAAACAGTTGGCACTCCAGCAGTTGGTGTAATGGCTGTATCGCTGGACTCCCATGTAGTTGACAGCGCTTCGAGTCCTGGACCTGGCGGCTTAAACTCACACTGGGAGCGCGTGTGTGCATGCCTAAGATCCCGAGAGGAGAATGGAGGAGACGGCATTGCAGCGGGCCATCCCCCCCGGGTGTGATTTCTTGTTTTCTGTCTCTCTCTCTCTCTTTCTTTCGAGTGCACGCTCCCTATAGCAAAAACCTCTCCAAAAAAAAAAAAAAAAAAAGAAAGGGGAAAGAACCAAATTTCTTGCTTTCTGTCTGTCTTTCTCTCTCTGTCTTTCTGGTGAGCATGCATGCCCTACAGAAAAAAAAAAAAAAAAAACCCCCACAAAAAAAAAAAAAAAAAAAAAAGAGAGAGAGAAGGAACCAGTCGGCCCTCAGTAAGTGCTCTCAGCTGGGGGCCTCTTGGGCGTTTCTTGTGTCTCCCCTGATAGTGTCCGGGAGGGTGCCCGAGCCAGCGTGCTGCCGGGGCCTGTCTGACCCACGCCTGGGAAGATGGCAGGCCCTGCCCGAGCACCGAGCAGGCACGGCTGTGCTGGGCACCGTCCTTGGCACCAGGGGAGACGGGGACTGACATTTTCAGTTGCTTTTTGTGAAATCAAAGATCAAAGACCCGGCTGCCGTTTCCTCCCTGCGCAGACCGCAGCTTCCTTCCTCTGGGTGAAACCCTCTGCAGCACACGCTGCTCTGCTGCTCCGGCACCTCCTCACCGAGCGCCACGGCCACATTCGGTCACATGACGTTTCTGCAGGTGCCTCTGTCCCCCGAGTGGACCCCAGGCAGTCACCGAGCGGGCCAGCCAGGGTGTATTTTGTTTCCAGTCCTCGAGGGAAGAAAGACTGTGGAGGTCCTCGCTAGATTTCGGCCATTTTCGGTCCTGGGCCCTTTAGAGAAGCTGCTGAGAGCTGTGGGGGGCAGGGTGAGCACGTAGGAGGCCACCGGAGGCCACTTCTCCCCTAAGTGGCTTGTTTCAGCAGGTGTTCGGTGTGTCACCCGGCGACTCTGGAGATCGGACTGAACTGGCGTCAGCAGGGGCAGCCTGGGGGCGAGGTGCTGGCCCTGCTGTTGATGGGGGCATCAGTCTGGGCTGGGGGAGCATCTGAGTGCCCCCCAAAGGGACAGCCCCGGCTCCAGGACGTTCTCACACCCCGAGCCGCACCCTCGCCAAGAGGCCTCCGGATGGAACGGGCTGCTCCTGGACGAGCCGGGCGTTGGCCCCACGGAGCCCTGCCCGGCCCTCACCTGAGTGACCACTGATGCTTCCCAGGAGTGAGGCCTCCTCGTTTGACGCTGTTTTCCCACCCAAATATTGGGCCGTCGGGAAAAGCCATGGTATGTTTTTGCATAGAAAACACATCATGACTTTCCCGACAACCTAGCAGAACGAAAGCCGGGGTAGGCAGGTGCAGGCTACACTCCGACGGCCCTGAGCAGGGACCAGCCCAGAGCAGGCCCTCGGGGCTGCCAGGTACAGCCCGTCGGTGCCACCGCCCTGCCGAAGCACCATGGTGCTGTGGAGTGCACACTTGAAAGACACACACACACACACACATACACACACACATACATACACACACATACACACATACATACACACATACACACATACATACACACATACACACATACATACACACATACACACATACATACACACATACACACATACACACACATACACATACACACATACACATACACATACATACATATACATACACACATACATACATATACACATACACATACACATACACACATACACACATTCTCTCATACACATATACACACATACACACACTCACACATACACATACACACACATACACATACACACACACATACACACACATACACACACA
>NW_006199776.1:1329237-1332984 GCF_000334495.1 Tupaia belangeri chinensis
ACACACATACACACACATACACACATACACACACATACACATACATACATACATACATACATACACACATACATACACACATACACACACATACACATACACACATACACACATACACACATGCACACACATACACATACACACATACACACATACACATATACACACATACACACATACACATATACACACATACACACATACACACATATACACACACATACACACATACACATACATACACACACATACACACACACACACACACACACATACACACACACACACACACACACACATACACACACACACCACAGGGTCTGGTCATGCCCCATCCCCTTCCTCATGTCCTGAAGCCTCTCAGATCCTGGGCACTCAAGTGGGTGCCTGACATATGGGCCGGGGTTCGAACCAAGGTCGCCGTGTGGGATCTGGCTTCTCTTGAGCAACACAGTCCTGCTGTACCAGGGAGTCAGCCCGAAGCGCTGGTATTTAAGAGATTACAGCATCAAAACCACAGAGGTAGGGCCAGGCCTGTAGTGCAGTGGCTAAGCCCTGGCACTGGGAGCCAGATCTCACATGGCTACCACGGTTCAAGTCCCATCCAGTGGCTTGAAAGACACTGAAGGCACACGTGCATGATGCTCGAAATCCTAACGGGAAGGAGTGGAGGAAAAGGGGTTGTGGTACGACACCACTCCAGTGGCGGTTGACTCCCCCTACCTTGGCAATAAATAACAAAAATAAATACATACATCCCACTGTGTTAAAAAATGGAACTTCTGTGATAATACCGAGGATCATTCCACTGATCTTTCTAGCAACATGATATCTAATCACAAGAAGGCGATTCTCTAATAAGGAGGTTAAGCAGTCTTCAAAGCAGTTGACTGCTTATGTAAACAGAACAGTTGGACGAGCTGTGGAAAGCCCAGATCAAGTACAGAAGTGATCCATCCATAAAGTTCATCATCCCTTTCCAATTCCTTGTGATAGCGTGAATAAAATCCCTAGAATTGGGGGATTTGTCATGGCAAATAAAGAAAATGAGCCAGCTTGCGCAGGCCCCCTGCCTGAAGATGTGACGATGCCAGTCGAGCGCGTTGGGTTAAGTGCAGCGACTCTGGTCCTTCACAGACAGAAAGCCCCGGTCAACATATACTGGGTTCTTCTGGGCTTTCTTGGACCATACAGCAGTGGCCCGAGTTTTATTCAGCAGGGCTTTGAGACTGAATGCCACTTTAGTGTTTGGGCAAAGACAAGTCGAAGTGAACCTGTGACTGACTTGGCGAGAGTAGGTCTCGGAGCTGCAGTGGGTCGCCTCCCCGAGCTCAGCAGGAGTTTCAAGACGAAAAACCGTCTGCCTTGCTTGGCTGCTGTGTAGACTTGTTACTTCTGTAAAGCGACTATTAATACTTAAAAGCAAGTTTGAAGACTACATCAAGTTGTTTTAGACTGGCCCCAGGCAGTCATAAAAGGGTGGTTAGAACTATTGTCTAAAACAGAAATTATAGACAATGAAAGAATTCAGATTTTTTAAACGTTTGCTATAGAGTGCATGTGCTCACCAGAGAGAGAGAGAGAGAGAGGGAAAGTGAGAAACTACCCCCAGGGGGATAGCCATGCCACAATCCCTTCTCCATTCTCCTCTTAGGATTTTTGGCATGTATGCACACAGTCCTTGTGTGATTTTCAAGTCACTGGATCCAGGACTCGAACCATGAAGTTTGCCATGTGGGATCCAGCCACCTTAACCTCCATGCCACCTGCTGGCCCTGAATATATTCAGATTTTAAAGCAACAGTCAGGTAAATTGTGGGAACCAGAAAACCATCCCACTTTTCTCAGGACAAACCGCTAGTGTAGCTAAGTAGAGTCTTCTTATTACTTCTGTTTTGAGAGATTTTTGTCTTCTAAAGAGCATTTGGTTACTTGGAACATCTCTGGACTGGACTGTTTGATTTCTAAACACAGATCTTACCTAAGAACTGTGAACTTTGAAAAATAGCCAAACAATTTTTTTCTCTTGAAAAGCTACATGATTGGAGGGACCAGGAGATAGTATAATGGTTATGTCGCTGGGCTCCCATGTAGTCAACTGCAGTTCAAGTCTCAGACCCAGTAGCTTGAAACTCACACCGGGCACTTGTGCATGTGTGCCTAAAATCCCAAGAGGCTGTAGGAGGAGGGATTGTGGCGTGGTCATCCCCCCAAAAGGTGATTTCTTGCTTTCTGTCTCTCTCTGTCTCTCTGATGAGTGCATGTGCCCTATACCAAAAAACTCTCTAAAAAAAGAAAAGAAAAGCTACATGACGAAACCCTAACAATCCACTTCACATTGGTGTGGGGAAAATATCCAAAAGGAACAGCCTCAGCTCCAGTGAGATGAAAGTGTGCTAAGAAGAGTGTCCCCTTTGCTGCATTTGGGATTTGGACAGTTATTTGGTAACATTGCTTAAGAACTGCTGGGTCCTAATGCAGTCCTGCATAAGGATCTAACATGCAGTGTATGAAGAATGTTGACTTGGAGTTATGACTAGGAACTACGAAGGCCGATCTTTAATTTTTATGATTGGATTATTTTAAAGACTTCAGTGTGTGTGGCTAGTTTCTTATGTTGCAAAGAGATCCTCGTTAAGAGGTTCCGAACCAAAACATCATATCAGCAAACTTAAATGTTCCCAGTTTTGTTTTGGTGTTCACTAAAACACACACCAAATTAAAGAGAATGAAATGGCAGCATGAATTTTGAGAGGTAAAGTGAATATTAGGAATTTACTGAATGGGGCCAGCAAGTGGTGTAGTGGTTAAGGCGTTGGACTCCCACGTGGCTGACTGTGGTTCAAGTGCTGGACCAGGCGATGTGCTTTCTCAATTTCCTTCTCTCGTTCTCTCTTTCTCTTCCTAGTGAGTGCATGTGCTCTATAGCAAAATTTTAAAATAAATAAAATTAAATACTTATTTTTTGGAGGGACCAGCAGATGGCATAATGGTTACATGGCTGGACTCCCACGTAGTTGACTATAGTTTGAGTCCTGGACCTGGCGGCTTAAAGGTCACATCAGCGGCTGTGTGTGCCCCAAATCCCAAGAGAATGGAAGAGAAGGGATTGCGGTGGCCATCCCCCCTGGGGGTGATTTCTCACTTTGTGTCTCTGTCTCTCCGGCAAGCGCATGCGCCCTATGGCAAAAATCTCTTTTAAAAAGAGAAGTTACTGACTGAACCTTTTTATACGAGTGGGTTGAGGGAAATAAGGCGATTGGCAAGAGCAGAGTACAATTATTAAGTGCCATCGAAGGGACCGTGTAGGTGTTCCCCCCTGACGAGGGCCAGTTCTGGGGCTGTGGAGTGTGGGTGCTGGGCAGAGGAGCAGCAGTGTCTGCAGACCTGGGGCCCTGGGACGGGCACTGTAGCAGGTACTTCTGTAGCGTCTCCAGGACGACAGCGAAGTACAGAGGGCTTTCTCAGGGCAGCCTGTGTCTCCGCGCAGTTTCCGCCCTGTCCTTAGAGAACCCCCCCTCCACCCTGATGTCACGTTCTTCTGCATCCCATTTCATTTTTTCTGGGCTCTTACAGAGCAGATTGTTGGCTGTTACAAAGCAGATTTAGCACCATGATATGGAACTATTAAGAACAGCACCGGCTGATAACCTGGTGATTATAACTCGGAGTCAGTGTAAGCATTCTTATCTAAAGCATGTTGAATGGCAGCCCGGCCATTGTGTTCACCGGGGGTGAGGGGGATGG
>NW_006199776.1:1332994-1340008 GCF_000334495.1 Tupaia belangeri chinensis
GGTGCTGGGTGGCTGCAGCCAGTGCTGGGTCTGTGGGCTTGGGAGATCATTTTTCACTTATCCATAGGCAGAGTTTGATAAGGCCCAGGGTTGCAGAGAAAGTGGGCAGACGGGCATTCTTAATGCCAAGCGCTATAGATAAATTGTACATTGCTTCATTCTTCTGGAGGAACAGTCTGGGAAGAGGTATGAAAATCTACGATGTGTCTACCTTTTAACCCTGCCATTCTGCTTCAGAAATTCATTCTTAGGAAATAAGTGGGCCCATGGACACACATAGCATGCACATACGAGTTCTTAGGCTAGATCCTACACTATCCCGCTAAGAGCACCAAGTTAGAGACAGCCCCAACGGTCATCTGCTTTCACAATACCTCATCTAATTAAGGTTACCTCAGTTGTACTGCCACATGGACCAGTGTAGGGGCATGGCAGAAAGAAAAAAGAACCATATATATGTGTATATATATATTGAGAGAGAGAGAGAGAGATAGAGAGGGGGAGAGAGAGGGAGAGAGAAAGGGAGAGAGAGGGGGGAGAGGGAGAGAGAGAGGGAGGGGGGAGGGGGAGAGGGAGAGAGAGGGAGAGGGAGAGGCTGACTTGAAAGGACGTTTACAATATATTATTAAGTTACAAACTAATGTGTATAATGCCCTGTTGGAATAAGAGGGAAGGGGGCCAGCAGGTGGCATGGTGGGTAAGGTAATTGGATCCCACATGACCAACTCTCAGGTTCAAGTCCCAGATCTGGCAGCTCGAAAAACACCTCGGGCATGTGTACCCCAAATCCCAATGAGAGTGGAAGAGAAGGGGCGGAGCGTGGTCATTCCTCCCTCCACCCCCCGGGAGTTCTCGCTCTGTCTCCAACAAACACATGTACCCTGTAACAAATTTAAAAAATTAAAAGAGGAAGCTGGTAGGGTGAGGGGTAGCTATGCCTATTTGGCATTTAAGACTTTGGAAGAAGAGTTACTGAGTTTTCAGCGGCTCTGACTGGGGAGGACTGTGGGCTGACACAGTGGTTGATCCCGGGTTTGGAAGTAGGTCTGGGTTCACATCCTGACCTGGCACTTTCCTACCATTGTGACTCAGCAATTTGCTCAACCTTTCTTCATATGCGGAAAAGAGCTCCTCATAGCGCTGATCTTGTAGGGCAATTAAAATGAGAGAAGAAAAAATTATAAAATTCAGTGCAAATATTAAGTACTCACTATGTTTTAATTTTTATATAGAACATGTCTTACTTTTTTTTAATTTAAGCTTTTTTTGCCATAGGATGCATGTACTCACCAGGGAGAGGGAGACAGAGGGAAAGTGAGAAATCACCCTCCAGGGTGAATGGCCATGCAGCAGTCCCTTCCCCCCCACTGTCCTCTCGAGGTTTGGGGCACGCATGTGCACCTGCATGATTTCCAAGCCTCTGGCTCTGGGACTGGAACTGCAGTCAGTCATGTGGAAGTCCAGTAACTTAACCACCACTCCAGATGGTGGCCCCAGAAAATGTCTTATTTTTAATGTTATAAAAAAGTGAAGACTGGGATCAGCAGATGACATAATGGTTACACTGCTGGACTCCCACATAATTGACCGTGGTTCAAGTTCTGGACCCAGTGGCTTAAAACTCACACCAGGCACGTGTGTGTGTGTGTGTGTGTGTGTGTGCTCCAAAAATTCTGAGAGGAGAATGGAGAAGGGATTGTAGCATGGCCATCCCCCCTGGGGAGTGATTTCTCTCTGTCTCTCTATTCGAGTTTTTAGAATGGTGCCCTGTTCAGTGTTCACAGAAGTCTCTGTTACCACGTTGGCTTCTCTACACGATCTGACAGGTCTCCTTTGCCCTTTGATATTCCCTTACTCTTCCATCTGCCATTCTTATTCCCTGACTTTCCGAGTCTGCACTCTCCCTGTAAATGCTTCTGCCCCCTGCAGTGGCTTCAATATTTTTTCTTTTCTTTTTGTTTTTGACTTCAATACTAAGAGGGGTTAAATAATATTAATTATATTAAAAGGACCTCAGTAAAGATATAGGAAAAATTATATTGAAAGGATTTTATATAAGGTGAAAATGGTTGATAGTGCGTTACAATTTTCCAGAGCAATTGTGTAAGAGTGGAGGGTTTTCTGTTGGTCATTTTTGCTACTGATAGTTAGTTCAAAGCTGAGAAATTATATATGATTTCAGTGCTCCTTGAAGGCTCCAAAGATAATTACTTTCTGCTTATGGGCCTCTGGAGGTTGTGCAGGCTCTGTAAGGGCCACTGGAGGCTGAGCGCAGTCAGCTGGGGAAGGACCAGGACCTGGAGTGCTGGCCCCACCCGGGCGGAGGACACAGGAAGTAGGAGCGTTGTGCTTCTGGTGTCTTGAAACCACCGTTGCCAGAACTGCCAAAGTTCCGAAAATCATGCAGGTGCACATGCGTGCCCCAAACCTCGAGAGGACAGTGGGGGAGAAGGGACTGCTGCCAGAGTTCCGAGCCTGTTTTTAAGGGCCCCATAATAGGTACAAGTTTTAGACATTTTCTTTTAGTCCTTAGGTGTCTTACGACAGGAGAGAAAGCAACATTTGCTGAAAGTTAGTACTCGCTAGAGTGTGGTAGCCTCCCTAACGTGATGTTTATTCATAGAAATCTCCGCACCTTAGTAACTTTCTTGCAGTACAGATAAATGTATTTCTTTTAAATTCTGGTGTATCATGAAGCAGCCTTATGAGGGAGTAGTTTTGTTTTGTTTTTAGGTTTTTGTCATAGGGTGTGTATAGTTCTAGAGAGAGAGAGAGGGAAAGTGAGAAATCATCCCCCAGAGGGGATGGCCACTGTGCGGTCCCATCTCCTCCCTCCTGGGCTTTTGGGCATGCACATACATGTGCCCCGCATGACTTTCAATCCACCAGATGCAGGACTTGAACTGCAGTTGCCCATGTGGGAGTCCAATGCCTTAGCTACCACACCACCTGGTGGCCCCTAGAGGGAGTGGTTTTAATGGATAAACATTACGTGTTCCTGTGCTGCTCCAGGAGTTTATACTCTGACGGGAGAGACAGGCATAGGCACATCATTGTGCACGCACTTAGCCTGTTCAGAAAAAGAACATGTATTCTATCCTGATGACAGATAGATAAAGGGAAACAGCTTTTTAAAAAATTTATTTAGTTTTATTTTTTATTTTTTAATTTGCATGTGCTTACCAGAGAGAGAATGAGAAAGCAAGAAAGCAAGCTGCCAGGTCCGGGACTCGAACCGCAGTCAGCCATGTAGGACTCCAGTACCTCAGCCACCACACCACCTGCTGGTCCTGAGAAACATCTTCTTTACAGGAGAACGACAATTAGTTAATACAGAGTTACCTTGTAAATTAAATGCTGAAGTGGATAGTGTGAGTTGATTGATTTTTTTCAGTAAATATTAAAGTGCTTACTGTGTCCTAAACATTCATGTGTTGGGTTTTGGGGTTAAAGGAACTAAATCAAGTTGTCGTCCACACTATCCACGGCGTAGCTGGTTCAAAATGCAACTGGCATGAACCACAAGGGAGGCGGTGCAGCGTGTGGTGAAGACGGACCTGTGTGTGCTTGGTCACGCGTGCGTCTCCAGCCACGGGATCGGGTCTGCCCAGCAGTAACCACGAAGTGTTGGGTCATCAGAAAAGTCGCGATACGTTTTTGCTTAGAAAAACAGAAAAATATGTCATGACATTCCCGACGGCCTACGATGGGTGTTGACTGAATAAATGCCGGCAGAAGTGGTCCATGTCCTCACGGACTCGTGGAGAGACGAGGTTCTCCCAGCTGTACCTGGGACTTGTTTCTCTCTGTGTCTCTGTGTATCTCTTTATCTCTCACAAACACGTGCACACAAGAAAGACAAGTTCGAAGACATACACAGTGCCTGTCGGTCGTCTTGGTAGAGTCTGGAAACAAAACCTGGGTATTATGAGACGAGCCTGTGGCATGGTGGTGAAGGCGGCTGATCCCACATGGGCAGCTGCATGGTTCAAGTCCTGGACCAGTGGCTCAAGAAACACGCTGGGTGCGTGCTAGTGTTCCCCAACTCCCGAAAGGAGGGAGAAATGGAGGCGGAGGGGCTGTGGCGTGACCACGCCCTGGGGGTGCTTTCTCCCTCTCTCTCTGACAACTACAGACGCCCGCTGGCAAATTTTAAGGGAAGAAAAATCTGGGTATCGTGCATCCTTTTCACAGCCAGGACATTTTTTCTAACTTAGTCCAATCGAGATAAGGAGGGCATTTTGCCATGTTCACCGGTGGCAGTTTGTCACTAACTGGGAGGGTTTTTGGAGGACAAGAGACAGTGCTGCAGATGATTAAAAGCATGGGCTTTGGAGCCAGAGAGAAAGGGGTCCGGTTTTGCCTTGGTGAGTTTTCCAGACTGCCATCACTTTGTGAAATGGGGATTTACCAGCACCTGCTTCCCATGACTGCCTGTGGTCCGGAGCGCGTGGTGCTCCCCGAGGGCCCTGTGCATTGTGAGTTCTCAACGCATCCTCACTGCTCTCGTTCCTGGAGTGGAGGAGGGTCCTGCCGTTGTGCACGCGTGTGTGTCTGCCTGCTTTTTTCTTACTTAGAGAACCAGTAGACAGCCTGTCTCAGCACGGCCAGTCGGCTGGCACAGATGCTGAGAAAACACAGCCAGAGACTAGCTCTCGGGGCCGCAGTGCCAGCGGGGACGGTGCCATGCCATTCTCTGCACAAACTGGAGCCAGGCCCAGTGCTGCTGAGCACACGGAGGAAGCCAGCAGGGGAAGCCGAGGTGTAATGGGGAGGAGGAAGAATGTGGGTGGTTCCTAGCCAGGGAGCTTTAGGACAGGAGTCCAGCTTTGCTGTCAGCTCTAGGCAGGTCCCTGGAAAGGCCATGTACGAGGACGGAGCTCCAGGAAAGGCTTTATGCAGAGCCCTGTCTGGGGTCTTCTTGGCCCTCGGGTGGTTGACTTCTGTGAACTCACCATTCCTCAGGTCAGTTTCACGACAGCCGGTAAAGACGACAGCTCCTGAGTTGTCCTCACGGCAGACCCTGTGAAGGAAGGGTTCTGCCTTTCCTGCCTGTGAGACCTGGTTTCCAAACTTCCCACAGTGGCATGTTTTTAGATGCGATGTCAAGATTAAAATCAATCTTTCTGCACTAGTACCTAACCAGCCAGAAGGGAAAGGAAACTAGCGGGTCAGAGTGACCGCTGACTTACTTTCTGTTTCCGCTAATCATGCTCATTCTAATACCTAAATAAGGAAGACCTAAACTGGGGAATGCAGTGCATTTTTCTGTTGTGTTCGGCCACTCAGTGGTTTATCTGAATAACACACACTCGGGCAGAGTGCTCGTGCGTGGTGGGGTGTTAGCCACCTCTGACTTGCAAAAATCCCAACTTTGGAGCTACTCAGGTGAATTCGGTAAAAATCTCTGAGGATGAGACTCAGACTTCAGTGTTTTTAAAACCCCCCCTCCCCCCCAGTGCTTTGAATGTGTGGCCAAGTTTAAAGAACCAGTGCTCTAAAGTGTGGCTCTCTTCTGGGAGCGATGTCGTCACCCAGGGGACATTTGGCAATATCTGGAGACGGTTTGAACTGTTGCAACCAGAGGAGCAAGCGTGCTACCAGGGTCCAGGCCGTAGGAGACAGAGACGCCTTCACGCAACAGCCAGGGCCCAGGACAGCTCCTCGGAACAGTGACCTGGCCCCAGATCACCACAGCATAAAGCAGAGAAGCATGCCCTAAAACAGTCAGGTTTCAGACATGCCCCGCGCCATGTGCTGCACGAGGCAGTCGCGGAGCTGGAAGTTACATTTTTGGCTTCCTGGCAAGATGATAAAGAGGAAGTGGTTTTGCCTCTAACCTTCAAGTCTCTTCTGTTTTAGTTTCTGTTGTAGGGTACGTGTGCTCACTAGAGAGAGAGACAGAGAAAAGTGAGGTCACCCTTCAGGGGGATGGCCACGCCACAGTCCTTTCTCCTCGGAATTCTGGGCACGCGTGCACATGCCGTGTGGTTCTCGAGTTGCCTATCCGGGTCTCGAACTGTGAAGACGCCATGTGGGATCCAGCGCCTTAACCTCCACACTGAAGGAAGGCTTCTGCTGGCCCAAGCTTTCAGTCTCTTCTCTGCCCACCATCATGGTGGTCCGTCTGTCCTGGTGGCTCGTGTAGCTCCTTCTTCCTGTGGGTCTAAAAGCTTATTGTACTTGAAAGACACAAGTTAAGAAAACGAAACCTGTAGGAATTAGCTGAGATGAATGATTTTAAGATAATCTGTTGAACCGCTTGGCCCGATGCCACGTTGGCTAAGATTAGAGAGAGCCATTTCCACTCGAAGGTGGTTATGAGCTGCCTATAAGAAACCTGATTTCATGTGGAGGAGAGCTTTTTCTTCGTCCCTTTGACTGGATAAGAAGAGTCTATGAAAGGTGTTTTTAATTTTATTGTAATCAGTTTTCTTTGATTTTGAGAGATTCAGAAATGCTTTCATAGCAGGTTAATTTTAACCTGTATTTATCTTTTTTTTTTTTTTTTTTTTAAATTTTTGCCATAGGGCGCATGTACTGGCCAGAGAGACAGAGAAAGTGAGAAATCACTTCCCGGGGGGATGGCCACGCTGTAGTCCCTTCTCCTGCATTCTCCTTTTGGGACTGTGGACACACACACACACAGACACACGCGTGCGCGTGCCCACCAGGGCCAGACTGGAACTTCAGTGGCCTTAACCACTGCGCCACCTGCTGGCCCCTCATGGTATCGCTGATGCCGGGACCTCACCTTCTCTGCACACCCAGTTTTCCAGAGCGTGGGGTACACAAGGAATCGGCCATAAATAAGGCGTCCCCTTTCTGTGTGCGCTCGTCAAGTCGGAAGTGTGCAATCCTGTGGCGAGTTTAGTTGAAGGCGTGCATTAAATCTACTCAGAGTCGTTGCCGAAGTGGATGAAACAGGTCGTCACAGCCCTCGAGCTGGCCCTGGATTCACTGATCTCAGGCAGGGCGTTGATTGCCAGTTCTTTTTTTTTTTTTTTTTTTCCC
>NW_006199776.1:1340203-1379465 GCF_000334495.1 Tupaia belangeri chinensis
AGGGCGTGTTTTGCCAGTTTTTTTTTTTTTTTTTTTTTCCCAATCTGTCCCTTTAGGAGAGATTTCGGGTGGCCCCGTAACGACTCTGCAGCAGCCCTTTGCTCCAGCACTGGCTTCGTGGACCGCGTCGGGGTGAGCCTGGTGTGACCGTTCTTGGGCGTGTCCCGCTTTCTTCTTTCTTGCCCTGTTTTTCCCTGCCACCGCGCAAGCCTCTGACTGCGGCGTCATGCAGTCTGCTGGTTCCGGAAGCATCTCGGAGCCTGCTCTGTCTGTTTGGCATTAATTACTGTCGTGGACTTCCAGTGGCTCTCGGCCAGGGGTCCTGTGTGCCGGGTCCGTCCCGCGGGGGCTGGAGGGCCTTCAGTCAGGACTAGGAGGATGACGCCGTCCTTGGCACGGCCCTCCTTTGGTGTGGAGATGACCTACCTGTGTCTTCGCTGAGCGTTAGCAGTGACGTCATAGTCCAAAGGGGACTTTACGTTTAGTCTCGTCCTGGTTGTCATAGCTGCGCTGCTAAATTAATTTACAATGGCATTTAAAGATACTTTCTTTGGCCATATAATCACTAAGGTTTTTTTCAGGCTCTGGACTTTGGATGCCAACATGAGGCTCCCAGAAGATGATCCAGGTTTGTGGTGTAAGATCCTTTCCTGAAACCTTGGCCGTCAGGCCCGAGCGTGGTGGGGTGGTTGCAAGGGCTGGAGCCACACCCTGACTGCAGAGTTGGAACCCCAGGCCCAGCAGGCTCGCGTGATGCGTGCCCGAAATGCAAAGGGAGGGCGGAATGGAGGAGAAGGGATTGCGGCGGATCCCTGAGGGGCGCTTTCTCACCTCCTCCCTCTGGCCACCTCTCCCTGGCAAGTACACATATTCTCTGGCAAAACTGAAAACAGAAATAGAAACCTTGACAGTCAGGAGGACCGTTACACGGTGTGCCTCAGGGCGTGGTGGCTGGCGACGGCCAAAGCAGCTGTGAGTCCGGGAGCACACGCATCTGTGGTGTGTGTGTGTGTGCACGTGTGTGCTTACACATGCTAGTGGAGGTCGGGGGGCTTGGTCTCTGTTGGGACTGGGGACAGGGAGGAGGAGATAATGAAATTAGTGCTTGCAGACTGAGTGGGTTAAACCAGAACCGTCCAGTGGAAACGGCCAGGAAGCATCCTAGTCTCCTGGGAGCCGGGTTATGGTGGGCTGCTGGTAAGCAGGTGTGCTCGCTATTCCCATATGCGTGTGCCCTTGGTCATATTGAGAAGCACTTCGAGGGGCCGGCAGCGGGTGGGTGCTTAAGATTCTGGACTCCCACAGGGCCAGCTGTGGTTTGAATCCCTGACCTGGTGGCTTGCTCTCTCATTCCCCCCTCTCTCTGGCTCTCTCTGCTGAGTGTGTGCATCCTGTGGAAAACTGAATCATAATGATAAATAATTTTTTTTAATTAAAGAGAAACCACGTATGAGGTTTGTAGCCCCAGTCTAGATGTTTCCTAGAATGGGGACCTGTGTGTCCACTTCGGTACAAGGAACTGGCTTGGTCTGGGGAGTCCAGGATTGCCCGGGGGGCAGGAGTGGTTGGTCGATGTGTGAATGGTTACACGCATGAAAGACAGGGAGGGGGCTGGCCAGTCCTGAACATCCTGAGGACGCAGAGCCAACACCAGGGACTAGAGCGGGGACCAGCTCTCCGGCTCCGTTCGGGGGGTGTCCTCAGAGGTCCTGACGTCTGGGCTGAAGGGGTGGATGGGGCGAGCTGCAGGGTGGCCTTTCTGAGAAGGCTGTCAGGACGAGCACTCGGAGCACGGGATCCGAGCAGCGGAAGAAGAGGTCACCGGACCTGAGAGGTGCGTGCGCTCACCAGAAAGACAGAGACAGAAAGTGAGAAATCACCCCTCCAGGGGATGGTCATGCTGCAATCCCTTCTCCTCCATTCTCCTCTTGGGATCTTGAGCACGCACGCACACGCGCCCGGCGTGAGTTTAAGCCACTAGGTCCAGGACTCGAACTGCTGTCGACTACACGAGAGTTCAGCAATGTAGCCATTACACCATCTGTTGGTCCCTTCAAGTTGAAAAAAATTTTTTTTTTGGAGAGATTTTCACTGTAGGACGCGTGCGCTCGCCAGACAGACAGAGAGAGACATAGAGACAGAAAGCAAGAAATCACCCCCCAAGGGGGATAGTCACGCCACAATCCCTTCTCCTCCATTCTCCTCTCGGGATCTTGGGCACGCACGCACACGCGCCCGGCGTGAGTTTTAAGCCACCGGGTCCGGGACGTGAACCGCGGTCGACTACGTGGGAGTCCAGCGACATAGCCATTACGTTAACTGCTGGTTCCCTCAAGTTGAAATTTTTTAACGACACTTCTAAGATCCTTAATAACCTGTCCCCAAACGGACTGCACTTTGTGGAGTGTCTTGGAGTTTCAACCTCCCTCATTGGTGAGCCTGGTGTGACCGTTCTTGGGCGTGTCCCGCTTTCTTCTTTCTTGCCCTGTTTTTCCCTGCCACCGCGCAAGCCTCTGACTGCGGCGTCATGCAGTCTGCTGGTTCCGGAAGCATCTCGGAGCCTGCTCTGTCTGTTTGGCATTAATTACTGTCGTGGACTTCCAGTGGCTCTCGGCCAGGGGTCCTGTGTGCCGGGTCCGTCCCGCGGGGGCTGGAGGGCCTTCAGTCAGGACTAGGAGGATGACGCCGTCCTTGGCACGGCCCTCCTTTGGTGTGGAGATGACCTACCTGTGTCTTCGCTGAGCGTTAGCAGTGACGTCATAGTCCAAAGGGGACTTTACGTTTAGTCTCGTCCTGGTTGTCATAGCTGCGCTGCTAAATTAATTTACAATGGCATTTAAAGATACTTTCTTTGGCCATATAATCACTAAGGTTTTTTTCAGGCTCTGGACTTTGGATGCCAACATGAGGCTCCCAGAAGATGATCCAGGTTTGTGGTGTAAGATCCTTTCCTGAAACCTTGGCCGTCAGGCCCGAGCGTGGTGGGGTGGTTGCAAGGGCTGGAGCCACACCCTGACTGCAGAGTTGGAACCCCAGGCCCAGCAGGCTCGCGTGATGCGTGCCCGAAATGCAAAGGGAGGGCGGAATGGAGGAGAAGGGATTGCGGCGGATCCCTGAGGGGCGCTTTCTCACCTCCTCCCTCTGGCCACCTCTCCCTGGCAAGTACACATATTCTCTGGCAAAACTGAAAACAGAAATAGAAACCTTGACAGTCAGGAGGACCGTTACACGGTGTGCCTCAGGGCGTGGTGGCTGGCGACGGCCAAAGCAGCTGTGAGTCCGGGAGCACACGCATCTGTGGTGTGTGTGTGTGTGCACGTGTGTGCTTACACATGCTAGTGGAGGTCGGGGGGCTTGGTCTCTGTTGGGACTGGGGACAGGGAGGAGGAGATAATGAAATTAGTGCTTGCAGACTGAGTGGGTTAAACCAGAACCGTCCAGTGGAAACGGCCAGGAAGCATCCTAGTCTCCTGGGAGCCGGGTTATGGTGGGCTGCTGGTAAGCAGGTGTGCTCGCTATTCCCATATGCGTGTGCCCTTGGTCATATTGAGAAGCACTTCGAGGGGCCGGCAGCGGGTGGGTGCTTAAGATTCTGGACTCCCACAGGGCCAGCTGTGGTTTGAATCCCTGACCTGGTGGCTTGCTCTCTCATTCCCCCCTCTCTCTGGCTCTCTCTGCTGAGTGTGTGCATCCTGTGGAAAACTGAATCATAATGATAAATAATTTTTTTTAATTAAAGAGAAACCACGTATGAGGTTTGTAGCCCCAGTCTAGATGTTTCCTAGAATGGGGACCTGTGTGTCCACTTCGGTACAAGGAACTGGCTTGGTCTGGGGAGTCCAGGATTGCCCGGGGGGCAGGAGTGGTTGGTCGATGTGTGAATGGTTACACGCATGAAAGACAGGGAGGGGGCTGGCCAGTCCTGAACATCCTGAGGACGCAGAGCCAACACCAGGGACTAGAGCGGGGACCAGCTCTCCGGCTCCGTTCGGGGGGTGTCCTCAGAGGTCCTGACGTCTGGGCTGAAGGGGTGGATGGGGCGAGCTGCAGGGTGGCCTTTCTGAGAAGGCTGTCAGGACGAGCACTCGGAGCACGGGATCCGAGCAGCGGAAGAAGAGGTCACCGGACCTGAGAGGTGCGTGCGCTCACCAGAAAGACAGAGAGACAGAAAGTGAGAAATCACCCCTCCAGGGGATGGTTATGCTGCAATCCCTTCTCCTCCATTCTCCTCTTGGGATCTTGAGCACGCACGCACACGCGCCCGGCGTGAGTTTAAGCCACTAGGTCCAGGACTCGGAACGCTGTCGACCATGCTGTCGACTACACGAGAGTTCAGCAATGTAGCCATTACACCATCTGCTGGTCCCTTCAAGTTGAAAAAAATTTTTTTTTTGGAGAGATTTTCACTGTAGGACGCGTGCGCTCGCCAGACAGACAGAGAGAGACATAGAGACAGAAAGCAAGAAATCACCCCCCAAGGGGGATAGTCACGCCACAATCCCTTCTCCTCCATTCTCCTCTCGGGATCTTGGGCACGCACGCACACGCGCCCGGCGTGAGTTCTAAGCCACCGGGTCCGGGACGTGAACCGCGGTCGACTACGTGGGAGTCCAGCGACATAGCCATTACGCTAACTAAGATCCTTAATAGCCTGTCCCCAAACGGACTGCACTTTGTGGAGTGTCTTGGAGTTTCTGCCTCCCTCATTCACACCCCAAATTGTGCCCCCCCCCCCCCGGCCCTGCTACCCCCAAAAAAAACCCCGAGCGGGCACGGGCACGGGAAGCCTGTCAGGATTCCTGGCGCAAATGTGGAAGTCAGTGCCCCCACCTGCACTTGTCAGTGCCCTCAACTTCCTGTCTAAGGCGCCTTCACAGGGAGAGGTGCTCAGTTACAGTCCTGTCCGGGGAGTGCTTAGGAGGGGAGTCCTGGGTCTGCAGGGTCCTGTAGGTCCCTGGTCTGTGAGTGGTGGCTGAGTGCCCAGCTGGGGAGGCTGCAGCCCAGACTCTGCGGTGGGAGCCAGCCCCCGGCTTCCGGGTGGAGCAGCGGGCACAGGCTCTGCGGGAACTGGCCGTGGGGCAGCGCCAGCCCGGATCAGAACCCCGAGACTTGTCTGGACTCGTCTGTTCACTAAATGTTGCAACGTGTTTGGGAGGAAGGCTGGAACTGCCGTGGGCTTGGGTCCTGGGCAGCAAAGCTTATTTAACAAAAACAGACCCTGCTGCTCGGGCTGACCTGCAGCAGCACAGGTGAGGCCGCGGTGTCAGTCCTAAGGAGCCTGAAAGGGCAGGGCAGGGTTCCTCCTTAGAAGGTCCAGCCAGACATCTGACACCGCCCTGGGCTGGAGTCCTGGTTGAGGGTGAGGTCTGTGGCTCCCTTAGGAACTCCTGTCTTTGACTTCTCGGTAACCAGGGCCTGGGGGCGCGGAGTAAGTGCTGAGTCAGACCTGAGCAGGGAGGAGTGACACACTTCCTGCCCTGAGTTCTTGGGAGTTCTTAGGCTTTGTTTTTCTGTTTTGCTTTGAAGAGTCCCTGAAAAGACTGAAGACTGTCCCAACCTTCTCCTGACTAGCAGCCTCTGTTCAGGGGTCTTCTGAGATTTTCTCCTTAATACAGAAAGATTACACGTTTGTGTTGTGTATTTATTGAGTAAAATTTGATAAAAATTAAAAACAAAACAAAACAGAAACACCTTCATTTATTTCATCTGATTCCACATCCTCAGGCAGAATGGAAAATGTCTATAAAACCCCTTGATCTGGGACCAGCAGGTGGTGTGGTGGTTAAGGCACTAGACTCCCACAACATCTACTGTGGTTCGAGTACTGGACCTAGCAGCTTGAAATTCACGCTGGGTGCCTGTGGTGCATGCCCAAAATCCCAGAGGAGAATGGAAGAGAAGGGACTGTGGCATGGCCATTCCCCCAAGGGGTGATTTCTCACTTTCTGTCTCCCTGTCTCTCTCTGTTTTTGGTGAGCACACGCTCCCTATAGCAAAAACCTCTCCAAAACAAACAAAAAAACCTACAAACAAGCAAAATACAGTTATATGCTGCTTAATGCCATGTATCTACTTTTGTTGAGAGAGAGAGATTTTTGCCATAGAGCAAGAGTGCTTGCCAGAATGAGAGAGTGAGAAATCACGCCCCGGAGGGGTGGCTACACCACAATCCCTTCTCCATTCTCGTTTTGGGATTCTGGGCACGCACACACATGCACCTGGTATGCTTTTCAAGCCACTAGGTTCAGGACTTGAACCACAGTCAACCATGTGGGAGTCCAGTGTCACAACCACCATGCCACTTACTGGTCCTCATGGATCTACTTTTGTATTTTGATTTGTAGCTCTTTTTTGTTTGTGTTTTAGGTTTTGCCATCAGGCACATGAACTTGCAGGAGAGACAGAGGGAAAGTGAGAAATCACACCACAGTCCCTTCTCTTCCATTCTCCTCTCGTTATTTTGGGCATGCACACGCTCATATCTGGCATGATTTTTCAAGCTGCTGAGTCCAGGACTCAAACCGTAGTTGGCCATGTAGGAGTCCAGCACCTTAACCACCATGCCACCTGCTGGCCCCTATGAGATCTTTTTTTTTTTTTTTTAGAGAGGTTTTTTAGATAGAACACATATAGTCACTGGAGAGACAGAGAAACAGAAAGTGAGAAGTCACCTCCCAGGGGGATGGCCATGCCACAGTCCCTTCTCCTCCAGTCTCCTCTTGGGATTTGGGGCACGCAGGTACATGCACCAGGTGTGAGTTTCAAGCTACCGGGTCCGGAACTCAAACCATGGTTGATTCCATGGGAGTCCAGCGACGTAACCATTACACCATCTGCTGGTCCCCCTACAGGATCATTTTAAAAGACTGTTCTATCCCATTACATGGCAGTGTCAAAATTCACTTCCCAGTCCCCGTGTGGAGAGTCAGTTTGCACCACCGTGGCACCTGGCACGAGTCCTTGCTCCGCAGCTGTCCACCTGCTCCTGCTTCGTAGGAGACAGGCCTGGAAGTGGTTCAGAGGGCCCGTGGCCCGGGAAGGCTTTGCTCTTCACTTCCGCTCTGCCTTGCGGAATCTGCCCTGTCTTCCTGTAAGCCCTCCCTACCATCCTCTGTGCCTGAGCCTAACTCCTAACTGCTCCTCACACCCCCTTGCTTCCAACGCTGGGGCCACACTCGTCTCCCCCCGCCCTGACCAGTGTCACATGTGTCCTGTCTGAGACTGTGGCACCTGCTCCTCCCACTGCCAGCTGCTACCTCTGAACCCCTCCTGCCAGACCAGTCCCGTCACGACCCTTCCATGGCTATCCTAACGCCTTTCACACCTACCCGGTTTTCCCGTCGATGGCAGTTCTGTAGGACAGGCGACCCTGGTCCTTCACTTCCCACTGGTCCCCAGCACCTGGCCCGGCTCTGGCATTCTGTGGACCCCAGGTAAATGCAGGTGGATGTTGCTGAATGAAGAGATCTCCCCCTCCCCTAGCACTGTGCAGCGGGACAGCCCCAGATGCAGCTCACAGTGACTGTGCCCTGAAGCAGAGCATGGTCAGTGCTGGAAGGGAGTTTCCAGTGGCAGAGGAGATGGGGCATGGGAGCGGCAGCTGGCTACAGGCGTGGTTGATGGCCGCCCCTGAGGCAAGCTGGGGACACTGGCAGCGTTTTGCAGCTAGTTTTAGTGAGAAGGACCCGAGGGGCTGAGGCAGGAGGGGTGGAGGCCCTGGAGGAGTAGTGGGGCTGGTAGGAGTGGGGACCACTGTGGCAGCAGGGAAGCCTCCTATTCCTCACAGTGACATGCTGAAGGGACAGCGTGGCAGCGCCTTTCAGACTCAGGTCTGGGGACAGGTGCGATGCTGTGAGGCCAGGCGGGCTTTGAGAAGGTGCACCGTGAGGCCACGTCTGCAGGGGTGGGAGGCTCAGGCTAGAGGTGAGCCTGCAGTGGGGTGGGGCAAGGGGCTGGAGGGGGCAGGACAACGGGCAGTGGGGGTGGAGAAGCCTTAGGTCTCGGTGGCCATCTGGGAGAGTGGGGCCACAGTGGCACGAGGCCTGAGTGACGGGAAGACAAGGCAGGAATGTGGAAAGGGAGCCTTTCGGGGTGACGAAGTGTTGGCCAGCCCCTCCTGTCAACGTTGGCACTCCCCAGCTTCAGCCAGAGCCCGTGCCTCCCTTGTCACAGAACTGGACACCAGAGGAGGGAGACAGCTGCACGGCACAGGGCGGGGACTCAAGGCTGCCACGGCCCCGGACTGCTCAGTGCAGAGGGAACAGCGGCTCCGACCCCCGTCGGGGCAGGACATGTGTTACATGTGTTACGGTTGCCAGGAAGGGGCGTGTCACTCCCAGCGGTGTCGTCCGGTAAGGTGGGTAAGCTTGCTCCGCCTTAGGGGGCCAGGGGGTGGAGGACGTGTAGGTGAGTGTGTGGGTCTGGGTGCAATGGGGAAAGGCCCGGAACTGTAGATGCTTAGAAACTATGTGTGTTTTTCTTGGAGGGGACATTCAAAGGGAACTACTCAGAACAGACGGTAATTTCTTATTGCTCTCTAAATGGAAAGGTTTCTGAGAATTATTATTATTTTTTTTAATATAGATTTGAAAACAACCATTGGCTAAAACTGCACAGTGACAGAGCTCCCTGTCCTCCAGAGAAGGAATGGACGGTAGAGCTGCTGTGCTGGAATTCTCTAAACCCCCTCTACCACCTTCCAGGCGAGGGTTAGCAGAATCCAGAAGGAACTGAGAGCAGGAGACCCCCAGAGGAGTAGACGGAGGGCCGGTGAGTGCGTAGCCACTGAGCCAAGGAGGAGCGGGCGAGGACCGGGTGACAAGGTGCTGGTGGCGGCCAGAGGACACCCGGCCAGCCGGCAGTGCAGGGAGCGTGAGGAACTGGCCTGGGGAATAGACTCGCAGAGAAGCTTACCCCGCAGTTGGCAGGTTTTCTTGGAGAACTGAGTCACTAGTTGAATCTTCCATCAGCATAGACCGTGCTCAGTGCTACCTGAAGGCCCCAGAGGGAGGGTTCTGCAATGCCGGGACCGCTGAGACCAGCCGGTGGAGAACAAGCTGCCGTACTGCCAGGCGCTCTGCTTCTTTCCCTCTGTGTGCCAGTTCGGTGTCCTGCTGGGTGCAAGTGGGACCGAGGCTTGGGCATCAGTCCTAGGGAGGCCGAGGGCAGGCTTCTTCTGGAGTCCTGAGACCCCGAGCTGCAGCTGCACCGCCCAGCGACCAGCAGTGTGATTCTGGGCCAGACGTGCAGCCCTCTGGGGCCGCCTGGTTTTTCTCAAGCATGAAATAAAATGAGATACCAGCAGAGGTCTTGGCAGCACTGAAGTTATGCGATTATAAGAGAGAAACTGGAAGACACTCTTTCTTTTTCCCTCTACTAGTAAAATACTTTTTTTCTAATAGTAAAATCTTTTTTTTTGTTGTTTTTTGTTTTTTGCTGTAGGGTGCATGTTCGCCAGAGAGACAGACACAGACAGAGAGAGGGAAAGTGAAAAATTACCCCTTGGGGGAATGGCCATACCGCAGTCCCTTCTCTTCCATTCTCCTCTTGGGATTTTGGGCACACACCACAGGCACCTGGCATGAATTTCAAGGTACCAGGTCCAGGACTCGAACCATGGTGGACCTTGTGCCTTAACCTTATGTCCAGTGCCTTAACTGCCGCACCACCTGCTGGTTCCAGATCAAGGGGTCTTTTAGACGGTTTCCTTTCTGTCTGAGGCTGTGGACTCACATGACATGATGAAGGTGTCTTTGTCATGCGGTCACAGATGTCATCATTCTCATGGTTGATTTTCTTGAATGTGCTAATAAGGACATGGGTGGCTGCAAGGCCATAATTTTATAGGGGTACATGATAAGTAGGCAGTGAAACTAGGCCAAAGAGCACGCGTCTGGAGACGGTTCTGGGAGGACAGGGTCAGGACTCCCGGTGTCTCTTCCTGCCCTGCCCACCTTGCAGGGCCCTGTTGAATGTGCTGCTTAACCTCCCGCTCTGCCAGTCTTGGGAAACCGGCTTGCACCTCCTCCCTGGGTGTGGAGGGAGTGCAGCGACTGGAGTGATAGTGCCTTGCTCTCACCTCCCTCCATACCGTGAGCACACGCACGTGAGAGGCACCCGTAGGCGCCTCGTGTGGCTGCAGCGATGGAGCAGACATAGCAGAGAAGAAAACCCCAGGCGTCCTGGACGATGGCTCCTTCAGTGTCATGGGTGCTTCTGAGCGCCTCCTATCGGCGAGGCTGAGCAACCCTGTTTCCAATGCCGATGGTGCTAGCCGCAAGAACACCGAGAGCCCGGTGTTCCCGCGCACAGCACAGTTGGGTCTGCACGGATTTCTGGCCCCCGCACCACTGGGCAGGGTGTCCTGGGCTGGCCGTGCTGGCTGCTTGCCCTCTCCTCCCAGCTCGTCTACACTACACCCTGGGCTCCGTCACAGGCATTGAGCTGCGACACGGGGGCTGGGGCAGCCCGAGCGGCGTCAGTGCGGGGCGGCTGAGCGGCTGAGCGTAGGTGTAGGTGAAGCTGCTCTGGGGGCGCACAGCCGGCTACCCGAAACTCCGCCTTCACTCTCCCTCCTTCCGACCCGCGCACAGGGTATGCTGTAGTTCCCTGAGGCCCGCCTCCGGGGCAGCCGGGTGCCTGCAGAGGGAGACCGAACCACTGGAACCACAGGGCTGACCAGAGCAGCGTGGAAACACTCCAGGCCGTGCACGCTGGCCCGGGTTCTGTGGGGTGGAGAGTTGGAGGAAAGAGATCGTGGCGTGGCCAGGCCTGGTCGGTGGGTGCTGTGCTGTGTGTCTCTTCTGTGTGCACATGCACCCTCTGGCGTTGAAAACAAACAGAAACCAGCTAACTTCGAGTGGCTTTGAACATGTGCCACCTAGCATTCCGGTCTCCCGTGACAGATGAGGAGCGTCTCCCAGCCCACGTGGAGGCTCTACTGTTGGAGAATTCCTCCACAGACGTGTCCTGACCTGCTGCTGCAGGCATGCCCAGCTGATGCCTGCGGTGCGGGTGCTTGTAGCTTCTCTGCCCTGGCCTGGCGTCCGGGCCTTACTGCGGCCACCTCCAGGGGCCTGGAGCATGCATGGAGCATGCGTGTGAGCCCCGGCTCTGGGAGCAGGTATGTGCATGGGTGCTGCGGTGTCCCTCCGCCGCCTCCCCTTCCTGCACCCTCCCCAGCAGGCAGGCACAGTGGTTCCTGGGCCCCGAGTCAGGTGGGAGCTGCCTGCCCCTCCTCACCCAGGGACTGCCAGGGAGTCGCCGTGGGCGGTGCTCATGAGCAGAGCCTGTGTTTGTAGGGAACACTGGGTCTTCCCTGACCCCTGTCTCTGGATGAAGGTCTCACTGTGTAAAGAGCCGTTGGGATTTGAGTGGAGAACACAAGAGAACATGAGAGGGTGACTTCTTTTTCATGGCCACAGGGTGCGTGCCCTCGCCAGAGGAGAGAGGGAGAGCGAGATGGAGGGGCCACGCCAGGGCACCTTCTCCGTGTCTCAGAGCCCTGGGCACGCACCCCCACGTGTCCGGCCAGTCCTGAAGCCACTGGGTCAGGGACTTCCCCACGCCGTCGGCCATGTGGGACCCAGCCAGCCAATCAGCGTGCCACCAGCTGGCCCGAGGTGTTTACGATGCACACCTCACACGTCTGAGTTAGTCACTGCCGTTGTGCGCTGAGCGGTATGAGACGTAAAGGTGAGTTTGATGTTGACCTGTCATCTCTCGGCCTCGTCCCCAACTCCGTGGCGGGCACAGGGTTTAGCAGGCCAGTGACAAGGCTCGTACTGCTTGGGATTCGCGGCACCCAGGCAGTGTGCTGTTTGTTTCGCGTGCGTCGCTAAGTCTTGGTGGCAGTTCTGTTACATGGTGGGTGCGATTCTCGCGGTACAGAGTGCCACGTGGCTCAGGGAGTTGCTGCAAGCCGTTGAAGCCAGGAAGTGGCACAAATAGCCTCGGACCCAGGCCTCGCAGACTCCGGAGAGCCCACCCACACGCCGAGCTGTCTTCCTTGCTGGGTACAGGGTGGGCCGCTATAGGGGATAGACGTACAGCTGAGAAGGGCCAGCCCTGCAGTGCAGTGTATAGGAAGCTGGGTGTCACACGGTTGACCATGGTTCGACTCTCAGCCCTGACAGCTTGAAAACACTCCGGGGGTGTGTGCACATGAACCCCAAATTTAGATAGGATCAAGAAATAGAGGAGAAGGGATTGCAACATGACTACACCTAATTAGGGGGTGCTTTCTCTCTCTTTCTCAATCTCTGGTGAGTCTAATGCCCTCTGGCAGTTAAAACCATTTTTTTTTATTAAAAAATAAAATCAAACACTTACTCTGTAGTGGGGAATAAGATAGATATACAACCAAAGAGAATAGCAGGAACACTGCGATAGGTCCCAGAAAGTGTTACCCAGCAAGTTCACGCGAGGTGTCATTGGGTCAGAGGAAGAGGCTGGGACAGTGGTGCTCAGAGGCTTCGTGGAGGTGGTGGCCTGGAGTGGCCTTGTAAGGCCGGCAGGGTCTTACTGGTGGGGGTGGAGGAGGACCTGGCTGCAGGTGGTGGTGACTGCCGAATGCCCAGGTGGGTGATATGCACGTATGTGTGTCATGTGTGTGGGGGGTGCCGGGTGCACACGCCTGCATTCTTGATGAAAACCGGATGCTCCCTTTAGAAGCAAAGGCTGAGATTTGGAGTGACGTCATCCAGGTTAGGTCTCTGGCTCTCCTGAAAACTAGGACACCTCGAAGCAATGCGTACTATGAATAGATATTCGTGTTTATACTGGCCAGGTAGAAATGGGTGTTTTTTCCAGGCATCTGTAAATGGAGCCACTCCCTTTTTTTTTTTTTTTAAGTATCTGCGCCTTTTTCTAGCCTGTTGAAACCCTAGCCTCCCGGTCTGCGTGACTGGAGACTCTCCGGCGGCCGTCCCAGGTGGCCCTGTGCTCTGCGTTGCTGTCGTTTACAGGTGACAAGAGCAGGCAGCAACCCGCCCGGCCCCGTGGTGAATGTGCAGACCTCTCCGGACTCCCAATTACAGGCTGCATAGTGCATTCCACTTCAGGTGACGAGGCCCGGCTCCTAGAATAACAAGCAGGACAACTTTTCGAGCGACTCTTGTTGACCAGTGTCAGTGTCTCCCGCGCCTGTGCTTGCCAGCTCGCGGTGGGTTCTGAGTGATTCTGGAGGACGGGCTCTCCCTGAAGCAGTGCGGATGCGCGGGGAGCCTGCAGCAGCGTAGCCGCGGCCGTCCCTGGTCCGTGTGGCCCTCCAAGGCGCTGACGTCGTCCGGAGTGCAGGGGGAATGCTGAGGCTGGGTGAGTGGCCGCTGCCCTCGGACCGTCCCGGATGTGGCGTCTCGCTGGAATTGGGCGGCATGTTCAGACGACTGCATGACGTGGCGTCTCTGTCTACCCTGGGAAGGTGTCTGGTTGTGGCTTCGGAGTGGATGTGCTTCATGTCACTACCGCTCTTTGGCTGTGACTCTGGGCGTGGGACGGGTGTCAGGCTGACAGGCGTGGGTGTCAGGAGCGGGCGACCATGGCATCTGAAGTCTGCAGGTCGACAGTTTCATTTTGAACAAACGCAGGATTCACGTGTTTCTGAAATGGGGCTCAGAAGCATCAGAGAGCCTTTTACCCTTTACCCCAAATTTCTCCTTCACATCTTCCCCGTTTATTAACCGCAGGATACCTGAGGCCCGTGGTCTCGTGGCAGTGGTAACACGGGGGCCACTGTACTTTCCACGTCTGCTGGGTGTCTGTCTCTGTCCGCCCACTGGGTGCTGCTGGTGCGGCTGTCTCTCACAGACAAGCAGTTCCACCTGACAGATAAAGCTTTTGGTACTTTTCAAATAACCTCCTGGGCTTATTTCTAGCCATACTGAATGGTTCTACAAGTATACTTAACATTATTTTTAAGGTGAGCTGAAAAGTTCTCAAGGAGTGATAGAAAGAGCACTTTTAAATAGCACTTCGGGTTCTATGGCTGTTTACACACGTGTTCGAGTCCGCATAGTTGCTTACATTGATCTAAAATTTTTCTGCTCAAAAGACTTTCTGTCGTTTAAAAGGACTCTAGGGCCCAGCGTGGTAGAGTGCTGTAACCGCTCCCACTCAGCGGGCTGAGGCCACGCGGGAGGCCACCCTGTATAGCTGGATGGGGTGGTGTGGGCCTGCGGTCCCCGCCGTGGAGAGACGGAGGCAGGAGGATCCTGACACGGTGAGACTGTTGAAGAGAGAGAGAGAGAGAAAATGAACGTTAGGGAGGAACTAGAACACTTGGCAACCAGCACTTGGTAGTCAGGGAGTCATGTCTTCTCTTGTCCGGAATGTGGCTACCTGCCTGCTGTTTACACGGAGGTGCATTTGCCTGCCGCGCCCAGAGCGGTGCCGCTGTCTGACAGCACACGCTCCGCTCGCTCTGTTCAGCGTATGAAAGTGGTCATGAGTCTGTGACCACATCAGGGGGTCTTCACACGGGCCATGGAAAATGCATGTTATAAAAACCTAGGCATGGATTTCAGTTTCTTTTATACTGAAATACAAGTTGTAGGTTAATTCCATTTTTCCATGAATTCTTTGAAGTCCCCTTGTATATCATGGCATGTATGCAGTTGGGATCCCAGTTTGCTTGGGAAGGGTTGTGGAAGAAGTGAGTCTGGGGTAGAGTTTCACAGGGAGGGTAAGGAATGTCCGTTGGCAGAAGTACGCGTACGCGTCCCAGGCTGGAGTGATTAAGTCACGTGCCTTCCTAGGCGAGCGTGAACTATTTGAGAGCCTGCTGGAAATTAATGGTTGAAAATAGCCACACTGGGGTGTCAGGTGGCTTGGAGGTTAAGGTATTGAACTCCTATGTGGCTGACAGCGGTTCGAGTCCCAGACCTGGCAGCTTGCTTTCTCACTTACCCTTTCTCTCTCTCTGTCTCTCTCTGGTCAAAAGAAAAGGAATAATAAATAAGATAAAATGAATACTTCTTAAAAAAAAAAAGAAAAAAAAGAAAAAGAAGAGAAAATAGCCAGGCTGAAAGTGAAGAGAAAGCAGGGGTGGAACACAGAGCAGAGATCGGAGTGGTGGGGCCCTGGAGTCCCTTCTCCACGGGTGGCTGTGGACCCTTGGCTACCAGTACCCCTGCCTGTGTCGCCCTCTAGTGGAACTGCCCGGAACTCGGGAGCTCATGTGGAGCACCCGCCCCTTCTCAGCTCAGCACTGACTGTAGTGGGGAATCCGGGCAGGAGGGACACTCCGCTTTCCCCCAGGGGCTTTAAAGGCCGAGTCAGAGAGGGGAGATGGGCGTCACTGTGCTCCTCCCACGTGGTACTAATTTAGGCACTGGAAATGAGGAGGAGTGGCCGTATTTAGAGAACTCCGCAGGGACTGCACTTGGAGGTCAGGGTTTTGCAGTGCCCCAGGGTGCGGTACGGGGCCAGCACTGGGGCACGGAGCCTGAGCGTGCAGGAAGCAGCAGCCCGGGGAGCACCCGCCACACCTGGCCCTGGGCTGGCCATGCTTCTGCCTGGGCCAGCTTCTTCTTGTGGTCAGTCTGTCACGGCACAGCGGTGGCAGAGCAAGCCCTCTGACTGTGCCCGGACCACCACCCCTGTAGGCACCTCAGCCCACAGAGCCCAAGACACGTGGAGGTCCATACCGCCTTCACCCCCAACCCCTCAGCAACTACTTGCCCAATTCCTTTCTGTCCCCATCACTCTCTCAGGTACCGGGATACAGCACAAAACAAAGGAATAGAGGGCCAGCCGGTGGTATGATAGTTAGGAGGCTGGATCCCACATGGCCCTGTGCAGTTCGAGTCCCAGACCGGGTTGTTTGAAAACAGGCTGGCGCGTGTGCGTGTGCGTGCATGCCCAGATCCTGAGAGCAGAGGAGGCGGGACCGGGCATGGCCATCTCTGCCGGGGTGCTGCCCTCGTTTTCTCTCTGTTCAAAACAAATGAAAGTAAATAGAAATTTCTGCTCTTGGAGAGCTGGCATTCTGTCGGGAAAACAGACAGCCACAGCAATAAGGAAAACATATAGCGAGTGACCTGCGAGTGCTAAGGGGGAAAGAGAAATTAAAGCCCAAGACGGAGTGGGCTGGTTTGGCTGTGGTGGTGAAGGGCGACAGCTGCAGCCGTGAGCAAAGCCCTTGCTGAGAGCTGTTCCACGCACGTGGGGCAGCAAGCTAGACGTGGGTGCCCTGGGGAACATTCCAGGCAGAGGGCAAGCAGAAGCAAAGGCCCCGAGGTGGGGATGGCCCTGGCGTGTCCCAGATTCGGCGGGGGCTGAGAGGAGAGGTGACGTGGAGAGGTGTGGGCGGCCGGGCGGCAGCGTTGTACTGGCTGGCCTTGATCCCGGTGCGAGATGAGAAGCCATTTGATCTAATCTTCTGTTGTGCAAGTGGAACGAGGGCTGAGGAATTCATGTAGCAGCCGTGCTCAGGCATGAGGTAAACCCTCTGGGTTTCCTGCACCATGCTTAGCCCACCAGCTGTTAGGAACCTAGTCACGGGACAACAGGTGGCGTGGTGGTTAAGGTGCTGGATTCTCACACGGCTGACCAGGGTTCAAATCCCAGATCTGGCAGCTTGAAAATCAAACCTGGTATCTGTGCATGCGTGCCCCAAATCCCACGAGGAGGATGGAGGAGAAGGGATTGTGGTGTGGCCACCCCCTCTGGGAAGTGATGTCTCACTTTCTCTCTGCCCCTGCCTCTCGCTGGTGAGCACATGCACCCTATGGCAAAAACCTTAAAAAAAAAGAACCTATAGTCCCATAAATTCCCTAATCTGCATTCATTTTTAAGTTACATAAATATATTTGACACAAACAAGATAAAAATCTGCAGTCCTAAGGTATTTCGTCACAGTTCCCAGAATAACACCGTGAAAGTTAGAAAGACTGAGTGTTAAATATTATATCAAATCAGTTTCAAACAATTGGCCAGTTGAGGAGAGCTGCAGGCTCCATGGACGGTGCCGAACTGGACGCTGCTTCCCCAGGACTCGTCTTGCTGTACCCTGAGCCAGCCTGAGCATTTCCCTCCCGGCTCCCCCAGATCTCGTGACTGCTACCCTCTGGACACGGGCCAAGTCCTCCGACTGAACTTTCTCAGGAAGGTCAGACCAGCGCTCTTTGTAGAAGGCGGTGACTTTGGGCTGCCACCTGCACCGTCTCCTCTTGCCTAGTCACCCGTGGCCTGAGTCCAGTGGACGCAGCAGGAGGGTTCGCGGCTGTGGAGGGAGCTGTGCCCACCTCTCCTGCCTGGTTCTCCCCTCCCTCTTAAAGCAGAGCCCCCATTCCAGGTGACGGGAGCCGACAGCATCCTGTTTTGCACTGACCTTTGGCTGCACAGCCCTCCCTCTTATCCCTGGCCAGCCAGGGGGGTTTCACGTGATTACTGTATGTTTGTAAGTGGGCTCCCGTGTCCTCCCTGCTGAAGCCAGTAGGCGTGGCCTGGTTTGCGTCCTTTGCAGTCAGCTCTCCTTGGTGACAGTTCCTTGCCCCTACTGGAGCCGAGGGCACAGACGCTGAGGGCTTTCTCCTTTGGTTTATGTTTTTAGGAGAGAGGTGCCCTCGAGGGCTCTCTGAGCAGACGGTGGCCACACCTGAGAATGAGTGCTTTCAGAAGGAAACTCCACCCTCAGAGCTCAGGGCTAGCAGGACAGCAAAGTGCGCGCAGAGATGCAGGTATTTCCGTGGGGCTGCTCTAAGCAGCGGGCTTTACAGAAACTTGACCAGAAGCATCTCTGGGCTCCCACATGGTCGACTGTGGTTCGAGCCCTGAACCTGCTGGCTTGAAAAATCACACCGGGCGCTGTACGTACATGCCCAAAATCCCCAGAAGAGAGTGGAGGAGAAGGGATTGCTGCACGGCCGCCCCTCCTGGGGGTGATTTCCCTCTTTCTCCCTCTCTGGCTAGTGCATGTGCCTTAGGGCAAACCCTCCCCCCCAATAAAAAGGAAAGAAAAGAAAGAAACTTGACAAGGGCAGCACTGCAGTCCCAGCTGGCGGGTGTGGAGCGGGCCGGGTGCACCGCATGTGGGAGCGGGGAAGGAGCGAGCAGGTCCAGGGGTCGTCCCAGGGTGCACGTGAGCCTAACCGATTCCCCAGCTTCCAGACAGTTGTCCTGCTGGGATTCGGTTCTCCAGCTGCACGACGCAGGTGGAAGTGCCGAAATGCGGCTCACTGAGTGCTGTGTGCTTGTTAGGAGCTGTCCCCAGTGGGCTTCTAGAACATTCTAAGGCAAACGTGTGGCCTGTTGTCCTAGCCCAGGGCTTTCCATAGTTGCCCCTTCTCCTCCAATCTGAGCTCACTTCCAGCCTTCACGTGTGCCTCGGGCTCTGCACCGCACCGTCAGACCCGAGGAGAGACCCTGTTCGGGCTCCTCACTCCAGATCAGTCTGCCAGAGCGCACCGCGCCTCCCCTGCACCTTGTCCACCTTAGGAGTCCTGGCCGTTCTGGCCCCTGTCTGGGAGGCGACCACCTCGGTGGAAGACAGATGTTCCGGCACGGGGTCCATCAGGAAGCCCCGACAGGGACCGCGGCGGCCGTGACTCCTGTGCAGGGAGCACACCCTGAGCTCTCGCTGGGCCTCCCTTCCCCTTCAGGCAGAGCTCCCGCCATCGGTGGGTGAGCGCCACACCACGCCCTGTCCTGCATCTTCGCTTTTCGTGTAAGTCATTTTCTGGCCAGCCTCGGTGCGCTCATAAGCTCCAGTGAGTACATGAGGCCTGGTAGAGAGCGCGTGGGGGAGGGAGGCCAGGGCCCACGAGCCACCTCGCAGGCTGTCCCCGTCCCTGCCACTCGGTTCTCAGCGCCTCCCCCACCAGCCTAGGGACTCTGCTGGCTGCAGCCCGACCCCCAGACGGGCCAGCCGGCGCTCTGCTGGAGGGGGGCTCCCAGCTCCACCCAGGAGGGAAGAGGGAGGGCGGCAGCTCTGCATCTCGGGCCCCTTTGCCGCTCACTGCAGGGTACAGGGCTGGGACCTCCGAGGCGGCCATCGGAAGGCATTTCCTGTGCTCCTCCCTAGCTGCCCTGGATGTTCCATCAGGTGCTCTTGCTGTACAAAGAGGAACCCCAGTTTGGACCATTTCGGACAGAGGAGAGTCCTGGGCTCGCCTACCTGAGCAGGTCTGCGTTAGCAGCTCAGAGCAGCCAGGAGCCTTGCTCTTCCCAGTCTGCCTCTGTGACCAACTGCCTCCTGGGCTGGCTTTCTCATGGTGGCCCAGTCCCCAGCAGTTCCCGACTTTGTACCCCTAACATATGGCCCAGGGGCGAGCACAGAGCCAGCGACTTCCTCCAGAGGCCCCCAGCAAGTTCCCCATGTCTGGGTCACCAGACCCTGAGGTGGTCAGTGGCGTGGGCTGGGCCACCCAAGCCAGTCACTCTGGGCGGGTGTGGGGTTACTACAGCTGGGCCGAAGTGGTCAGGGTGCCACCAGGGAGGGGGCAGGAGCAAGGCAAGGTGGTGTCTGTGTTTTTGCCGAGCTGCCGCTCCAGGGGTGCCCGGTTGTGCCGTGCCGCCATCAACGGGGCCTGCCCGTGAGGTTTCGGCCCCTGCGACGGTGCCAGGTGCTGTTCTGGGAGCCACGGGAGCACTGCAGACCACGGAGGGCCCCTCGGAGGGGGACGGAGCACACAGGTACATACTGGACAACGGGAGTGAGGAGTGAGAGATGCATTCCTGACAACCTTTAACCCGTGGTAACTGTGTGCGCCTAAAACACTGACGTCAGAGGGCAGAGGGCATGGTGGTAAAGGCACTGGATTCCCACATGGCTGATCACAGTTCAAGTCCTGGACCCAGCTGCTTGAAAATTATGCCAGCTGTGTGTGTGCATGTGTGTGTGTGTGCATGTGTGTGCATGTGTGTGCATGTGTGTGTGCATGGGTGTGCGTGTGTGCATGCGTGAGCATGCGTGAGCATGTGTGTGTGCGTGTATGCACGTGTGTGCATGTGTGTGTGTGCATGTGTGTGTGTGCGTGTGTGTGTGCGTGCGTGTGTGTGTGTGTGTCCAAAAATCCCAAGAGGAGGATAGAGGAGAAGGGGTTGTGGCATGGCCATCCCTCGGGGATGGTTTCTCACTTTAGTCTTTCTGTCCCTTTCTCTGTCTCTCTGGCAAGCACATGCACCCTATGGCAAAAACTTAATATAACAAACAGAACTGAAATGTAGTATACTTTCTCTTCCAAAACTGTATTATACAGGGTCAGGTGGCATGGTGGTTAAGGTGCTAGACTCCCACGTGGCTAACCACGGTTCGAGTCCCAGACCCAGCATCGTGAAAATTACACCCAGTGTGTGCCTGAAACCTCAAGAGGAAAATGGAGAAGAGATTGTGGCATGACCATCCCTCCTGGAGGGTGATTTCTCACTTTTCCTCTCTTTATCTCTGTCTTTCTCCAGTGAGCACAAACATCCTATGGCAAAAACCTAAAACACTAAAAAAAAAAAGAAAGAAAGAAAAAGATAAGGCTGTAAGTTGCTGCAGAGAAGAGCTTTCCCTTCTGCAGCGGCGACGTTAACCGCTGTATTGGTTACATCGAAGGGGCGGGCTCTGGATGAGGGCCGGCATGTGGAGCTGCGCACGAGTGAACGCGATTGGGCAATGGGTCCTACCGAGGGTCGTTTAATTGGCTTTAGATGAGTCGTCCAGGAGAGGGGCTTCGTGGGACGGGGAGGAACTTGGCTACATTCTGAGGGCTGGTGACAGTGACACAAGAACAGCACCACTCCTATGGTGGCCGATGGAGCAGAGCAGCTCCTGTTTTTTCTTTATGTGAAGTGTGGCTGGGATGCAGGACGTCGAACCCCAGGGCCTGTCCCGGTAGCAGCCGGTCCCTGCGCACACGTACACACAGACCAGCTAGACAGCAGGAGCTGGTCGTCATCAGTGGGCTGTGGCCACACCCCAGTGAGGACCTCGAACGGGCTGGAGTGGCCATGTGGTCCGTGGACACCCACCCAGGAACACTGGGGGCTGTCCAGGACCTGGTGTCTGCGACACACGGGACCCAGCAGGCTGGGGGCTAAGGAACCCGAGCTCCCGAGACCATGGGGCAGGTCTGGGAAATTCCGTGTCAGTTCCTCCGAAAGTGCTTGCAGGTGAGCCTCTGGGCGTGCTCAGCTTGCCGGCCTGTTTTCTCACTGGCGAACTAGTTCGAGGCCCGAGGAGACTGAGGGAGATGGCTTTGTGCCTTTCTTTGACATGAGCTTCCTGGGCCTTGTGCTGGGCGTGGTAGAAGCATCATGCAGAGCTGGAGTGGGGGCTCGGGGCGGCTGAAGTGCAGGACAGATGGACAGGTGATGGCCGAGGCCTTCACAGCTGAGTGGCTGGGCCGGCTGGGTGTCGTTGTGGCTCCCTCCAGGTTTGGGGGTCATAGCCGCACTGCAGACCGTGCGGGCAGGCCACAGCGCACTGACCTGCGGGCTTGTTTCCTGTGCCCAGGCGGGACTGGCTGGACCCCCGGCTTGTGTCGGCCACCAGGGCTGAGCAGGAGCAGGGAGCAGAGCCCATCCTGCCCTGCTCGCTGCCGCGTCCTGTTCCGTGGGTGCAGAGCCGGCCCTGGCGAGCTGCCCTGCCATTTCCGCGGTGTCGCGGGGTCTGGAGACTGTGGTGTCACTCGCCGTTGTGGCCCATCGCTTGTGGCGATCCTACGCACAAGCAGCCACCTGTGTCGTGTCTGTCATCGTTGACACTGGCGCTCCATGTCAGCAGGAGAGGCCGCTTCCCCCACTCCGTGTAACCCCACGGCCGAGCTCCGCTGCCGCCTGGAACGCAGGACGAGCGTGTCCCGGGGCTCTCCCTGAGCACGCTGGAGCCGAGGCCTGTGACCCACCCAGAGAGGTCAGGTCCGTCAGCTGAAAACAGCACCCAGCCCAGCCCCCCACGGTGGCGTGGCGCTGAAGGCAGCCGGATGCACAGGACCAACTGCGCGGTCACGCCTGGAGCTGGCGACTTGGAAAACAGGCCGGGCATGTGTGCATGCTCACCCAGAGTCCCAAGGGGAGTAGGGGTGCGGTGAGGCCGTCTTTCCTGGGGCTGCTTTCTTGCTTTCCCTTCTCTGCCTCTGACAGGCGCACACACCTTATAGCAAATTTTATTTTAAAAATGTAAGAAACTCAAAGCTTACTTGTCCAGAGAAATGTCTCCCATGAGCTGGGTTCAGTCCTCAGCCTACCAGTTAGTGATGGTCGAAGTGGAAGCCAACCAGCCTACGGCGGCGTTGATAGCTCTGTTTGCTGGTGTCGGAAATACCAGGTTCTACAGAGCGAGCCTTTCATAGTTTTATTTCTGTCATTGACTTCAGCGTTTACCTCCGAGTAGAAAACCAGTTATATCTGGGGTAAGAGGGCCAAAATGATTTCACGCACCGTTGGGAAAATTGCAAAAGAAATCATACCCTGGGACCAGCAGTTGGCATAATGGCTATGTCGCTGGACTCCCATGTAGTTGACCGCGGTTTGAGTCCCGGACCTGGTGGCTTAAACTCATGCTGGGCGCGTGTGCGTGTGTGCCCAAGATCCCGAGAGGAGAATGTAGGAGAAGGGATTGAGACATGGCCATCCCCCCTAGGGGGTGATTTCTCGCTTTCTGTCTCTCTGTCTCTCTCTGTCTGGTGAGTGCACACGCCCTATAGCAAAAACCTCTAAAAAAAAAAAAAAGAAGAAAGAAATCATACCCTCATGGAAGTCATTAAAGGCATTTTGGGTTCACGGTCTTTGGAAGCCAAATCAATTTAGAGGCAGAGGTGGAAATGGCCATGAAAATATTTCTTACTATTTTACATCATTTTAAAAACCTGCATAACTGGGGGCCAGCTGATGGCGTAGTGATTACAACGCTGGACTCACAGATGTCTGACCGTGGTTTGAGTCCCGAACCCGGCGGCTTGAAAATCACACCAGGTACGCGTGTGTGTGTACGCCCAAAATCCCAGGAGATGAATGGAGGAGAAGGGACTGTGGCACGGCCTTCCGTCCTGGGATTGGGGTGGGTGGAGGTTGGAGGTGGTATTTCTCACTTTCCCTCTCACTATCCGTTTCTCTCTGGTGAACCCACGTGCCCTATGACAAAACAACAACAAAAAACTTTTAAAAAAGAATCCACATCCCTGAAGATAAGGAAGCCCGAGTATGAAGCTCATATTTCTGCTTTGCAAATTGTCTACTGGGTATGTTCACTCCCGTCTTTTGTTTTCATTTTGACTATTGCCCTAGAATGTGTGTGCTCCCCAGAGACATAGAGACAGAGAGAGTGAGAAGTCACCCCCCAGGAGAGAAGGCCATGCCACAGTCCCTCCTCCTCCATTCTCTTCTTGGGATGTCGAGCATGCGCACACATGTGTGCCTGACTTGCTTGTCAAGCTGCTGAGTGTGGGACTAGAACCGCAGAGTCAGCCATGGGGGCTCCAGTGCCTTACGCCATTGGTCCTTTCTTGGTCTTAGGTGGGCATGGGGCCAGTGGCCAAGGCACAGCTGGGGATGAGACAAACATGTCTTCTCTTCCCAACCCTCCTCACACGCTTCTCCTTCCCACCTGGTGCCCTGCAGTCCTCCGGTCTGCTGGGAAGGAGCGAGGAGTCCAGCGAATTGACTCACTCCTGACGGTTCATCGTCCCCAGGCCTTCCCTCCAAAAATTCATTCACTCCTGACCATTCGTCGTCCATAGGCCTTCCCTCCAAAAGGCGCCTGTTATTTATAAGAACCTGGAGCAGAGCGGGTAAGAGGGCAAAGTTTAACCCGAGGTGCGAGGTTACCGCCTCTGACAGCATTTCTCGTACTGCTAAGAGGATAACGTGGGCTTGGCCACCTCCCGGGTGTCTCCAGGTAACCTCGTGTTGTCCCTCGGGTCAGACCTGCTGGACCAGCACTGGCCCCCGAGCGTGAAGGGGTTTGAGGTTACCCTGCTTCATGTACATTATTCTAATCCTTCGGAGTCCCCCATTGTTGCAGATGTGTTTATTTAAGAGCTTGCTGCACCCAGCTTCCTCAGGTCTGGTGCGGACCAGCGGGAGGGTCATGGGAGGCTTCTCCATGGAAGCCCCGCTAAGTTTGCACCCTCTCTCCTGATAACACCGTCCCCTCCACACGCCTGCAGGAAACTCCGTGAGCGAACAGGCCCCTAGTGTTCTCCCTTCTTCTCTAACACGGCTTTATTCTGCTGCCCCGTGCCATTGGCTTCTAGCTCTAGTCATGTAAACAGATCTACAAGATCTTCTTTCTCGAATGATCGCCTGTGGCCACCATCATATCCTCCGGTCTTTTTTTTTGAGAGAGAGATTTTGCTATAGGGTGTGTGCCCTCAGCAGAGAGAAAGCAAGAAATCGCCCCCCAGAAGGGACGGCCACGCCACAATCCCTTCTCTTCCGTTCTCTCAGCATACAGGAGAGACGTATATGCATGTGCGTGCACCCAGCCTGAGTTTTAAGCCGCCAGGTCTGGGACTCGAACTGCGGTCAATTACGTGGGAGTCCAGTGACATAACCATTACACCATCTGCTGGTCCCATCCATTGGTCTTTTGTCAGCCCTCCCTTCATACCCGTGGTTCTTTCACCTGTGGCGGCTGCCAGCTCTGCCCCGGGCCGTCCTCCTCTCTCTCCACCAAGTCTGGTTTCCGTAGCTCTCCCTCCAGCCTTCTACGCCTGCGGCTGCACGAACCACCCTGTATGAATCAGACCTTCTCTGTGTCCTGCCCTCTCCCCGGCAGGCTCTGCAGGGACCACGGCTGCCGTGTCTCTGCCACTTGTCTCGCAGCTGCACCTGGTGGATGCTCAGCGAGTATTAACGGGGTGAAGACATCTGCACGCGAAGGTCGCATCCCAGCATGGACATCTCTGCATCCTCTGGAGCAACAAGCCCCATTTCCTCCAGTGCCTTTGGCCCTCTCCAGGTCTCTCAGACCTCCGATGAGAAGCTGTAGAGAGGACAGAGAGGCTGGCGACGAGAAGTGGCATTCGGCCCTTACAGGGAAGACAGTAGTCCGGACATCCCAGCCAGCCACATGCAGTTGGGGCATGACCAGGCAGGCATCTTCTGCATTGCTCACGCTGAAAAGTGGCAGCTCCCTGTTGGTGACACTCACTGGGTGGGTGAGTGTGGAGGGTTCTGACCACCAAAAGAATCGGAAACGCACGTCGAGAAGACCAGGCGAGTGGGCAGTTTCTGTGGAGGAAGAACTCGAATCGCCGGTGACAGGGGAACACTGAGTTAGGGGAGCTGACACGGTCTTGTGTCTACGTAAACCCTGCGGACAGCACTGCACTTCCCGGGCCGTTTCAGGAAGTCCTAACTATACGCAACTTCACTCGACTGACTGATTTCCGGATCTAAAGGTTCTTCCTTCACCTCTGAAAATGTTTCTCCTATATTAAAGGCGTTACCTCTGTTCTATAGACCAAGGCTTTCTAGAATATTTGAAAAGAATGTGAAATCCTGACCGTATACGCCTTGTCTCTTAAAATTGAGCAGAAACCGTGTAACAGTGAAAAGGGACATTATCACTAGGTAGGTTCAGTCAGTGGATTCATATTGAGTCATAGGATAGCGTAGATGAATAACCATAGCCTTCATGTAGTAGAGTAGGTAGTCTATGCCGTCGGTTTTAGAAGTATTTTTACCCAGCACTGTGAGCTCTAGGCCCCAGTGCTCCAGGGAGGGGTACGTGGGAAGCTCTGACGAGGCGCTCAGGCTCAGCCAGGTCGGTTGCCCTGCCTGGACCTCCGCTCAGCTGTGCAGCCTGGAGCTCCTCCGCTCCTGCTCTGCACTGCCCCATTCCTGTGCTGTCTGGCTCCTCCGTCCCCCAAGTCAGCCAGGCTCAGTCAGCCCCGTCCTTGGGCCTTCCTCGTCATTCTACAGCATCCTTGGGGACACAGGGCAGGTTCGCCTTCAGCATAGTAATTTCTGCTCCGCTAATTCAGAGGCATCAGGGGACAGCAGGTGGCGTGGTGGTTATGGGGTGGGACTCCCACATAGCCAACCGCGGTTTGAGTATGGGGCCTGGAGGCTTGAAAATCACGTGGGGTATGTGTGTGTTCCCAAAATTCCAGGAGGAAGATGGAGGAGAAGGGATTGCAGGGTGGCCATCCCCCTCGGGGGCTGATTTCTGACTTTCCCTCTCAATATCTCTGTCTCTCTCCTCTCCACCGAGCACACACACCCTATGGCAAAAACTTTTTTTAGAAAAAGTCTTCATAATGTGGAGAAAAAATAGCAGGAGATGAAGTCAGAAGAGCCCCGTCTAGTCTTGGCTCACAGCGGGTCTACCAGCTGACCATGGGCCAGCCACTTAATTTCCCTGAGGGCCTCATATATCCTCACCAGAAGCAAATGGAGCCAACAGAACCCAAGATCCCTTTTCCTGGGATTGTTGTGAAGGTCAGCAACCATGTCTGCAGATGCCCTTCTGGGCTAAGGACACCCCCAGGAGACAGCTCTGTACTGTGCCCCGCACGATCCCTCCCACGGTAGATTTTACACCCCAAGGTTACTAAGACAGAGCGCAGTAGAAGCACACGAGATGTTCCGTTCCGAACTGGGCTGCTTCGGAACCGGGGGCGATGGCCAAGCTTTTCTTCCTCTGGTGCAAATAACAAGACGTTTGGGACAGGGGAAGTCTACCTGTTTACCTTCACAGATGCATCGCATCCATTAGGAAAGCAAACCACCAAGTTAATTACACGTCGTCCAGTGATGCATGGCAGATTGGGTTTAGAAAACACAGCTTATTGTAAGCAAAAACAGTCTCTGAAGGGAAGCCAGTCCCTAGGAGACCCACTTAATGGAATGTTTACTGCCAAGAAGACACGAGCCTGGAGCACAGGGGTGTCTGGAATGCCATCCGGGATGTGTCAGTATGTACAGCACACGGGGTGGGGTGGTGCCAGAGTTCATTCTCAACCGGAAGGGAACAATTTCCAGTCTGAGGATGGGGAGGCTGCCGCTCTCTAAGCGGCTCTCTGCTGCTGGCATCTTGCTGGTCCAGGAAATGCCATCAGCTAAAAGGAACTGGTATGAATGGTCTCTAGGACAACCTTGGTGGGTTTGATGGGGGCGGAAGGTTGCCCCAGTGAAGGTAAACACAGCCCCTGGGTCGAAGCCTAGGGGTTTGCATTCGCTGGGCCCTCTGCTGGCCAGGGCGCTAGTCCGTTCTCCGCAGTTTCAGAGCAGAAGGTTTGCAGCTGTCAGAATGAGGTCCTCCTTGGCTCCTTTCCGACAGAATTGTCAACATGATAGGTTTAAGGATCGTTGCAGGGTTCTAGCCTTACTCCCGATGCCATGCAGACTCTCCTTTCTGTTTTCCTTCTTTGAAGACAGCAGATATTTATGTATGTAGTTCCTGGTAACATGTCTTTCCGATAAGGGGAAATCGAGCATATCCTTGCATGTTGGCTAATCTGATTTATCAGGTGACTAAATGATTCGCATGTTAGATGTACAGTGCCTTCAAAGTGCCCGCTGTGTTGTGCTCAGTGGAAAGGGTGGAAACCGGACACCCAGGTAACCTCTTGTTTAAAGTCGCTCACAGCCGCCTCAGAAGACAGCTCGCAGCAGGATTATGGGCCTCAGCAGTTCAAGTGCATTGGGGTCTCAGGGGGCTTTACAGAGGGGTGGGCACCTGAGGAAGGCTTTGGAGACGGTAGAAAAGCAAGTGTAACAGCAGGCAAAATGGACGTGTGGCAGCTGCCCCCATGGCGTGGCGTCCGAGCTGTCACGATTCATCATTGGGTTTGTGGCAAGTCATTTCCAGTTGATGAGAACAAGAGTGACCATCCCAGCACGCACTTCCTCCCAGCCACTGGCCCCTGTGAGTGGGCGCGCTCTCCCCTCTGACAGCCGCTCCCCTCACCCCCATCGCCTTTGCTTCCTTTGGGACAGGGAGGTCAGTATCTCAGCCGACATCCTGGGACCCTCGGCCTTTCCTGTCCATCCCGCCTTTATGGGTGCAGGGCCTGGGCAGCCATAGGGCAGCCATAGTCACGGCAGGGATGGGGTGGCCACGGGGGCATGTGGGCTGTCAATCCCTGGTCTCATTTAACAGAGGCTTGCTTACAGTCTGTCAGGAAATGCCCCTAGACATGATGGCTTCATGGACACTCACAGTAGTGGAGGAAAATGGCCTGTCCAGAAGACAGCTTTGATGGTAGGAGGTTAGCGATGAGTCAGGGCGAATCACAAGGTGTCTAGCCACCACTGCCTGCTGAGAAAAGCTGATAGGAAGAGCGCCGAGATGCCGCGTCAGGGTTAGGGTGAGCGTCGGGGCCGGCGGCTTCAGTGATAAGGACACCCCAGTTGGGGTGAGCCGAAGGAGGTGTCCATGCGGACAGGCCCGAAGGAGCTGGAAATGCGGGGCTGGAGCAGAGCGTCTCGGGTGTCCTTGGTTGGCGGTGTCTAGAAGTGCAGTGAATTCTTCTAACGGCGCTGTTGAGTAAGAGCTTAGGTCCGAACAACTTGGCAAGTGTTTATGTGAAAAAATACTACATAGAAAACCGAAAGATAAAAAATGTTTTTATCTCGTTCTTCGTTTACTAACAGAATGTGTGCGTGTGGGCTTTGCACATGTCAGTCAGCGTTCACACGAATTGCGTGGTAACTTCAACGCTTAAAATAAATACCAGCGAGGAAAACAATGTGGCCGTCCCTCAAACAATTCAAAGCGGAATTACCATACGGACTAATTCTACTTCTGGTAGATCGAACAGCAGTCTCGGAGACGGATTTATACGCCCATGTTCGTAGCAGCACTACGGACAGGAGCTGGCAGTCGGGACCCAAGGAAGGTAGTTCTGCCACCTGCCCCGACGTGGGTGACCCGTGAAGACGTGGCACCAGCTGAAAGAAGCCAGTCACAACACGATAAGTAATAATGCCATGGGGCCAGCAGGTGGCGTAGTGGCCAAGGTGCTGGATTCCCATATTGCCCACAGTGATTCAAGGCCTGGACCTGGTGGCTTGAAAATCACTCCTGGCACACGTGCATGCCCAGAGTCCCAGGAGGAGAATGGCAAAGGGACTGCAGTGTGGCCATCACCCCTGGGGAGTGATTTCTCACTCTTCTTCTCACTTTTTCTCTCTGGTGAGCACATGCACCCTATGACAAAAACCTTAAACAACAACAACAAAAAATACTGGGGCCAGTAGATGGCATTGCAGTTATATCGCTGGATTCCCACATGTTCGATCACAGTTCGAGTCCCAGACCTGGCGGCCTCAAAATTATGCCAGGCGCATGTGCGTGTGTGCCCAAGATCCCAGGAGGAGAATGGAGAAGGGATTGTGGAGTGGCCATCCCGCCTGAGGAGTGATTTCTCCCTTCCCCTCTCACTGTCTCTGTCTCTCTGGTGAGTGTAAACACCCTAAGACAGAAACCTTTCAAAGAAAAAAAAACAAAAACAAAAGGCTAATGCTGTATGTCTGAGTTACCTAGAGCAGTCAAATTCTTATTCAGAAAAAAGAGTGGTGGTCGCCAGGGGCTGAGAGAGGACAGTGGGGAGTTTGTGTCATGGTCTCCAGATGAAGACGTCCTGGAGGGTGGCGGTGAGGGCTGCACACAGCACGCGTGAGCCCAGTGCACTGCGTCACCGCTAAATGACTTCTGTGTTACACACGTTCTCTGCAACTCAGAAGTAGTCATAGGAAGGACCAGCAGTTAGCGTAATGGCTATGTCGCTGGACTCCCATGTAGTCTGCTGGTTCGAGTTCCAGACCTGGTGGCTTAAACTCACGCCGGTGCATGTGCGTGCATGCCCACAATCTCAAGAGGAGAATAGAGGAGAAGGGATTGTGGTGTGGCCATCCCCCCTGGGGAGTGATTTCTCTCTTTCTGTCTCTCTCTATCTTTCTGGCGAGTGCAAAGAAAAAAACCCCTTAAAAAAAAAAAAAAAAAAGAAGTAATCATAATAGTAACAGTAAAGTCTAGTTTATAAGTTTTTAAAAATTCATAATAGAGGACATGCTTATGCACAAGAGAAGCTCCTCCACAGGGCCTGTCAGGCTGCAGCCCCGTCCTCCGGCCCTCCAGCCTACCGGAGAGGCCAGGACAAAGAAACAGGGCCTCAGGAGGACCTGAGTGCGATCGCCCCAACCTCAGCCAGCCCCAGATCCTGGGTGCCCAGTGTACTCACGGAGGTGGCCGAACTTGAACTGGGAACCTCTGCAGGATTGCCTCGCGATTTACTGCTGTGCTACCAATAGAGACTGTAGAGATTTTTGCAGTGCTCACTGGAGAGACAGAGTTGGAGAGACAGAAGGTGAGAAATTACCCCCAGGGGAATGGCCACGCTGCAGTCCCTTCTCCTCCATTCCACTTGTGGGATTTGGGGCATGCATGCACATGCGCCCAGTGTGAGTTTCAAGCCGCCAGGACTGGGTCTTGACCCACGGTCGACCAGTGGGAGTCCAGTGCCTTAACTAGTACGCCACCTGCTGGCCCCAAAACTGTGTAGTTCTTACCATAGCGTTCAGAGTCAGCAAGCGAGATGTGCACGGGTGAGAGGCCATGAGGGCCTGGAGAGAGGGGACAGCAGGTCCCCAGCCAGGTCCTGCTCACTCTGCAGCACAAAATCAGTGGGTGCGGCCAGTGATCATTCGAGTGCGGCCTCCCTTCCCCTCTGTTTCAGACTGATAGAACATTGCCGGCATGGAGAAAACTAGGCGGCACATGACGGGGCTCGGCTGAATTCACAGACACTGATCTCAGATGGAGAAAGTCCGTGATGTTTAGCTTTCCAGTAGGAAGTGGGTGGACCTGGTACTGTTCTTAGGTAGGCACCTCTTAGAGGAGCAGTTTCCCATAATACGGTTATCCGGTGATGACTAAAACCTCTGGGAATCATAACTAGCCCCTGTCTCCACAGCTCTTTTTGAAGGAGAGACCAAATACCTTTTCCAGGTTTGGAATCTTACCTATCCTGGTGGGAAAACTGCTCCATGCTCTTCAATGCTACCTGCAGAAATCACCTCCCCTTCTCCGGAAGCCTCGTCTGGGTCCCACTATCGCCACCCACCACGTTCACCTGCTGAGCGTTGGCCTTGGCCAGACCGCCTGGCACGGTTCCCCTTCCACACTTTCCTGCCTTTTTAACGGTGGCCAGGTGACACAACTCTTTTCTATTTATTTATTTATTTATTTATTTAGAGAGATTTTTGCTATAGGGCATGCACGGTCACCAGAAAGACAGAGAGCGACAGAGAAACAGAAAGCAAAAAATCACCTCCCAGGGGTGACGGCCACACTGCAGTCCCTTCTCCTCCATTCTCCTCTCAGGATCTCGGACACGCATGCATACACATCTGGCATGAGTGTAAGCCACTGGGTCTGGGACTTGAACCGCAGTTGACTACATGGGAGTCCAGTGACATGGCCATCACGACATCTACTGGTCCCAAGACACATTTCTTAACTAAGTAGATTCTGCCCATGGCAGAAATTCAGTGTGGGGGCCAGCAGGTGGCATAGTGATTAAGGCCCTGGACTCCCACATGACTGACCGCGGTTCAAGTCCTGGACCTGTTGGCTTGAAACTCACACCAGGCACATGTGCGTGAGTGCCCAAGATCCCAAGAGAATGGAGAAGGGATTCCAGCATGGCCATCCCCTCGGAGGGAGATTTCTCTTTCTGTCTCTCTCTCTCTCTGGTGAGCACACGTGCCCTATGGCAAAAATCTCTTAAAAAAAAAAAAAGAAAGAAACTCAGTATGAAAACCCAATTGTGGGACCAGCAGTGAACATGGAGATTAAGGAACTGGATCCTGCCTGGCTGACTTTGCAGCTCAAGTCTTGGACCCAGTAGCTTGAAAATCACACCAGGCACGTGTGCATGCATGCCCAAGTTTCAAGAGGAGGAGTGATTGTGGCACGGCCATCCCCTGGGGGGTGATTTCTCACTTTCCCTTTCTCTCTCTCTGCCTCCTAAGTTAGCCCCGTGGATTGTCATACCCATTTTACAGGTATAGTTCAAGAAAAGGGGGGTAATTAAAAGTTCGGTCAGAACTCTTAAGTTGGCAAGCTCACACACCCTGTAGCAAATATAATTTTTTTAAAAATCCAGTTATGGTAAGTAGGTGTGGGTAAGACTTTCAAAGAGTTCTCAGGCCAGGAGTCTGTGGTCTGAGATCTGCCCAGGGAACACTGTGTGTGTTTCTTTCTGGACTTTGGATTTCAAGTTTTGTTCGGAAACCTGAATAAAGCTCTTTACGGCTCAGAGGCAATCAGGTAGAGCCCGTTACTCACCCTGTCTTGGCATCGTTTTCTGTCCCCTTGGAGCGAGCGGACAGAGATTATCGTTGGCCATCTCCAGCAGAGCCTCCTGCTTCCGAGGGCGTCGTGATAATCGATGACAGATGTGGCTGGGCGGAAACGTTGCATAACCGTCTCACATTGCACTCGGCTGCCACAGCCAGCCGGGGTCAGCAGGGCTCCACTAGGTTGTTGAAAAAGAGAGTCAGAGACCTGCTTATCTCATCACAGATTATTCAGGAATACAAGCGTGGGCAGTGTGCAAACAATCTGGCAGTTACCACGCGTGGACTTGAATTTCAATTCACGATAAAGAGGAACTTTCCGATGGTTAGGGAGGAAATGGGGCTGTCTGTCCAGAAGGGTGTCTCTGCTCACAGAGGCCATCAGGGCGGTTCCGGGAGAACCCGTGTGGCCGGGAATGTGCCTGGAGATTGCATCACCGCCCAGGTAGAGGGTCAGGGTGGATGACCTCTGGGGTTCCTTCCTTCCAGGTCTGGGCGTCTGTGACTGGTCATCGGTCACCTTTTCTTTCTGCTGCTTTTCTTTTCCTTCTTAGACCCATTTTTAAAGTTTGTTTATTGATTTCTTTCATGAGAGAGAGAGAGAGAGAGTGACGGGCATCCCCAGCAGGGCCTCCACGCCACGATCCTCCCCGTCTTGGTTGATCCAGGTTGTGGTCACACATGTGGACACCCACCCCAGGATGTCAATGCAGGACCTCTTCCCTGTGGATCTAGCTGTGCACCACCCCGCCACCACCGGTCCCCCTCGTGCTTTTAGTAAGAACGCAAAGGATGGCTGGTCGGATGTGACAGCGCCACCCAATCTCAGCCCAGCTCTCCCCTCGCTGAAGGCCTCCCATGGCTCCTCTTGAGCTGTCCCCAGGTCGGCCCCATTACCCTGAGCACAGTGAAGAATTTCAGCCCTTTTCTTTTCGCTTTCTGTTCTGGACCACATGTGGAATTGCACACGTATTTGGGATATCGGTCGGGTTACCTTTAGGCCCTCCACACAGACACCCCTAAATAAGTGAACCGGTCCTGCCCTGTTCTGGAGAGCGTTGGGAAGGCGACGGGTGAACCTCCTGCCGCCCAGTGCTCCGTCTCGTTCTCGGCTCAGTTCAGAGCTGCCACTCCCCTGTCAAGGAAGTGGCACCATGCGCATCGTACAGCTGTGCACACGAGCCGGAGAGGACAGGTGACCTGCCACTAGAAGAAAGAGAAAAATGACTAGGAGAAGGGCCAGCCCGACATAAACGAGGTCAGGGCGACCCTGCTTAGGGTGGTGCAGCAGCCGGGCCCGGCTCTCCCAAGTGGAGTCAGCTTCCTTTCCCTGCTCCTGCAGCCTGCGTCCAAGGGGCTTAGGTAGGTCATGACCGGACCATTATTTATTATTATCATTATTAGTTTTAATTTGACCAGAGAAAGAAAGAGACACACAGAGAGAGAGTCAGTGAGGAAACAAGCTGCCAGGTCTGAGATTTGAACCGTAGTCAGTCACATGGGCGTCCAGCATCTTTAACCACCATGCCATCTGTCAGCCCCACCTGACTGAACTTTTAATTAAAAAAAAAAAAAGAAATTATATATAGGACCGGCAGAAAAGTCTTGAGTCATTTTTCATAGAAAAACAAAACCCGCATCCTGACTTTCTGCTGACTTCATTTATATGTAGCTGCATGTAGCTGGAGAAAGCGAAGCCACTGGACTTACAGGTTACTGAAAGAAAGCGTTCACTGTCAGGGATGGGATGGCTTCAGTGTGAGGCTGTGGTCTCAGCGTTTGAGCCGAGGTTTAGCCATCTGTGCTGGAACCACGGGCCAGGTGGGACCTTCCCGGTGTAGCGACCTTTGCGTGACTGTACAGAATGGGCCTGCCGTGTACCCGGGTAGTCTGTAGAGCGAGTACTGTGGGGCAGCAGGCCTCGTCTGCGCTCGTGTGGTCTAAAGAACACGATTGCTTAGTTTTGTGACCTTGAGGCAATCCCACGGGGTCCCTTCCCTATTCTGTGTCTGTAAAATGGGTATTGACGCCCCATGGGGGCTAACTTGGGAGTCTTAGATAAAAGGCCTTAGTGCTGAGGACTGCGGGTCATAAATTCTTCAGATACTATTTTCAGATGTGATTTCGACACTGTGTGTTTAATCATCTGCTGAAAGCTCTTTAGCAGGAAGATTTCTTAGGAGCGAAATAAACACGAGAGCTGGAAAACGGGTGTGCCCCAGATGCACTGTCTCCCGTGCGTGCCCCTCAGACGTCAGCACTCCGCCATGCTCCCCCCAGCATTCCCTCCTATCCACGGCATTACGGATTGTGTCGACTTCCCAGCCCTGAGGACAGGGTTTCTGCATAATGTCTAACTCCCAGGACCTGGTGGACAGCTGTTCTTCCGTCGCTCCTCTGCAGGCTCACCTGTCTCCCCAGACTCCTGCAGCTCTGGGCCGCCCTACCCCGCACACACTCCCCGCCTTAGCCTGGCTCAGCTCAAGGGCACCTGATGCAGAGCTTGGCCCCCTGGGGAGGCTGTGAGTGGCCTCCATATCCTCTCCGCACTCATCCCTCTTTCTGCTAAATTAAATGTTCTGAAGCCAGAGTCAGAGGGGTTATGGACTGAGACCCGTGGAGGCCCCCCTGGGTTTTGTCAGGTTAAATGTCAGAGTGTCTGGGGACGACAGGAAAGATGCCCCTACCCGCCGAGACCAAGGACGCAGATCTTTCCCCAGACGAGACGCGGGAGCCAGCTTCTCCTGTAGATCGCAGAGGTCTTTGCAGACTTCAAGGTGTATTGCCATAAACAATAGAAGCCACTTTGCACACCAGGAGAAAACAGACAAAACTCTTTTTTGGTACCTACATATTCAGCCTCCTGTCATCAGGATAGAAATGACAGCATGGCTGGCGTGGCCTGGCGTTGGTTTTTCTGTGGCCGTGTGACTGGAGCTGCCGCTGTGTGCCTACCTTACACAGATCTTGGCATTTTCACTCAGAGAAGTGTGTTGAGCGTGAGGAGTGGGTGGGACCCTCGGACACACTGCACCTTCGCTTCCCTCCGAAAGCCCACACATCTCCCCTGCTTTTGTTTTTTGGGTTTATTCTTATTTTGTTTTTGTTTGTTAGTTTGTTTGGGGGTTTGTTTTTGTGCCAGAGGGTACCTATGCTGGCCAAAGAGAGAGAGGGAGGAAGCACCCCCAGTGGGCTGGGTTACCCCATAGTCTCTTCTCCAGCGCTCTCCTTTCAGGATTTTGGGCACGTGCACACGTACCTGGGTTGTTTCTCAAGCCACCGGAGGGGGATTCAAAATGCTGGGTCAGCCACGTGGGATCTGGCTTCCATAACCACTGGGCCACAGGGCCAGCTCACGCTCCCCTGTTTTTAACAGATATCTGGGCAGCCGTGAGCACAAGGCCCAAAAGCCTAAGCCTTTTTTTCTTTTTTTCCTTTTAACGGTTTTACTAAGGTCTAATATAGGAGGGGTTTTGGTTTGCTTTGTTTGGTTTTGTTTTTCTGCTCTGTGATAAAGTTTGGTTGACAGTTGATGCCAATAAATTCCTTGGAGCCAAGGTGACTTGGGAAGGTCGAGTTCTTTAGGTCTGTGGTCAAAATTGCCAAAGGAGTTAGACCCAGCTGTGGCCGTGTACAGGTAGCCCCAGCACTTGGAAGGCTGGAAGCCACAGGGGAGGCCTGAGTTTGGTTCCCGGGCCAGCCTGAACTCTCCAGGCATGGAGGAGCACTGATACTCCTCCCTAATTAGGAGGCTGGGACAGAAGGATCCCAGCACAGAGACCCTGTCAAGAATACCTCTCCCTGTCTCTCTCCCTCTCCCTCTCTCATTAAAGGGAACAAAGTAACCAGAATTACACTAGGAAACTCTAAGTGACAGGGTCCATTTACACGTGACCTGTGCAGACATTTGACAGTGCCTGAGTGGATGCAGAAACCACCAGAGACTTAGCCCTTATTTAATTCTCCATCTTGACGGGCGAGGAGGGAGGTCTGCTAATAGACGTGTTCGGAGTTCAGCGCAGCATGTAAATCCGGTTCGGTACTAGGTGTGCCCGGTGGGCCGGCTCGCCGCTGTGTCGGTGGTCGTGAGCCATGTGCTGGCTCGCCGCTCTGTGTCAGATGGTCCACCGTAGGTGGCCGATGTGTTCTCTGTGCTGACTGCCAGCTTGGCATGTCAGAGTGTGTCTTAGACATGGGGTGGACAGGTCTTACCCATGGGGGGTGACACACCCCAGCGTAGTCACTGGGGCTAGCGAGTAACTCATCCCCTCTGAGGGAAAGCACAGCAAAATCAAGCCGACTGAGAACGTGCTGCCCTCTCTCACCATGTCACGGGGCGGGGCAGCAAGTAGCACAGGGCCCAGGCAGATGGCTTTGGGGGAGTCCTGGTGGCGGGGAGCGTCCTTCACGTGCAGTCTGTCACATAAGAGCACTCTGTGCTGTGGTCCTGGCCCAGGACTTCTTCCCCAAGGTGGCTGCTGGTTACACTTAAACTCAAAAGAATCTCCAGGGTTCCTGAGGCTCAGGGCGAGGGCTCAAAGATCAGTGACTGACGCGCGTTGCAGGCCGACTGGCGGAGCCTGCACGCGCACCCAGCCCTCGTTCTCCCGGTTACCCCCAGCTGGGCGGAGGCAGCGAGCCTGTGTCCCAACAAGCAGGGCTCTAAGGACGTGCAGGTTGACACGCCTCAGGTGGCTTGTGTGCATGCACACTTGCCCATTGATTGTTTAATTTGGAGCATTTGCTTGGAGCATGTAAGTTCTTGGGGGGGTACTTGTTTTTTAAAAAGCATGTGTTTATTTATGTTTATTTGTTGTGATTTTTAAGCCGCTGGGTCCAGGCGTTAGATCGCAGCATGTGGGATTCCAGCATGTGGGATTCCAGCATGCTAACCACACCATCTGCTGCCCCCTCCCTTTTTTCAGGTTTTTGCCATAAGGCATGTACTCACCAGAGAGAGAGAGAGACAGAGAGAGGGAGAGTTGAGGGATAGCCATGCCTTGGTCCCTTCTCCATTGTCTGCTCCTGATTTTGGGCACGCACACACATGCCCTACGTGATGTTCAAGGTGCCAGATACAGGACTTGAGCCCTGGTGGGCCATGGGGGAGACCAGTACCTTAAACTGCATGCCACCCAACTGTCCCCCACTTTCAGAAAGAGGAAAAGGAAAGTAATTCTGCCTGGCAGGGACTGGGCCTGGAATTGGGGTTGTCTGATCTGCATAATCATCACTTTGAAGGGTGTTGCTTTACCCCAATTACAGATCCGAGGAGGCCAGCAATCGTGCAGCAGGCAGCCCTGGCACACCCTCCTGCCCTGCGACATCTGGACTGAAGTGGAGGGCAGAGGCAGGTGGAGCAGGAGGAAGGAGGGGCAGGACAGAAAGGCCAGTGACTGGGGAGGGAGCATTTCTTGGCGTTCAGTGGCATCCTCATCTCAGGTCGCCTTCTCCTTCGGCCCAAGGCTACGAAGTGTGAGGGACACAGCCTGACGGCTCCCCCAGGATGGGGCAGTGGGCAGGGGACGGGACCACTAAGCGGACGCACCTACTCCAGGGGCCAGCCTGCTGCCCTTGTGGTGGCCAGGTCAGTTTCCGGGAGGCTCCACACGAATCGTTTCCAGATGTTTCTCCTCCCTCCCTCTCTGGCTGGCTGTGTCTTCCTCTCTTCGTCCTGCTTCATGAAAACGAGAGAAAATTTTGCTAGGGTCGTGGGCTCCTTAGAGTCATTCAGCCATAGGGAGTGATTTGCATCTAGCGTGATATTCATGTTTATCCTAGCCTTCTCTGTAAATAGCATAGGCTTTCTTTTCTGTTGAGACAGTACCGAAAGAGAGCCCAAGAGTGTCTTTTCCAGCACTTACTTTTAATGGTGCAGTAGTTGGTCATAATCTATGCAGTGCTTACGGTTTTCAGATCCCCTCTTGCTTATATTACTTCATGTCGTACCAGACATAACTCTGAGAAGTAAATAGTAGCATTTTATACTCATGTTACAGAAGAGAAAGGGGAGGCTTAAAGAGGTTAAATAGTTTGCTTAAGGTCATATTAATATTAAGTGACAGAGCTACATTTAAATTCAGACTTTTAAAAACCCGTCTTTTGCATATTCTTTTCATTAAATGTGCCATAGGGTTCTAGTCTTTTTTTCCCCATATAAAATGAGAATGAGAATAAAAGAAGTGGCAGGAAAGTAAATGTATAAAGAGTGTAACTTTTCTCACCGTTTCCAAGTGGATCTTTCAGATAAGTCATTTGAGTATGTTTTGCCTAAGATGGTGATAAAACAGGTACCCAGCAAAACACCTAGGGAAGACAGGTATAAAGAGGGGGGATTTGGTCCCACGTGTGGGAAGCGAAAGCCAGGTCTACTCAGAGCTGAGTCGACCCTCTCTCAGTTGCGCGGGGGAGGGGGGGCAATTTTGAGGCCTGTTTCCTGCAGGATTTCCAGCCTCTGTTCTACCACCATTTCAGATACCTGGCCGTCTCCCCCTTGGGCATTCTGTGGGAATTTATCCCTAGCTGGACCTGCGCCCTCAGTCTGAGGACTGCCCTTTGGGGTGTCCGCCTCACAGTCAGCGCCTGCTGGGGTCCGAGGGCAAGTGCTTGCTCGGGCTGCCGGTTTCTCTGTGCAGAGGTAAGGGGTGGCGGCTGCCTCATGCCCACCACCAGCACCCCTGTCTGGACCTGTAAGCTGTTGTTCACGAACCTGGCCTTCCCTAGTGCACGGATAACTTTCCTGCAAAATAACTGCAAAACCGAGCAGCGGTAATTCGGGGCGTGTGCGCCCCAACATTGGGAAAGTCAAAGTGGCGTAGCAAACCCAAGCCCGCCGGTGCAGAAGCACCCCTTCTCCCCCACGAGCGTAGACCGGCGCCCCTGCGTGTCACCCGCGTGGCCCTTCTCGGTGCACGGGCGACGGCACCCCTCGGCCCTTGGTCGCGGCCGCCACCTGCGCGCCCGCTGCCGGGGCAGGCGCCTCCCCCTTGGCGGCCCGCGGGGCTGGGGGCGGGCCCGCCCGCCACCG
>NW_006199776.1:1379657-1380496 GCF_000334495.1 Tupaia belangeri chinensis
TCCGGGTGTGCGGGGACCGGGTCCCTCCTCGCCCGCGCCCAGGGGATGGGAGCCCGGCCCGCCCACGGAAAGCCGCGCTTCAAGGCCCTCGGGACACTCAGAGCCGGGGCTGGACTTGAGAGTGCAGAGGTGCTGGAAAGGCCGCCTGCCTGCGTCCGGGCGCGGACCGCTCCAGCAGCCCCGAGTCCCAGTCCGGAGGAGCCCCAGCCCGGGTCTCTGGAAAGGTCTGGGGATTGGAGACGCCCGCCCGAGTGAGCGGGGAAGGGAGCGCTTTATTTGAGGACTGGCCACCCCAGCCCCTGCAGGCTTTGAGGCAGTGAGATCATTCTTTGGGGGCTCAAGAGGGCTGAGAGAGGGGGCCTTATGCAGCCCGAAACTGAGGAGAGTTTGTTTCAAACTTCTGCAAAAGCAAAGGGTTTCGTTTACTCTTAACAGAGAACGGGTGACAGGGCTGGACGGGCTCCAACCAAAACACAACCGTACGCCGGTGTTAGTTTGGGGCGTTATTTGTGTGTGTTTGTCCGCTTTGTTCCCTGAAATGCCGTGTATACAAAAGTCCCCTTGTAAGTGGGGGTGGTGGGGGAAATTGAGAGAGTGAGGGGAGACTGTTGAAGATTGCGGAATTCCCTTTCTTTTCAAGTGGCCTTTGGGGAGCTGGTAAATTTCAAGTCAATCACAGCCGCTCTGCAGCCTGCGGAGCAGGAAGGCGCCCGCGTTTCTCGGCCGGGCAGACGTGGGTGGGGAGAGGCTCAAACTTCTCCTTTACCGACCTCCCCCAGGGAGCCTGGCTGCGGTCTACCGGATTGTGCTGTGCGGGGGAGACCGTGAGGGGGGGGGGG
>NW_006199776.1:1380837-1435945 GCF_000334495.1 Tupaia belangeri chinensis
TCTACCGGAGTGTGCGGTGCGGGGGAGCCCGTGGGGGGGGGGGCTGTCCCGAATGAAGGTGACCAGGAGCACCGTGGGATCTGCTGCTCTGCGTGGCCTCCGTTTTAGAGGCTGTGTGCCGGTGGGTGCGCTTCTTTTCTTTGTTTGCAACAACAATTTACCGAAAGTTGAGAAGTCAGTAGTGCAGCCGAGAAGCCAGCGGTGACCTTGGCGCGCATCCTAAGGTCCTCCTCAGGGCACCTCTCAGGCACTTTCCCTCTTGGGAAGAATAAAGTGGGTACGCGGTGGGAAAACTGCTCCCCGAAGTGTGTGTTGTACGTTATTCCAGCAGCACTCAGGGCCTTCCCTCCGCACCCTCCTGCCCATGAGTGCAAAGAGGTTTCTGCCCCTTTCGTTCCTGCCCTCGCCATTGTTTTCATTCTGCAACCGCCACCAACCCACCAACGTTCTGGCCTCTGCGTTTTGAAGCAAGCCCAGTGTTTGTTTTAAAGTAATCTGAGGTGCTCAAGTTTTAAATGGGAGCCACTGGGTGGGATCCGGAGTAGCTCTCCAAGGAGATCTAGCACTGTGAGTTCTGCCGGGAAATCCAAGCCGGAGTTTGAGCTGTCAGCCTGTGACTGTCCCCAGTGGTGTCACCTAGGCTGGTTACTGGCTCTGATCTAGAACACTGTGTAGCCACCCCCACTCAGCAGTCCATGAAGGAGCCGGGCTGTACATTACTCGTGTGTCTTCTCTATCCTTACTAATCCTTTCCCCTCCAATTATAATTAGCTTTTCCCCTCTCCTGGCGGCCTTTTGTATTGCATTTAGTGTGAGAGAGCCACGAGCCCTTCATGATGTCAGTATTGCGAGAAAATTGCCTTCGGATGCTTCATGCCTGATGTGCTGTGAAGGAAGATACTTGTAAGTCATTATCTTGAAGCCCAGTGAGAGACCAGTGTACTTTGTATGAGGTCGAATCGGAAGCCCTTGTAGGCTGGCACCGTCCAATGCGGAAGCCAATGAGTGGGGATATTGTTAAACCACCATAGCTTAGAATGCGCTGGCCTCCCGCCAGGGCCTGAACCTCTGTCCTCAGCCTAGAGCCACCTCCTAAAGAATCCATTTCATTTTGGCTGCTTACAAATGACTACGTAGCTGTGCTTGAATATGGAACAGGAAAATCATTCAGGCCTTAATTTATCCAACGCTGAATGAATTTAAGATGCCCAGACATAAAATGAGTAGAAAAGCACAGGGACTGTGGGAAGAAGGGAGACTGCCGTTGGAGGGAGGACCGCAGCCGTGCTCGTGGGTGGAGGCTTCCGGAGGAGATAGTCATGATCACACTTTTGGCATTGAGTTGCTTCCTGATGAGTAGATTTATTAATTATGAAGTAGTAAAAATGAATGGCAGTTGAAATCGCTTAGGATCTTTCTGGTGGGGAGTGTCAAGAGAGCTGGGCTCCTTTGGGACCAGCAGATGTCGTAGCAGTTATGTCACTGGACTCTCACAAGGCTGACCGAGGTTCGAGTCCCGGACCCGGTAGCTTGAAACTCACACAGGGTGCATGTGCGTGCATGCCCAGGATCCTGGGAGGAGAATGGAGGAGAAAGGATTGTGGTGGCCATTCCCCATGGGGGTGATTTCTCACTTTCCCTCTTACTGTCTCTGCCTCTCTGGTGAACACATGTGCCCTAAAGCAAAAACCTCTACCGAGAGAGAGAGAGAGAGAGAAAGAGAGAGAGAGAGAGAGAGAGAGAGAGAGAGAGAGCTGGGCTCCTTTACCCTGGTTATCGCTGTGTTGGTACCAGAAATTGACAAAACCACGTTGAGGGGAGAAGGGACCAGCAATGGCTGATGTTCCAGAACGAGCTTGAAGTCATCGCCGTGCAGAAGGGAAGGAGCCAGGAAAGGTGTGGGGTCCCCGGTGAGGAGGAGCCCAGGCCAGAGGTAGGTGCTCAGGGTAGGAGCAGCACCTGCTGACAGACACAGGCAGGGCGAGTGTGGGTGACAGTTCACAGCAGGAAATCGGTCATCGCTCATGGCAGGCCTGGGGAGGCCAGGAGACCGGGAGGCAGAGGGAGCTGAGATCTGGCTGCTCCACCCTGACTCTGTTCACGCCCTCCCCTCCACATGACTGTCTCCGGGTCTCCTTCCTCCTGACCCCATTTTCTTGGCCCGTTCCTCAGAGGCCTTTTTCCAAACCCGACCTAGAGCAGGCCCCGCTGTGGTCCTCTGCCCAAGCATCTGTCCCTCTCTCACGGGCACGTCCCACACTGGGAAACAGCTCTTCACTGGCCCACAGCTTTGAGGGAAGGACCATGTCTGAATCCCCACCGTATCTCTGGGCCGACTCAGTAAGAGATGCTCATTAGATATCACAGAATAGAGAAATAACCTCCCTCCCTGATCCTTGGTAAGCCTGTGTTCTTAGTCCAATTTTAGTCATTACAGCTTTCCTTTAAGCTGAACTTTCTCTTCGCATGGTCGTGGGCGTGTGTGTCCTCCAGACAGAACAGAAAGACAGGGAGGAAGCACTCCCCAAGTCCTCCCGCTCCAGTTCTGTCTCTTGGGATTCCAGGCACATCCACAAATACACCCTGTGTGTTTTTCACACCACTAGGGTTGGGATTTGAACCGGCCTCAGCTCTATGGGATCTGACTCCTTTAACCACTAGGCTATAGAACTTGCCCTGAACTTTTTTAAAAAATACTTTATGATTCCTATTTGCTCACGCTTCATCATCTATCATGCCTCTGAAGTCTCATTTTCTACCAGGCCACAAAAATCACATTTGCCAAATCCATCAGTGACATACCACGTGCATTTATATTTTTTGTCCTGATCTTACTTGAATTTTCTTCATCTTTTTTCCTGTATCTGGCACCAGAAAACCAGAATCGCTGCAGTCTTGCAGTCCCTCCTGGGTTCTGTGACACTGCATTCTCCTGGTGTCCCTTTCTGCTTCTAGGTGTTTCGTTTTCAACTCCTGAGAACCACCTGTGTGGCCAGCTTCCTGGGAGACGCCAGACTTTGCATGTCCACAGCCCGTTAGGTTCCGTAGGTCTGAGCTGAACCCAGCCTCTTCCACTCTGCACACCTGATCTGCCTTCCACGTTTCCTCTGACAACGCTAGCCCTCTTTCTGGCTTCTGTACAAACCAGAGTTCTGTTGCTGAAACTTTGCCCTCTTATCCTCTGCTTGCTGCACGTCACCAAGACCCAGCTCTTCCTCCTTCTCTGTACATGTACATACACACACACCTGTGTATACATGTGTACTTAGTAAATTAAGATGTATAGTATATACATATTGCATTTTTAAAATTTTGCTATAGGGCATGTGCATGAGAGAGAAAGCAAGAAAGCAAGAAGGCATCCCCTGGGGGCTGGCTGTGCTGCCTTCCCTTCTCTTCCATTCTCCTATTGGGATTTTGAGCATACACAAGGCGTGCTGGATGCATTTTCAGATTACCAGGTCTGGGACTCGACCCGCACAGCTGACCACGTGGGACCCAGCTGCCTTCACCACCACGCCACTGGCCAGTCCTCCTCATATGTTGAATGCAGTCCTTCTCATTACCTCCCTCATAGCTGCCTGAGGTTTGAGACCTCAGCATTTGCACCCCGATTGTTGTAATAACCACCTCGGACTTCAGGGTTCTCAGGTGCAAGAAATAGACCTGGATTCCTGCTATGATAAGTGAGAAGTTGTTGGAAGGAGACCAGGTACTTCGCATGTCTGCAGAGAGGCTGGAAACTACCCTCCAACAGTGTACCGAGCAGGGGACGCACTCGTCCTCGTCCTCGTCCTCTGGGGAGGCCATCTGCTGCTTTCACTGCCTCCCTGTCACTCAGTTTTCCCACTGCCGGGACTCCAGATGTGGCTGAACAGCATCAGATCTAGAGGCAGCCACCTGGAGGCCTAGGCTAGGCGCTGTGCCCGCCCTCTGTGCGGTGGGGAGCTGGGCCTCTGCCTCGAGCTTTGGTGGTGGAGACAGGATCTGACTCCTGCTTCAAAGCCACTGCAAAGTGGGCCTTCCCCGAAATAGGAAGGGAATTGCTTTTTAAAACTTTTTGTGCTGGGGCCAGCAGATGGTGTAGCAGTCACATTGCTGGGCTCCCACATGGCCGGCTGCAGTTCAAGTCCCGGACCCGGTGGCTTGAAACTCAGGCTGGGTACGTGTGTGTGTGTGTGTGTGTGTGTGTGTGTGTGTGTGCCTAAGATCCCAGGAGGAGAATAGAGGAGAAGGGATTGCAGTGTGGCCATTCCTCCTGGGAGGTGATTCTCACTTTCCCTCTCACTGTGTTTCTCTGGTGAGCACGTGTACCTTCAGGCAAACACCTGTACCCTAAATAAAGAAAATAAAAGCAAGTTTTGTACTTTTTGGGCCATCGAGTGAGGTGGAGGCTGAGGCCACTGAATGCCTCGTAGCTGGCTATGCGGTTGGCGTTCTGGGCCAGGTGGCTTGACAAACACTCTGGGTGTGTGTGCATGCCCAAAATCCTGAGAGAATAGAGAAGGGATTGCAGAGTGGCCATCCCCACTGTGGAGGTGACTTCTCACTTTCTGCACCCCCCCACCCTGAGCACACACACCCTGTAGAAAAGCTAAAAACAAAAGGAAAAAACGTACTTTGTAGTTAGTGGTAGCGCCGGTGCACCTTCATGAGAGAGAGGAGCGCATTCGTAGGATCACATGCTGGCCATGTGATCCCTGTCCTCCAGCCCTCCGGCCTGCCAGATCCCGGCCACGCATGTGCCTACCCGTGTGTTCAGCACGACTGGGCGGGGACTTGAGCTGAGTCGGCACATGGCTTCCAGCCCTGCAGCCCGGTGTACGTCATGTGGGCCACAGGAGGCTGGGCCTGAGAGGAGTCCCACACAGCTTCCCAACACGACGGCAGATGCCACCACCCCGCTCAGCCGGGCCGTCCCACCCAAGGGCCGCCCTGTGTGTTACTCCCTTGCCCAACGAGTCTGTGTCCTTTGTTGAGGCCACTCTCTTACCCTTCCTCGAGTGTGAGAATCTCCAGCCAGACCCAGTTTGGGGTACATGTCCCTACAGGGCGTTTCAGGACACCCCGTACCTCCTTCATCATGCTGAGTGTCCGTCTGCATCGTGGTCGTTAGTATTCTTCTGTCGTTATGCGCTTTTATTTTTTGAGAGCTTTTTGCTATAGAGCGCGTGCGTTCGCCAGAAAGACAGAGAGAGAGAGACAGAGAGACAGAAAGCGAGAAATCACCCCCCCGTCCCCAGAGGGGATGGCCATGCCGCAATCCCTTCTCCTCCATTCTCCTCTCGGGATCTTGGGCATGCACGCACACACGCCCAGCGTGAGTTTAAGCCACCAAGTCCGGGACTCGAACCGCAGTCGGCTACATGGGAGTTCAGCGCCATAGCCATTAGACTAACTGCTGGTCCCAGTCATTTTTTTTCTGAATCTCCAGTGCGAGACCTAGAGTCTGTCATGTAGGAGGCCCTCGTAAAGTCTTATTAAGCGAATTAATTCATGGTGTGGCAGAGCCTCTTAGAGCACTGCAAAGAAGTCGTGTAGTCTGATTCTGTAGGAAGAGTTGCCTTCCCAACAGAGGGCCAGGCTGTGGAGGGTTCCTTACATTTTTCTGTAACGTACTTAATGGCAGAGGCAGTGTAAGCGTATGTCTTTGATCACGGGGGTCAGGGTCCAGAGTAGCTTGCCAGCATCTCAGATTTCCTTGAAGACCGAAGACTGCATTGAAGCTAAAACACATCCAGCTTTTCCATATGCCAGGAAGAGGCGGGGCCAGGCACCCTGGGGTTATTATCTCATGTAGTGCGTGTCGGGTAACCCTTTATGTTCACTCCACGGAACAGTGAGGCCGGCGAGGATCAGAGAGGTTAAACACTGTACCTGAAGCTGCTCAGCTGAACAGAGGGCGTCGGGACATGACACGAGCCAGGCTTTCAGCCTGTGAGCACTCGCCCCGATGCGCAGAGCTGCCCTGCCCTGCCCTCCATGGGCTTGGCACTTGGGAAGGTGCCCTCGGCACCCTGGGTTTGCACGTGTCCCAGTCTGAGGATTGCGGAGTGGAGAGACCAGGTGTGAAGAAGAAAGAGGATCCCAGGCCCCGGTCACCATCCTCCTCCCGGCAGCTGGCCAGGAACACACCCGGGGCGTCCTGCCCCGATGTGGGAGACCCGGGAGCCCAGCAGGCCTGGGTGAGAAGTGCCTGAAGCCCACTCAAGGGACAGGGACCCTAGGACGTCAGGGACTCCATGCATCCGAGCAGATGAGCGTGTCCTGCGTGAGCCTGTCTCCACTGAGGGTGTTGTTCTCGGAGCGAACTGTAAGCTGCGTTAAACAAGACGCGGTCCTGCACGTGTGCGTCGGGAATGGTTAAGGAAGGGCTGCAAAGACGAGTCCTAGGCCGATGTGCCGTTGTTCGGGCTGAGCATTACTGTTCCGGTTTTCTCCTGGTCCCTGCCTTCCCCAGCCCTTGCTTTGCAAAGGGAATGAAGAGGTAAGAGGTTCAAACGGTGCTCCAGCTGCGGAAACGCGTGGCCCTCGGCATGGCTGGCCTTGAGTCATACATGGTGTAAAAGGAACAGCATATGTGCTTTTTCTGTTGTTCTGGATTTTGTTGTTGTTGTTGTCGTTTTGTTTTGTTAGTTTTTAGCCATAGGGTGCATGCACTTGCTGGAGAGAGACAGAGATGGAGAGTGAGAAAGCATCCCCTGGGGGCATAGCCACATTGCAGTCCCTTCTCTTCCATTCTCCTTTCAGAATTTTGGGCACTCATGCACATGCACCCAGCATGATTTCTAAGCTGCCAGGTCTGGACTTGAACTGTGGTCAGCCATGTGGGAGTCTAGTGCCTTAACCACCATGCCAACTGCTGGCCTATGACACATGCTCTTGAACACGGAACTTGACCTGTTTCCTTGTATGTAGTCATTGGCCTTCGAGTGTGGTGTGCCAACGAGGACTGAGTGACAGGTCCATCTGTCATACTGTCTCTGGTGTGGACATCCTTGGTGGCTTGACACCACCAGCTCTGTAAACTTAAATGCATTGGGGACTTTTTGTTCCTCGCTTTGGAAATTGTCGTCAACCTTGAATACTCACCATACCTTCCTTGCTCCAGAATGTTGATGCCATTGACAGGCAGGATAACAGGGATGAATAAATTCTCTGCTTGGGGCCAGCAGGTGGTGTGGTGGTTAAGGGTGCTAGACTCCTGCATGACTGACCACGGTTCGAGTCCTGGACCTGGCGGCTTGCTTTCTCATGTTCCCTTTCCCTCTTTTTTTTCTCTCTCTCATTCTGTCCCTCTCTGGTCAAATTAAAATGAATAAATAAAGAAAGATAAAATAATTTCTTTTTTTTTTTTTTAAATCTGTGCTCCCAGCTACTGGTAATCCAGGAAGTAGCTAACCGTGGGCGGGTGGGAGAGAATGCAGGAAGCCAGAAATTCTCAGGGCCCAGTGATTTCATTCCATGACGGTGCAGGCTGGATTTGCCTCCTACCATTTCTTCGTCTACAGTTTGTCATCGTGAGAACCATGTGAGCAGTGTGGAAACTGGGAGATGAGTGTGGTCATATGTACACTTCTCTTCATTGAGTGGATTGTTCTTTTTTTTTTGGAGAGATTTTTGCTATAGGGCGCGTGCACTCACCAGAGAAAGACAGAAAGTGAGAAATCCCCCCCCCCCAGGAGGGATAGCCACGCCGCAATCCCTTCTCCTCCGTTCTCCTGGGATCTTGGGCATGCATGCACATGCGCCCAGCATGAGTTTTAAGCCACCGGGTCTGGGACGCGAACCGCAGTCGACTACATGGGAGTCCAGCAACACAGCTATTACGTTAACTGCTGGTCCCCATTGAGTGAATTGTTCTTAAAATGCACTGAGGTCAGTGGAATTAAAACTAAGTTACCGTATATCTGTCAGTAATGGTTAAGGAAGGTCTGCCATGGGAAGTCCTTTGTAATTAAAATCACTCCCCCTCTGTATGCATGTAGAAGCATGATTTAGAGTTGAAAGCAGCTTTGCAAATCCTTTCATCTAACTTCCTCAATTCAGAGTGGGGCACCGAGGCCCAGGGAGCCCCTCTTCAAGCCCTTCCTACCCGCTGGAGTGCACATTTTGCAAGCCACGATGTTTGCAGACACAGGCTTTAGTGTGTGGACTTCCACCTGAGATCTGAGAACAGGGCAGGCCTGATCCGTTGGCGTCCATGTTACTCACTGCCTTTTGGGGGCATTTACAAAACCTACGTGGAATGTTCGATCACTTACAAGAGTTCCTATTTCACCTTTTGTGTGTACTTCAGGAGAATCTAAGATGAGGCGTTGTGAAATCTCAAATAGATCCTCTTAGATCCCGAGCTCTGGCAGTGGGAGGCCGAGGGAAAGGCCATCAGACGGTGAGCTCACTTGTTTTCATTCCGTAGAGACTATCCTGCAGGGGAGGTGAGCTCTGAGGCTGCTGGTTGGGTCAGCACGCTGGTACCAGGGAGAAGGTGTGTGAGTTGGTGGCACGCCCCTGCGGTGGGAGGTCTAGTTCTGGTGCATGTTGCCAAGCAGATGGCATCTCACAGCCTCACTTTCCCAGGAAGGTGCCTCTGTGGGCCTGGGGCTGGGCCTGGTGCATTTGGGAAGTGGCCGTGGGCCTGCCACCATGTGCGCCCCTAGCCACCAGCCAAGATCTCCAAAACAGCAACTGCCTGGATCTTGACCTGAGGGCGCACAGACCTCAAAGATGCGGTAGCCCAGGGCTGGAGGGCGCCCCGAATGACCCGCCGCTGAGTTGGGGGTGCCTTGCTCAGCAGTGCTGCTCTGGACTCGGGAAGACCGCACAAAGCCTGTGTTATGAGGCTGATGTCTTACGGGATTTATGGTTTTAAAGATGTGCGTGGGGCATGTTTGTGTATATAATATCATCTGCGGACTTACATGGTAATGCATTCTCCAGCTTTGTGCTGACAAACAGGATTTCATTTTATAAATGACCAGGAGCATTTTCTTCCAAGGAGCCGGGGGAGCCAGGAGATGCTGTCAGGGTGCCCTAAGTAACTGTGAGCTCGGTGGGCCCAGCCAGGGCTGTGTCCTACCATTTAATTCCATCCGACACTGGCTGCCAGAGCTAGGGCAGACCCCACAGACTAGGGCTCAGGCCCACAGACTACCCCTCTAGACGCCATTCCCAGGTCCGCACTGGTCAGCCAGCTAGGACACTTTGGTTCGCTGGTTTGCCAGAGCAGCTCACAAAACACAGCCTAATGAAGAGGTGGGTAGGATGGGGTGTGGGAAGAGCCCCAGCATCCTGGCCCTTTTCAAGGACACCACCCCTCCCAGAGCCTCCCCATGTGGCTGAACCATCAGCCTTTGGTGACTGAACTCAATCTCCACCCCCTCTCCCCTCTCCGAAGTTTAGGAGGGCTAGATCTGGTGGCAGCTGAAAGTTCCAACCCTCTGATCCCCGGGTCACCAGTCCCCATTTTGGGGAGAGTCACCTTATTAACACAAGATAGTAACATTGTGAGGTGGTTATTAGGAATAACAGGAGGTGCTTCTCTTGGGGCCAGCCGGTGGTGTGGTGGTTAAGGCAGCTGGGTCCCACATGGCCAACCGTGCAGTTTGAGTCCCAGACTCGGCAGTTTGAAAAACACCCAGCATGTGTGCCTAAAATCCTGAGGGGAGAGTGGGGAAGGGATTGCAGCGTGGCCATCCTCCTAGACTGTGAGTTCTCACTTTCCTTCTCTGTCTTTGTCTGTCTCTCTCTGGGGAACACACATGCTCTGTAGCCAAAAAAAAAAAAAGAAAAAAAGACGCTTCTCCCGCTTTTATCACTCAGGAAATTCCAGGGATTATAGCAACTCTGTGCCACTAATCACAGATATTATTGGGTCGTCGGGGAAGTCACACGTTTTTGCAGAGAAACACAGAAAATGACGCCATGACTTTCGCAACTGAGAGGCGCCCCTGTGGTTCCCGCCATGGAGAATCCTCTCAGGGCTTCGCGGACCGTGCCCAGGAGCCGGGGCTGAAGGCCAGATTCATATTTCTTCTAGTACCCCAACATCGCACAGCCCTGCCTGCCAGGAGGAGCTTGGGCCACTCCATTTAGAGTGTCTCTCTGCTTTCGCCGTCTCTTCCTCCCCGAGGCCTGCCTTCCTCGTCACAAGCACATGGCTTGGAAGACCACTGCCACCCCCGCCGGGCTTGCCTACCTCGGCAGGCAGTCGGGAACTCGGCACGGGCTCTTAACCTAGTGAGCCGGATTTGGGCCACCTCGTAAGCTGAGCATGCTGTGAGGTGTCCAGTTTCTCCCAAGGTGGTGAGTCGTGGCCACACTGGTGGCAGGGCGCTGGTGGGCCTGCCCCTGTGCCAGCTGAAGGGACCACGTGCGCGGGAAGCTCTGCGCAGACAGCTCCTGCAGGAAGTGTGTGTGAATGAGGTTGATAATCGCGCCGAAGACCGCCCTGCCCGGACCTGCCTGTCTGAGAGGGAGTCCGCATTCCCTGTTCTCTTAAGAAGCAGGAAAGAGGGGGACCAGCAGTTAGCGTAATGGCTGTGTTGCTGGACTCCCATGAAGTCGACTGCGGTTCGCGTCTTAGACCCGGTGGCTTAAACTCACGCCGGGCGCGTGTGCATGCGTGCCCAAGATCCCGAGAGGGGAATGGAGGAGAAAGGATTGCGGCGTGACCATCCCCCTGGGGGGGTTGATTTCTCGCTTTCTGTCTCTCTGTCTGTCTCTGTCTGTCTGGCAAGCACACGTGCCCTATAGCAAAAACCTCTTTTAAAAAAAGGCAAAATAAAAAAAGCAGGGAAGAGTGTGCTTGAGCCAAGAGCGTTCTGTCCTGTGAAGTGCTGTGGTCAAAGAGCCCTTACTGGCCAGCACTGGTAAACCGCTGTCACCTTGCAGGGTTACGGTGAGGACGGGCTAGTCATTACGAAGTAGCCGAGATGAACATGTGCACTCCTCAGGTCCACACGGCTAAACCCTGGACTCGGGCGTTCAGAGGAAGGGGGTCATTGAAGACAAGGAGCCCCTCCGGAGAGCTCCCCAGGAGGCGGGACTGGGCAGGTGGCCATAGTGTGTGGAGAGAAGGGAAGGGGCTGCTGGGAGCTCGCACAGCAGAGGGGGGCGGGGAGTGGCTCTGGCAGATTTCAGCCTTTCACGGGAGCAGGGAGGGAGGGTTCGCGGGTGGGAGCCGCAGGCAGGACCCAGGTTTGCTGCTGAGCTTCCAGGAGGGAGGAGTGTGGGAGAGGCAGTCAGGTAAGGAAACTCTAAAATGCAAAAGCAGAGGTGAGCAGCGTGGGGTGGGCACGAGGCCGCGTCCACTCTCTGACCGTGCAGTGAGCAGGAGGGGACAGCGCAGGCCTGCCAAGTCCAGGCAGACTTTGGGCCGGCTCTTCAGGATCAATGCGGGCCGAGGAAGGCCGGCCACGGAGGAATGCTGCTGGTGTTGGCTGCTCAGTGGGCCAGCCAGGAGCCAAGGTGTGGGCTGGCTTGGTGCTGTGGGAGCTTCCTTCCTGGGCTGTAGGAATGCCTTGCTCAGACGGCCTGCAGTGGCGGAGGAGGGCAGGAAAAGTGGCAGTGCAGCCTGTGGAGTTGGTGTCCAAGCTGGCGGCTGCGTTCTGCTCTGTATTTTCTGGAAGGTCAGAAAGGGAGGGAGCCCCCCCCCTCGCTCCCCACTTCTCTGGGTTTCCCTCATTAACAAGGCTGACGGAAAGCAGCTCACTGAAGAATTCCAGGCGGAGGGCTTTATAGGTGGGACTGGTTTCAATTATGTGGCTCACTGGACCACAGCTCTGACTTGATGGTCAGGCTGATAACCCTGGAAGGACAGAGGAGCTTGCTTAACATTCCTGGCCTCGCCCCTTCCGCCCTGCGCTGGGGTTGCCCCTCTGCATCTGCTTCAGAGTGTGGAGGAGGGGAGCCCTTCCTTGTTTTTCTGGAACTTCGGCTGACTTGTTGCAACATGTGCAAGGGTTAATCAGGTAGGTTATAATTGCTGCTGGGAGAGGCGGCCTGGCTGAAGCCTGACACAGCCCTCAGGGTTGCTGGAGAAAGGGTCATGCTTGCAATCTTTTCATTGTTTTCCTCTCTTTCCAAAGATGGGCTAAAAAAAAATCTTTCCCTTCCTCCCTCCCTCCTTTCTTTCTTTCTTTCTTTCTTTCTTTCTCTCTCTCTCTCTCTTTCTTTCTTTCTTTCTTTCTTTCTTTCTGTTTTAAGAATGATTCCATTTAACTTTCTTTATTTATTTTATTGCGACCAGAGAAGGACAGAGTTTGAGAGAGAGAGAGAGGGAAAGTAAGAAAGTAGGTCACCGGGTCTAGGACTCGAACTGCAGTCAGCCGTGTGGGAGTTCACCACCCACAACCACCACACCACCTGATGGCCTCAGGTTATTTCTTTGTTTAAGAAAATTGTCACGGGTGTACACACTCACCATAATCAAGATGGGGGAGGGGGAGAGAAAGCATTTTCCATGGGAGGTGGTCACATTCCTTCTCGTCCATTTCTCCATCCTGTTGAGATTGGGGCCACCCATTTGCCAATGTGTTCTTCACGTTGCTGGGGCAGGGATTGGAAAGGTGATCAGTTATGTGAGACTCAGCTCCCTTAATCACTAAGCTATAGCCCAAGATAGGTTCTTAAGGTTTGTTTGTTTGTTTGTTTGTTTTTGCTATAGAGTGCATGCCCTTGTAGGAGAGAGAGAGAGAAACCACTCCCCAGAGGGGATGACCATGTCGCAGTTCCTTCTCCTCCATTTTCCTCTTAGGATTTTGGGCATGCACACATATGTGCCCAGCATGATTTTTAAGCTGCCGGATCCGGGATTCAAACCACACAGTAGGCTATGTGGGATCCAGCACCTAAGCTTCCATGCCACTTACTGGCCCCCAAAATGGGTTCTTGACATAACATGGGGGTCAGTAGACCAGTGGATAAAGTGTACACTTCCCATGTTTTAGCTGAGATTGGGCATGCTCACGGTGGCAGGCTCTAGCCATCCTGACTATCTCAGCCCTTGACATTCCTTTTCCAGTAGTTCTTGGTGACCCTTTAAATGTAGTTGGACCAAAAGAAAAGCGTAAGGCATTGACTTTTGTTGTGGTTTAGTTCCTGGACTCATTCCACAGTTGTAGCCGAGCATTTCTGTAAGCGAGGATGTCAAATGCCAGTTGGACTGTGTGTCCGCAGAGAACAGGAGTGGACAGCTATTACAGCTGGTGCTGGCGCTAGAAGACCACAGAACCTTCCAGCACGTGGTCTCTGAGGGTAGTATTGTTTGTTGTTCCTTGCCCATTTTTTCCCACAACGCCGTCTCCCTATTTTGTGAAAAGGTCGAACCTGTTTTCATTGTGTATCTCATAGAGCTTCTGATACTAGATTTGTTTTTCATCTTTGATGCTGCTTTTTATTCCATGAATGACTCAGTTGACTCAGGTTCAATGCTGTTTTTTATTCCATGAATGACTCAGTTGACTCAGCGTAGGCTGCTGCTAAACTTGGCGGCTGGTTGCCACTGGCATGCCCTCGGACAGGAAGCGTTCAGTATAGATATGACAAACCAGTTTCCAAGCTTAAAAATAAGAGGGGGATTTCTGGACAGAATGTGTGTGTCTCACATCAGCATGTCCGATCAGCGTTGAAGGTCAAAGCCAACTGCTCGGCTTTCTTATTTCTCCCCAGGCTGTCACTTCAACTGACGTTTTCTGTATAAATTGAAACTTATTTCGTGGTGTCCATGTTTTGTTGGTTTCTAAAAATGAACTAAGACTATCTGAATAGTCATGAGAATCAGCCAGAGTCAGTATTCTCTCCTTGTTACCTCTTATTTTCAGCTCCTTTTAAATCAAGGTGGAGAAATCTTTTATTTACTTATCTATTTTTAGTTTAGTTTTTTTTTTTTTTTTTTTTCCTATGGGATACGTGTGCTTACTGGAGAGAGAGAGTAATCACCCACCCCGGGGGAGATGGCCATGTCTCAATCCCTTGTCCTCCATTCTCCCCTCCCCTCAGGATTTTGGGCATGCACACACATATGCCCAGTGTGATTTTCAAGTCATGGGGCCCAGGACTTGAACAATGAAGTCAGCCATGTGGGCCCCAGTGCCTTAACCACCAAGCTACCAGCTGGCATTGTGGAACACTCATCTCAAATGGAAGGTAGCAAGTTGCATGTGCTCCATGACTTGTCTTCTGGAATCGAAGGCCCACAGAAGGGAGGATCTCCCCCTCCCCCGCCCCCAAAGCTATTTCCAATCAGTCTCATGATTCTCAGACTCTTTTTGGTCAAGTGGTACCTGAGCAACTAGGAAGAATCATGTTATTTTACAGATACCAAGAGGTTTTTTGATACCTTGTACCTAAGGCTCTTGTTTGAGGACTTTAACTTCAGGGGGTCAGCAGATGGCATAATGGTTGCGTCTCTGGACTTTCACTTAATTGATTGCAGTTCCAGTCCTGGACCTGGGGGCTTGAAACACACGCTGTGGTGCATGTGTGTGCGTGCCCAAGAGCCTCTCATGGAGGGGAAGGGAATGCGGCGTGGTCATCCCCCGAGGGGTGATTTCTCGCGTTCTGTCTCTCTGTCTCTCTGTGTCTTTCTGGCGAGCACATGTGCCCAATAGCAAAAAGCTCTGAAACAAACAAACAAATAAAAACTTCAGGCTGACCCCATGGCCTGGTGGTTAAGGGAGCTGGGTCTCATTTGGCCGACCATGTGTTTGAATCCTGGCTCCAGCAACGTGAAAAACAGCCGAACATGTGTGCCCAAACCCAATAAGATAGAGTCATGGAGTTGGGATGGCAGCAGCCCCATGCCCACTGTGGGTGCTTTCTCCCTGCTTCTCTGGCAAGTGCACGCCTAGCAAGAAAGTCACTTTATATTTAATTTTTTCTCACTGTCTCCCTAAATAATGTAATTTCCCTCCCTTAACTTTAAAATAATCTTTCTCAGATACAGCATTTATTACGAGAGCACCTCTCACAACAATAAAGCATCTCTCTCTGAATCCTCAGCTCTGCAAATGTTAGTCTCTGAGCTTCTATTTGTTTTTCAAATGAGAAGCCAGCCGTGCCCAGTTTCTGTAAAGATGATTTAAAATACAAAATGCATGCAAATGTTTATTTTGGGTTAGGGCGGAGTCATAATGATTCTTTGGGCCACCTTTAGAGGTTCATTAGATTTCATTTACAGAATTTTGAAGCTGCAAGTTTATCAAGAATGAGGTCACCGTTATTGACCTTGGGCAGTGCACTGCTTGACCCGGAAATGCTTGTCCTCCCAGTCCTCAGTGTGGACTCCTCCTTTTTTTCCTTTGGATTAGAGCTCGATAAACAATCTGGCTTTCTGAAAATGCAGGACTCCTGTGTATACCACAGACCTGTTTCAGTAAGATGCTTCCAGGGAAAAAAGGGAACGTTTTTCCTTAAGCCACAACTTGCGCTGAGTAAGACAATTCCTTGCTCTGAAATACTCGTTTCTTTTAGCTTTGGAGTGATCAGGGCCCTTGAACCTGGAAGTGGCTGTAAGACTCTTGTAGTTTTTGTGGTGATGGGCACATTGTAGGCAAACAGAAAATGCTGGACATCGCCCAAGTGTGAGGATTGGCGCACGTGGTCCAGAGCAGAAACTATTTTTTTAGAATTAAAATATTTGCAATTTTCATACTAGTCATGCTCACTCAAAGGCTGACACTTGTTCTGCCTCTGGTTTTTTGGTGTTGTGCTCAGCTGGTTTAGTTTCACCATCCAGCGTGCCAGCAGCCGCCAGAACCACAGTGATATGCTAACACCCTGTGCGTGTGGGGGCATTAGGAAGGCCTGGTAGGACCTTCCTGCCGGTCCCTTCTGAGCCCCTGTGGGTGACAGTCTCCTAGTCTGAGTTTCAGATCACGGTGTTGAGCCCAAGCTCAGAGCAGTCAGATGCCTAGGGGTGGCCTTACCCAGACCCAGTATGTGCAGGTCGATGGTGGCTGCAGTGGGGTAACTCCTGTCTCTGTTGACAAGCAGTGGACCCTGAAGAGAGCTTTCAAAGGGGAGGTCGAGCATGCTTTCTTATTGATCACCATTGGCACGTCTTGTGGTAATAACTGAAAAAGGAGTGTCTTAGGCAATTCGTTTTGGAATGCCCCCCTTTTTTTCCCCAGTGGTTTTTTTTTTTGTTGTTTTACCTCAAATACATCTTTCCATTCCAATCATTCGAATTGCATTCAGGTTCTAGCCGTTTGAAGTCTAGTGGCGAGGGCCCAGAAAACCACGGAGTGCTTCTGCAATGCAGATCAACACGTGAGAGTTAAAGAAGCCTATTACTAGTTATCACTGGTTAAGTCTGACTTACATAGCAGTTTTTAGGAGAAACATTGGAGAAGAGAAAGGTGTGATGTGGCTGGAAGACAGAGAAATAGGTGAGAGAATGGAGGGAAGACTGAGCTGTGTCTAGGAGGCCTTTAACCTCTATTGAATGATTTCAAGAGCTGGGCTCCAAATCCAAGCTTCCCTTTCAGTTTATACACACAAGACAAAACTGGACTTTATCACATTTTAACAGTAAATTAAAGGGGTCAACCATCTTATTTACTTATTTATTTTTAGATTTTTGCTAGAGAGCATGTGCATTTGCCAGAGAGACAGGAAGAGGGAAAGTGAGAAATCATCACCCCCTAAGAGGGATCCAAACCTCAATCCCTTCTCTTCCCTTCTTTCATGATTCTGGGCACTCCCACACCGGCCCTCCAGTGTGTTTTTCAAGCGTCCAGATTCGGGACTCAAACCACAGAATCGGCTGTGTGGGACCCAGCACCTTAACCACCACGCACCTGCTGGCCCTGTCAGCCATCTTTAACTATGTACAAACATGCCTTGAAGGCTATCGGGTATGGGTGGGAATAGCAAGCTAGTGGTCAAAAGGCTCTAAGTTGTGTCTGAAAGGACAATCTTGCCTCTGAGACCCAAAGGGCCCCCAACACTGGCCCTTGCTCAGCATGTGCAGGCAGAGGAACAGCTGTGGGAAGCCCTCTGCTGACCCAGCACCAGCCTGTGGCAGGGCTCTGAGCATCTTCTCAGCTACCCCAGTGATTTAAAAATATGTAAAAATGTTTCGGATTCTTTCCCTTTACACAGAATGCAGGGAGCCAAAGTCAGCTGAGAGAGGATGACCCATTGCCTGACCTGTTGGTAGTTTACCAGATGCTGTTAAAACCTTGGCTAGCTATGAGGTTATTAAGGCCTACATTTGGAACCTGGAATTTTAATCCAAGGATTCTGTAGCTTCCTTTTCTTGACTGTATCTAATATTGCTGTGTTTCATGGTAATGTGAACTTAGTGGAAGAAAAATACTTTACCTCATAGTGCTAGATATTTGCTATTCACGAATTAAAAATATATATATATATATATTTTATTGCCATAGGGCACATGTGCTTGTCAGAGAGAGAGGGAGAGGGAGAGTGCAAAATCATCCCTCAGGGAGATCAGCTCTACCACAATCTGTTCTCTTCCATTCTCCTTTCGGGATTTTGGGCACACACGCACATGCGCCCAGTGTGATTTTAGAACCCTTGGGTCCTGGACTCAAACCACGGCCATTCATGGATTCAGCCACCTTAACCACCTGGTGGCCCCTAAATTCCCTTTCAATGTTAGTAGAGTCTCTAAACACTTATTTAAAAAACAGTTCCTAACGTTTGGTAGGGCAAACTGGTTTACTGGTTTCATTTTATTCTGTAGGATATAGTGGAAACTGATTTTATTCTGATTCACTAATAAGGAAAATATGGCAGAATTCATTTCGTAAACTTACTGCAGACCACGGCCTGCACTGGAATGTGGGTGGCGTCCTGGCATTTGGGTGTGTTCTGGGGAAGTAAAGGTACAGAGAAGCACTTGTTGGTTGCCTCTGTAAAGATGAACTGTGCAGCTGACAGCTTAAAATACTGCATGAGGCTGCATTGCTTATCCAGCATTAGCATCTGTTTCCTTCATTCCAAGATCAACAAAAGCCATTAAAGATGGATGCCGAAAAAGTTCTTTTTTGGCAGATCCATTAATCCCCTCACCATCCTTTTCAAAGAAGGGGTAGACTGCATGACGTAAATTGACAAAGTACCAAGACACTAGTTCAAGGGGAAACTGTTCTGTTAGGGTGGATTTAATGTTCATATTTAGAAACTGACTCAAATCGCACATTCAAAGACTTGATTCATTTCCCTCCAAATGTACTTTTTATAATACTAAGGGTCTTCCAAAAGTTCATGGAAAATGTGTAGTGTGGAAAAAGTATGTGTGGATTGCAAATTTTTTTTGTACTAAAAATGAACTTTTACTTTAATTCGGTTTTCACATGAATTTATTTATTTATTTATTTATTTTGGAGTTGTTTTTGCTATAGGGTGTATGCTTTTGTCAGAAAGACAGAGAGAGACAGAGAGACAGAAAGTGAGAAATCACCCCCCCAGGGGGGATGGCCAAGCTGCAATCCCTTCTCCTCCATTCTCCTCTCGGGATCTTGGGCACGCACGCACACGCTCCTGGCGTGAGTTTAAGCCACCGAGTCCAGGACTTGAACTGTGGTTGGTTTCATGGGAGTCCAGCGACATAGCCATGACGCCAAGCCAACTGCTGGTCCCTCAAATGAATTTTTTTAAGTTCCTTCATATACAGTGTCTCACATCTTTGAGGTAAATTCGATACTATTTTTCTAAGATACCTTCTGCCTGTCACAGTGACAGGAATATTAGAAATCATATCAAGAAGAAGAGTTGAGGCCGGCTGCTGGCATGGTGGTTAAGGCAGCTAGATTTCACAAAGTTGAATATTTGGTTTGAGTCTCGGACTGGCAGTCTGAGAGCTGTGCAGAGCCTGCATGTGCCCGCAGGGGTGCCCAAATCTCAAAGATACGGAGAAGAGATTGTGTGTGACCATCCTCCATGGGGGGGGGGTGCTTTCTCACTTCCCCTCTCTCCCTCTGTCTCCTGGTGTTCACACACCCTCTGGCAAACGTTTAAAAACCATTTTTTGGAGAAAGACAACATACTTTATTGAAATTTTCTTCTTCCTTTTTTTATTTGACTCCAGACAGAGATTACATTCCTAGCCGTGTGAGATAGGCATTAATACACCGCGTATGCAGGTTTTATAAGGGCTCCAGTGTTTTAGAAAGTTTATCCAGACATGCTGAAGATACAAATCGACCATCGAAAACCGTACCTTAATCCTTCTGAAACGGTTGTGTTAGTTAACACTTTTCCTTCTTTCTGAAGATCTTTGTCTGTGGTCCTGCCACAGGGGCCTAGAGTGTGAATGCGTTCTTCTGGAACATGAGTGACTCCTGGAGTCGTTACGTGGGGCGCAGCCTCTGCAGGGCTCCAGAAACAGCCTGGACACTGTCCCTGCTCCTTCCCAGCCTGCCAGTCACACCGGCTCTCCCCTCAGACAGATGGTACCCTAAGTAGAGCCGCTCCCAGCACACCAAGACTGACTGCCGGGTAGTAATTGCATTTGGCTTCCTGTTAGACCCCGCGTGTCAGAGCAGGAGCAGCAGGCGTGTCGCCCAGGGCTTCTCACTGCATTGGCACCTGATCTGCCAGGCATATTCCCATTTATAGAAGCTGGACTGGAATCTGCAGCAGTCACTTTGAAACTCTGCACCAGAGACATCAGGACAGACCCATGCGGGACCTGACCAGGGGCAGGTGGCCTTCGCCAGAGCAGGAACATAGGCTGTGGGAGAGCATGGCTGGCCTCAAGGAGTGGAGGTTAGAGGAGTTCCCAGCGTGCGTGTGAGTAAGTCCGGTGGGGGAGACGCTTACCTGGGTTGGAGAGGGTTAGGAAGGACTCTCAGACTCTCCGAGGTGGCTGGTGCTGGCACGGAGTTTGGGAAGGGTGGGTGCATGCCAGCACCAGCCACCTCGGAGAGTCTGAGAGGTGTGGTGCTGGTGCCAGTGGGTTCAGTGGGTGATTTTTGGAGGCCCGGGCAAGGAGTCAGTCCTCTTCAGCCACATCACGGGAAGAGGAGTCCCTGTGGGTCTCCTTGCAGCCCTTCGCATCCTGCGGAGAAGGCTCTCCTCCAGCGCTTAGAGGCCGCTGCCCCCTTGCTCACCCACTGCCTTTTGCACAGGGAGCCTGGAGCCATGGTCTTTGTCAGACAGCCGCAGCAGAAACTGATGTGTTGGTGGGCTTTCATTATTGAACCAATTTTATTATTTTTTCATTGTTTTTATAATTAAAATATATTTAGGAATACCAGGTACCATTCATAGAATGTATGTGGTAACCTTTTTTTAAAAAATGAATTAATTATTTTTTTTACTTTATTTCTATTTTAAATTGTTATTTATACATTTAACTGGCTATACATCGTTTAGATTGTAAAGAGACTTTACCCAGCATGATCTACACCTCAGTTCAGCCCAGCTGAGAATACTGTACATGTCCTCATCAACAGATAATAAACCATATCTGTGTCCCACAAATGTCTTAGCGTTCTCTTTTTCCCCCCAATTTTCCTTCCTACGTTCTTCCCCTCCCACACTATTTCCAGTTGTCTCTAGTGTCCATAATAATTTTTAATGCTTTTATGTCCTCCAGTATTTCAGTCTCTACCATAGAGTGTAGACAGTCAGTATATGTTAAGTGGAGACATACAATGTCTCTCTTTCATACCCTGACTTGTTTCGCTCAGCAACAAATCTTCCATATTCGTCCACTTTCTATCAAATTCTAGGGCCTTGTTGTTTTTTGTGGCTGAATAGTTTTCCATGGAGTATATGTGCCACACGTTTTCAATCCATTCATCTGTTTCTGGACATTTGGGTTCGTTCCATGTCTTAGCAATCATGAAGAATAAGGCTGCCGTGAAAATAGTTGTGCAAGCGCTTTTCCGACTGAGTGCTCTCTTGTCCTTTGGGTAGATACCCAGGAGTGGGATTGCTGGATCATATGGTAGTTCTATGTCAAGGTCTTTGAGGAACCTCCATATTGTTCCCCACAGTGGCTGGGCCAGTTTACATTCCCAATAACAGTGGAGGAGGGTTCCCCTTTCAACACGTCCCCTCCAGCACTTAGCATTTTTTGTTTTTTTTTTTTAATCTTCGCCATTCTGACTGGGGTTAGGTGGTATCTCATTGTGGTTTTGATCTCCATCTCCCTTGTAATGAGGGATGTTGAGCGTTTTTTTATATGCTTTTTGGCTGTTCGTATGTCTTCCTTAGAGAGTTGTTTATTCAGCTCATTTTCCCATCTTTTGAGTTAATCTTTTTCTTCTGGGTAAGCCGCTTGAGTTCCCTGTGTATTCTGGTTGTGGTAACCTTTATCAAGTTATTCGTTTTTAAGTAATTTTATCTTTTAATGCAGCAAATACAGGTAATACATAGAAAACGAGATGGTGGAACTCAAAGGGCAAGGGCCCCCGGTACTGCTTAGGTAGCAATAGGGTAGCTTTTCAGGTGGAGAGCGGGATTTCAGCCAAGGTCCTTGGTGGGAAATACAAAACGTGTTGACAGACAGGTGAGTGAAGAAGTCGGCAGAATCCCTGGGCTGTATCTGTCGGAGCCTCTGGCCCAGCCCAGGACCAGGGCTGTCTGTACAGTGGCACGGGACGCGTCTAGCCGGGATCGGGGCTCACTGGGAAGTGCCGCAGGAGTGGGGATTACGCAGGTGCTGGAATGGCCGGCTGGGAATGGGAAAAGACCTAGATTTCCCACTCTCCCCTGAGTCCTGCCAGAAGGTCAGGGTTTTTTCTGAGAAGCCACAAATGTGAATGTTTGTGTGAAAGGCCCCAACTCACACATGTTTTTTACTAACTACAAAAACAAAAATGAAAACATTAGAGAGTTCCGTTTTGGAGGATGATGGAAACATTCTGGAATCAGATAGAAGTGCGACGGTTGTACAACACAGTGACTGGAATAAAAATCAATGAATTTCAAAAGAGTTACAATGGTGAATTTTATTAAAAAAAAAAAAGACTATAGAGACCCAATCAGTACAGCTATAAGTTTGTCACCTTTTTGTTTGTTTTTGTTTCTTTTAAGAGAGAGATTTTTGCTATAGGGTGTGTGCACTCGCTGGAGAGACAGAGAGACAGAAAACAAGAAATCACCACCCAGGGGGCACGGCCACACCGAGTCCTTCTCCTCCACTCCTGGATGGCTATTTGCCAGTTCCAACATAAAGCACCTTTCTGGGAGGGAGCGAGTGACCACGAGTGACTGGGGTCATGCCGTCACCCTGCACTGATCTCCGGGCCTGCCTTTCCTCCTGTGGGCTCCTTGCCTTCGTCCATCCCTGGAAGCAGGGCCGTTCAGAGAGGCCTCCATGGGCTGGTGGCCTCACTCCTGCAGCGCCAGGTGAGCGGGTGAAAAGGGCAAGCTGCAGAGGTTGGCCACAGCCGGAGTGTGTCAGAGAGAGCCTGATTCTGTCATTCGGCAATCACTCGTGAGGTCGACTGGTTTTGTTCTGTTTTTTAACCAGAGTTTATCGTATCCAGATATCTACCGTTAGGAAGTAATTCGTCTCCGAGACGGCAAGACATTTAGGGGAGCGTTTTCCAGTCCTTACCAGACAACGACCCGTAATGGTCTGTAAGTTATTTTCTCTAACTGAAAAATGAGTTTTGTATACCAAGTGTGTGTCATTATCAAAGGAATAAAGTTGCTTAACAAGGCTTTTTGTCTTAATGGGTCTTTTAGGCTTTATTATTTTAAGTTAGCCAGTTTCATTAAGGCAGAGTATAAAACTTAAGATTCTGCATTATGGCCTAACTTAATTTCCAGCGTTTCCTTTGTTAACAAATTAGCAAGGAGAAGTAGGGTTTGTGCCTTTTTAAATTGCCAGTTTCTTATGAATTAATCCTAATGAAACTGCCTCTTTTAAAAATCTTAGAACACGGGAACCAGCAGTTAGCGTAATGGCTATGTCGCTGGACTCCCACGTAGTTGACTGTGGTTTGTGTCCTGGACCCGGTGGCTTAAAACTCACGCCGGGCGCGTGTGTGTGCGTGCCCAAGATCCTGAGAGGAGAATGGAGGAGAAGGGATTGTGGCGTGACCATCCCCCCCTGGGGGGTGATTTCTCGCTTTCTGTCTCTATGTCTCTCTCTGTCTTTCTGGCGAGCGCACACGCCCTATAGCAAAAACCTCTCAAAAAATAAAAAATAAAAAATAAAAATCTTAGAACAAGTACCATCTATGCTAAAGATAGAATTATCTTATTATCTTTGTGGTGTGGGTTACTCATTAATTCTTACCAGTTCCAAATGTTCTCAGCAGAATATTTTGGGGATGTCTGCCTTTACTTATGAAATGGTCCATTACAGTAAACTTTTCCCAAAGGGTTACATTACCGTATTTACTGCTTACATAAAATGATTTGAAGTACATTACCCAATTGATAGTAACATCGTTGAGTTACATGCACTCATTTTGGTTGCATTTTATAAAAAGCAGCGTTCCTTCACTATTCCTCCCTTGTCTTCTTTTCCCCTGGCAAAACAATCTGCGAATTATTTAATCCAGCAGATACATATTAAATATTCATCAAACATTTATTATAGCGGGACATAAATAAGACATTTCAACCAAGCAAAGATTACTTTCTGGGAAGATCGAAGTGAATATATAAGATACAAAGGCGTTTTTGAGATGTGTTAGAGACAGGACAGAGCATTTCTGAATGGGTAGTCAAGAAAGGCTTCATGGAAGTGGTGGGACTTGGGAAAGACTGTGGGGATCTCACTAGTCACAGTGGCTCCCCTGGCTTTCTCTTCGTCTCTGCCCAAATGTCACCTTTTCAGAAAGGCCTTCCCCAACCCCCCTGGGTACATGTGCTGCCCAGAGAGACAGAGACAGAGGGAAAGTGAGAAATCACCCCCCTAGGAGATGGCCATGCCCAAATCCCCTGTCCTCTGTTCTCCTCTCGGGATTTCGGGCATGTACACACACGAGCCCAGCATGATTTTCAAGCCCCTGGGTCAGGACGCGAACCTCAGTCGGCCATGTACTATTGCACCTCGACCACCACTGCACCTGCCGGGCCGCCGCCTTGTCGTTAGCCTTCGTCACTGCTCGACATTTTTATGCATGCTTGTTTGTGTCTTAGGTCTCCCTCCTCTCGACTCGGTGCTTCCATAGAGTTGGCACTTGGCATGACACAATAGGTGCTCAATAAAAATACGTCGAAAGAAAGAATGAGGGCCAGCAGGTGGCGTAGTGGTTAAGGCGATGGACTCCCATAGGGCAGACCGCGGTTTGAGCACTGGGCCTGGTGGCTTGGAAATCATGCCAGCCTCATGTGCATGCGTGTCCAAAATCCCAGGAGCATGAAGGACTAGGGATTGCAGCATGGTTATCCCTGGGGGCTGATCTCTCACTTTCCCTCCCACTGTCTTTCTCTGTCCCTCTCTGGCAAGTGCATGTGCCCTGTGGTCAAAAATTTAAAAAAGAAAGAAGGAATGAGTGAATTAATGACTGGGGGAAGGCCTTTCTGCCCTAAGGTTGTTGGCTGTGTAGGGTCCCAGGCTAATATGGAGACCCCAAGTTCAACTTTTTCCTAGGATCTTTATATATTTGGAAATGTGCCACCTGTCTGTGACCCACTTGACACTTCTACAAAAATAACAGAGAGATTTTGGTACCCACTGGTAGCTCCCTGAAGTCTGTGACCAAATAATAAGTGTAATGAAAACAAATCATTATCACTCTTAACCTGCCCACTGCACCATGCAGATCCTCCTTAGAACCTCACTGATAATACGTAATTGGTGCTTAAATTATTTCTAAAGTCCACAGACCCCACATGCACTGTTTGGTTTCGGACATACAGGTACATGTGGGCGGGATCTGGAATTCCTGACTCCTGTGTAGGAGTTCTGTGGGTTGGCTCTGAAATAACTCACATTTACTTCTGTAGACAGGTCCCCCTTGCAAATGTCTGCAGAGCCCAGGAAGTGAAAATGATGCGTGAAACTGGCTAAGCAGCTTGTGAACTGGAAATGGGAATCTTGTAACGGAGGCAGCCATAGTGCACAGTAGTTTAAGCTCGTTGTCGTCCTGGGGAACGTGGGTCTGTTTTGGTCAGATCTTATGGTTGTTCAGAGCGAATCAGAAACAGGAAACATGGGACGCGAACCTCAGTCGGCCATGTACTATTGCACCTCGACCACCACTGCACCTGCCGGGCCGCCGCCTTGTCGTTAGCCTTCGTCACTGCTCGACATTTTTATGCATGCTTGTTTGTGTCTTAGGTCTCCCTCCTCTCGACTCGGTGCTTCCATAGAGTTGGCACTTGGCATGACACAATAGGTGCTCAATAAAAATACGTCGAAAGAAAGAATGAGGGCCAGCAGGTGGCGTAGTGGTTAAGGCGATGGACTCCCATAGGGCAGACCGCGGTTTGAGCACTGGGCCTGGTGGCTTGGAAATCATGCCAGCCTCATGTGCATGCGTGTCCAAAATCCCAGGAGCATGAAGGACTAGGGATTGCAGCATGGTTATCCCTGGGGGCTGATCTCTCACTTTCCCTCCCACTGTCTTTCTCTGTCCCTCTCTGGCAAGTGCATGTGCCCTGTGGTCAAAAATTTAAAAAAGAAAGAAGGAATGAGTGAATTAATGACTGGGGGAAGGCCTTTCTGCCCTAAGGTTGTTGGCTGTGTAGGGTCCCAGGCTAATATGGAGACCCCAAGTTCAACTTTTTCCTAGGATCTTTATATATTTGGAAATGTGCCACCTGTCTGTGACCCACTTGACACTTCTACAAAAATAACAGAGAGATTTTGGTACCCACTGGTAGCTCCCTGAAGTCTGTGACCAAATAATAAGTGTAATGAAAACAAATCATTATCACTCTTAACCTGCCCACTGCACCGTGCAGATCCTCCTTAGAACCTCACTGATAATACGTAATTGGTGCTTAAATTATTTCTAAAGTCCACAGACCCCACATGCACTGTTTGGTTTCGGACATACAGGTACATGTGGGCGGGATCTGGAATTCCTGACTCCTGTGTAGGAGTTCTGTGGGTTGGCTCTGAAATAACTCACATTTACTTCTGTAGACAGGTCCCCCTTGCAAATGTCTGCAGAGCCCAGGAAGTGAAAATGATGCGTGAAACTGGCTAAGCAGCTTGTGAACTGGAAATGGGAATCTTGTAACGGAGGCAGCCATAGTGCACAGTAGTTTAAGCTCGTTGTCGTCCTGGGGAACGTGGGTCTGTTTTGGTCAGATCTTATGGTTGTTCAGAGCGAATCAGAAACAGGAAACATGAACCACAATCCTGAGACCAGCATAACACCGGGCAGGCCAAGCAGCGTGGTGTTTGGGTTACAGCATCTGCAAGCCATCCTGATCAGGGTGACACAGAGGGATGGGAGCGCCAGCGGGCGGGGAAGTTAGAAACGGGGTTGAGCAGGGCCCGGAGGTGGTGGTGTGTCCTGCAGCTGGTCTCACGGCTCCCTTCCTGGGTCCTCCCTGAGCATGCTGGGAGATCCAAAGAAGGTGGGTCACAGCATGAAGATCCTCTTGGGGGTATCTCTCTCTTAATAATACCTACATGTGCAATCTATTTCCTCCTTCTGTCTCTTTCCAGCGAGCACATATAAGTAAAAAAGAAACTTGAAAAAAAAAAGTACGCTTCACAGAAAATTTAAATGCCATGCTGGAAATACCCAGTGGTGAACAACACCGCTTCTGTAAATCTCTGGGGTTTTTTGCAGGGTTTGATTCTAGAATTTCAGAGTTTGAGAGTGTCTTGATGTTGAAATGAGGTGGTTGAGCACCTGGCAAATCCTGGGTTACCTTGCCCTTACCTCTGACTGGGTCTCGCCTCGGGATGTTGACATGGCTGTAAAATGCTTGACTAGCTTAACGTTTTAACACAGTTACTGGAGAACGGTTTTGACGGGAATGTTGGGTGGTCGTGCCAAGAAGCATATTTGAGAAATGCCCAAGTGAGGCCAAGAGGTTACTGCTCCTAAAATACTCAAACAAATGGGTTTGGGATATCTGCATGGAAGATTCCAGAACATTTGCTGCAGGGATTGAGTTAACTAAATATGGCCACTTACTCAAACAAAACTAGCTAGTTATTCTGTATGTTTTGGCAAAGGGCAGGGGAGAAAAGCAGTAGATTAAAAAAAGGAAAAGCGGGACCAGTAGTTAGCGTAATGGCTATGTCGCTGAACTCCCACGTAGTCGACCACGGTTCATGTCCCAGACCCGGTGGCTTAAACTCATGCCTGGCACGTGTGCGTCCATGCCCAAGATCCTAAGAGGAGAATGGAGGAGAAGGGATTGTGGCATGGCCATCCCCCCGGGGGGGGATTTCTCGCTTTCTGTCTCTCTCTGTCTCTGTCTGTTCGCAAACATACGCGCCCTATGGCTAAAACCTCTCCAAAAACAAAAAACAGAAAAGGAAAAGATCTCTTTTACACAGGTTCTTCTCCTTTAAGACAGTATTTAACATCCTGTATTTAGGGCTATGGTATTTTGTTTTGTCTTGGTGGTGTTTTGTTTTAAAGAAGTATTTATTTTATTTATGTGGTGTTATTATTTTTCAAATTTCCTATAAGGCACATGTGTTCACCAGAGAAAGAGAGAGAAAGCAAGCCTCCAGGTCCAGGACTCAAACCACAGTTGGCCGTGTAGGAATCCAGCACCTTAACCACCACACCACCTGCTGGGCCTAGGGTTATGTTTTTATCCATTGAGTACAAGTAAATTCATGTGTGCAACTCTGGATATGAGGAGCTGAACTGCTTTGCTGACACAGCTTCATGAACTGCTGTCACAGACATTGGTGGGTTTCATGAGGCAGGGTTGGCTCACTCGTGCCAGCTCGTGGGCTCGTGCTAGCGCTCTGAAGAAGATGGCGGGCAGTAGGCATGGCGCCTGTCTTGTCAAGGACCGTGTGCAATAAAGATAGGATTTTACCTTGCTTCCGGGCAGAAGAAGGCGGTTAGAACGAAAGGTGTATTCTGGCCACTGGAAGACCTGGCATTTGAACAGAGACTTACGGGGCGAGCAGCACTTTTTTCGGGCACCAGCAGAGGCAGGGTTAGGCAGACATCCAGCTTGCTGTCGGTCCTGTAAGACCCAGCTCCACTCTGGTTTCAGAGCTCCTTGATCTGGGAGAGCAGACAAAGTCTAAGAAGTGGGAGTCTGCAGATAGCTCTGCAATGCTGTGACACTTGATAGAAATTTTCATAAACAGGGTTGGCCCTGTAGCCTATTGGTGAAGAGAGACAGATTTCACATGGCTGACCACGCTTCAAATCCCGGCCCGGTGGCTTGAAAACAACTGGATGTGTGTGTGTTTATGCCCGAATTCCCAACAGCGATTGCAGCATGACCACACCCCACTGGGATTGGCTTTCTCCCTCTCCCTCTGTCACTGGCACATGCCCTAAGGCAAATAAAGAAAAAGTTCACGAACAATGGACATTTACCTTAACTTTCTTTTCTCAATTGAGTGCCTCTGCTTTGCTACTCATTATGTACCCCGGTAAGTCCTTTCACTCCTGAGCGTGGCCCTCTTGTCTGGCTCCCTCAGGGCTCAATAATAGCAGTACAGGGTCAGCAGATGGCATAGCGGTCACATTGCTAGACTCCCACATGGCTGACCACGGTTCAATTCCCAGATCCGGTGGCTTGGAACTCACTCCAGGAGCCTGTGTGTGCATGCCCAAGGTCCTGCGAGGAGAATGGAGAAGGGATTACGACATGGCCATCCTTCAAAAAAAGGCGTAGCGGCGTGCCTGTGTGGGGGGGGGGGGGAGGGGGGGCGTGGGGCGTGATTTCTCACTTTTTCCCTCACTCTCTCTCTCTGGCAAGTGCACATGCCTTAACGCGAAAACCTATACAATAATTAAATCAATAATGGCAGAACCAAACCAGAAATGCGTGTGAAAGTGTCATGACATGACTTGGCGAACCTCAGGGCTGTATCATGTCACTGTAGTTGTGTTGTCTGGTGGTCTTATTAAGTGGCCAGGGGCAACCTGATGAGACCAGAACGGGCGTGTTGACCATGGACGCCTCTTTTCAGTAACTAAGCTTCACGCCGATGTGCTGGCTTTTAAGGTCTGTTGCTGGTCTCCTAAGCGATGCATGAATGTAAATATTCATCAGGAGCCAGGCCTCTGGCAGAGCGGAAAATCCCAGAGCCGTGCAGAAGATATTCCTCTACTTCCCAGTGGGAGGTTGGATTAGATCAACACTGGGAAGCCTCAGGGCACATGTGCTCTCCGGAGAGACAGAGAGGCCAAAAGTGAGAGATCACCCCCCCAAGGGGGATGGCCATGCCACAGTCTTTTCTCCTCTACTCTCCTCCCAGGATTTTGGGCACGCAAGCACATGAGTTTCAAGCCTCTGGGTCCGAGACTCGAACCACGGTTGACTATGTGGGAGCCCAGCGACGTAACTGCTAAGCCATCTGCTGGTCCAGTAAATCCATCTTAATTGAAAAGTTAAGAAAACCTAGCATATCCTAATTTAACATAATAAGGAACAGTTCATTTAATTAAAGACGAGTTCACTGAAATCATTTCTGCATACACGATTATAGGATTTGTTTTTTCACACCTAGATGTCTCCTAGTGATAGAGTTACGTCCTGTTCAAACTGGGCTTTGAAGTATCATCTAGAAGCAGCCTCTGCTCCTCTGTCTTCCCCGTTCTCCTCTTGGGATCTTGGGCTCAGACACAGATGTGCCTGGTGTGATCTTCAAGCCTCCAGGTCTAGGACTCGAACCATGGTTAGCCATGTGGAATTCCAGTGCCCCAACCACCATGCCCCCCGCCGGCCCCTGGTCCAGCAGTTAAGAAGCTTCCAGGCACTTCTGTGCAGACGCCATGACACTGAGAATCCCACCCCAGCTCTTGCTGTATCTGTCCTTTCTGCCAGAACATTCTTGAGAATTGAGGATCTTCGTAGTATTTCCTGGGCCTTGATGAGTTACAGGTGTATTGTCTGTCTTGTTTCTAGAATACACACGTCCTTGGGGTTTTTGACATACAGCGGGCAGAAGTCCTAGTTCCTGACTAGACAGGCCGGGCTCTGCAGGTCAGCTCTGGGCATGGCCACATTTCCTTAGTAAGGCAGACTTTCCTTTTTCAAGGTCCATCTATCTCCTTTAGCACAACCCTCCTCAAACCTAGCCTCCCTCCATCACCCCACCTGGCAAAATCAAGGTCCTCTCTTGGCTACAACTGCATTTTTCATATTTCTGTAATGGAACTTCTGGTACATTCTGCCTAGCTGGGTGCTCGTTCCACCACCCCCTCCCCAGCAAACACACGGCACCACGCCATGGCAGGCTGAGTGCCTGGAGAGAAGGGGCGGTGCTACCTCTCTTTGCGACCAGTGCATCTGTTCCATGCAGACACTCGGCAGAAGTGACTGTTGAATGATGGTCGTGTTCTCTCCTCTCCCCTTACTCCTGTTCTGTGAGTCCTGATCACAAGACCTGTGAACTTCGACAAACTCCTGCTTAATATGAGGAGAGTGATAACTGTGACCGTCGTCATCGTCGCTAACTCAGACCGGCCCAGCGATTTCCACCTGGCATGACTCTAACACTCTGTATGGGTCATTTTCATCAGTCCTCATGAAAACCTTAGGTCTCAGGGACCAGCAGTTAGCGTAATGGCTATGTCGCTGGACTCCCACGTAGTCGACTGCGGTTCGAGTCCCGGACCCAGTGGCTTAGACTCACGCCAGGCGCGTGTGCATGCGTGCCCAAGATCCCGAGAGGAGAATGGAGGAGAAGGGATTGTGGCATGGCCATCCCCTCTGGGGGGTGATTTCTCGCTTTCTGTCTCTCTGTCTGTCTCTGTCTGGCGAGCGCATGCGCCCTATAGCAAAAACCTGTCAAAAAGAAAATAAAAGAAAAAAGAAAAAGAAAACCTTAGGTCTTCCCGTTTGCAGATGAAGAAACTGAGGTATGGAGTGGGTAGGTCATCTGGCCCAAGGCCTTGAATACTCGCTGGAAGAGGCAGATCTGACCCAGATGGGCTGTGTCTAGGGCCCATGCTTGACCTGGCCACGTTACCTGGTGCTGCTGGTCCCTGGGCCTGCTCTCCCCTGTGGGCCCAGGATAGCCGGGGTCCAGTCCAGAGGACTATGAGAACGCTTGTCGATGACTAGACAGTAATTTTCACTGACCTCATAGTATAAACGTGTTAGTGGAGCCTCTGTAAAAGGACCCTGGAAGTCATGAATAAGCCAAGGGAAAGCCTTCCCTGCTGTCCTCATCCTCAAGACCAGACCAAGGGGACCATCGTATGCTCTACTTCCCAGACTTACTCAACTAGAGAAAGTGTTTTTCTCATAAGACTCCTCTTACTGGGACCAGCAGTTGGCGTATTGGCTATGTAGATTGACTCCCATGTAGTTGACCACAGTTCGAGTCCTGGACTTGGTAGCTTAAACTCACGCTGGGTGCATGTGAGAGGAGAATGGAGGAGAAGGGATTGCGGCATGGCCATCCCCTTGGGGGGTGATTTCTCACTTTCTGTCTCTCTGTCTCTCTCTGTCTGTCTGGCGAACGCACGCGCCCTATAGCAAAAACCTCTCCAAAAAAAAAAAAAAAAAAGACTCCTCTTACTTTCTTGAAGAACTAGTTTTTTGGTTTGTTATTAACATAGTTTTGAATAAAAACTTATTAATGTTTGGGGAAGATTTCTCAGGTGTTGACCATGTGGGTAAATCTGTACTTTGGGCCTTTCTTATTTCCTCTGGAGTGGGGTGACTCCTTACACGGAGCTGGGGCCATCGCAGACCTGTCGTCATGGAGTAAATTACCGACAGCACCCTCTGCACAGGTGGCCCATTGGGAGTGTAAACCAATGCACCCTCCAGCACATGCATACCATGGTCCCCTTGGTCTGGTTTCGAGGATGAGGACAGCAGGGAAGGCTTCTCCTTGGCTTATTCATGACTTCCAGGGTCCTTTTACAGAGGATCCACTAACACGTTTATACTATGAGGCATGGAGTGGGTAGGTCATGTGCTGGAGGGTGACAAAGTGAGAAATCCCCCCCGGAGGAGATGGACACGCCACAATCCCCTCTTCTCTAGGGATTTTAGAAACAGACATGCCTGGCATGATTTCCTGGCTGCCAGGTCCGGGACTCAAACCCACAGGCCATGTGGGAACCCAGCATCTTAAGTAAGCACAATGCCACTTGTAAGCCCTGTTTTTTGTTTGTTTGTTTGTTTTGTTTTTAATTTATATTTTAATTTATTTAAGTTCACTTATTTTTTCCATGAATGACAGAGAAAGAGAGAGTGAGAGAGCCCCCTCCACAGAGTCTTGACACCTCAACCCACCCCTAGACGTCCCTGGACCACAGGAAAGCTCTGCCCAACACACTCAGGGAGGTCTCTGGACTTGAACCGGGAACCTCGCCCTGTGGGATCGCCTCACAGCGTGTTATGTCACCGCTGGTCACTGTCAGGCCTCTAGATTTTATTTCTTAAATGTTTGGAGCTGCTCAGGTTCTTCCCTGGAAGTGCAGACTGTTTCAAGCCCAGCTGGGTCGATCTACCTTATTTATGGTCTATTTCCTTCCTCCGAGGAGACCTGGTCTGATATATTTCTTTTGTTTCACTTCACTTAGCTGTGTATTATTAGATGTTCCCACACTTTCAAGAGGAAGCCTCTTGGGACCAGCAGTTAGCGTAATGGCTATGTCGCCAAACTCCCACGTAGTCGACCGCGGTTCGAGTCCTGGACCCGGTGGCTTAAAACTCACACCGGACGCGTGTGCATGCGTGCCCAAGATCCCGAGAGGAGAATGGAGGAGAAGGGATTGCGGCGTGACCATCCCCCCTAGGGGGTGATTTCTCACTTTCTGTCTCTCTGTCTCTCTCTGACTTTCTGGTGAGTGCATGTGCCCTATAGCAAAAACCTCTAAAAAAAGAAGAAGCCTCTTTTCTAAAGCCCATCTAGAGAAATGTAATTACTCAGAGAATGCCTTGGGTTGGACATACCTGGGCTCAGATTTAGCTCTGCCAGTGAGAAAGTAAGCATGTCTTTAGTCTTAGTTCTCTTGGCTGTAAACCGGTAGAATAATGACCTTCTTAGGGATGTAAAGCTGCCATGAGCTGATGCAAGTTCCGGGCAGTTCCAAGGATAATGTAGTGCAGGTTTTTAAAATGGTACTTAGAATTATTATTATTTTTTTCATTCATGGTTGAGCACGTGCACATGCACAGGCAGGAGGGAGGAGCGCCCTCTACAGGGTCTGGCCGCATTGCATTCACGTTCCTCCAGCCCTTCAGCCCAGCAGGTCTTGGGCATTAACACCTGGGCCTGGCACGGTTCCGGCTGGCAGGACCAGGGACTTGAACACCGGTCGCCCTGTCCTGTGGGACACAGCTTCTGAGCAGCGCATTACCACTGCACCACGGAGCGGGCCCTGCTAGTATTCCTGTTCATCGTTACCGTTGTCTCTCTCTCTGGTGCAGCCAGTGGGTTCTCCTGACTGTAACCCCTTTGCTCTGACTGTGGGTACCCACAAAATTCATTTCTTCCGGAAACCTCTGTCCTGATGTTTATGAGACTTGGTCTTTGGAGTCGAGCTGAAGCACTTCCTAGAACTGTCCCCCAGCTTTTCCCCTCCCCGTGCTGACGAGGAGCAGCACACGTGTCCCAGCTGTGTACACGGCAGCCGTCGCGGCATCCCGTGATTCCTGAAGTAGCTGGACAGGAACAGGGCGGAGATCGCTCCCATGTAAGTTGGGGAAGTTGCAACTCGGGAAATGACATTTTCCAAATCATCACAAAACTAGGCCGCAGGAATATAGGGCACACAGTCGAACCCCAAATCGTGAAGAGGTTCCAGGATTAAAGCAGCAGAAATAGCCCGAGGTCACACCGGGAATGGCTTCACGGGGCCTCCTTCAGGGCTATGTTTTCTTGTCTGCAGATCTGGCTGCTAGAGGCTCTAGAGAAGGGAGTGGAGAGAGCAGTGAGCCGGACGCCCTGCCCTTGGTGTCTGCGTGTAATCGGTTACAAAACACGTGTTCATTTGAGTCTGTCGGGGCCTAGCATGGTACCCAGTGTTTTCAGATTTGTAAATTTAATTTAAGCCTCCCCAAAGTGAAATTAAATTGCCCCCAAGTTTCCAGTCCAGGACCTTTGGCTCTGAGTCTATCATTGGCACTGATCTTGCTGGGCTTCCTGCCCACCCCGTCTCTGGTTCTCTTGGGCTGCAGAAGTGCACGTGAGAATGCAGAGGCTGCAGCGATGCGTTGGCTGCGGTGGCTTTCCCGGTGGCATTTCTCTTGGTCTTGCTTCTGGCTTGTTTCCTTTGCATCCTGCCCCGGCCGCACAGCCTTGCATGCTGTGGACTTCCTGTCCTCCCGTCATCTTTTTTTTTTTTTTTTTTGAGAGGTTTTTGCTATAGGGCGCGTGCGTTCGCCAAACAGACAGAGAGAGACAGAGAGACAGAAAGCGAGAAATCACCCCCAAGGGGGGATGGTCATGCCGCAATCCCTTCTCCTCCATTCTCCTCTCGGGATCTTGGGCACGCACGCACACGCGCCCGGCGTGAGTTTTAAACCACTGGGTCCGGGACGCGAACCGCTGTCGACTACGTGGGAGTCCAGCGACATAGCCATTACACTAACTGCTTGTTCCCTTCCCGTCATCTTGACCAGCCAGTTTTCTCTAGGCAGAATCCCCTTCCATCACCTGTCAGAGTCTTCACAGAACTGGGCCTACTGCTGCAAAGAGATTTAGCACCTCCAAAAAGAGAACATCTCTTCTAATGACAGGTTCAGGACGCTCTGTTTTATTTTTTATTTTTTTTACATGCCATCATGGAAAAGGAAATAGAATCCCCCCTTAACCAACCTGAAGTGAAGTATCTGCTTTCACTTAGCGTCTGGGATTTTGCATTTCTCCATTCCATAATTCATCCAGAAGGAGCTGATTAAATTTTTAAAGTTTTTGTTTGTTTTGTTTTGTTTTTGCTATAGGGCATGTGTGCTCACCAGAGAGAGAGAAATAACCCCCTAGGGAGGATGGCCATGCCACAGTCCCTTCTCCTCCAGTCTCCTCTCAGGATTTCGAGCACGTGTGCACAGTGGGCACACGTGTCTGGCGTGATTTCAATCTGCTGTGTTTGGAGCTCAAACCCTGGAGTCAGCCATGTGGGAACCAGAATCTTAACCTCCACACTGCCTGCTTACTCAGGGTTTCATTATTTTGACCAAATGTGATCCAGCAGTAAAGAATGTCAGAGCATATCTGAAGTTTGTTTGAGTATATATATGTGTGTGTATCTCTCTCTCTCTACACACACACACACACACACACACACACACTGCAAAGAGATTTAGCACCTCCAAAAAGAGAACATCTCTTCTAATGACAGGTTCAGGACGCTCTGTTTTATTTTTTATTTTTTTTACATGCCATCATGGAAAAGGAAATAGAATCCCCCCTTAACCAACCTGAAGTGAAGTATCTGCTTTCACTTAGCGTCTGGGATTTTGCATTTCTCCATTCCATAATTCATCCAGAAGGAGCTGATTAAATTTTTAAAGTTTTTGTTTGTTTTGTTTTGTTTTTGCTATAGGGCATGTGTGCTCACCAGAGAGAGAGAAATAACCCCCTAGGGAGGATGGCCATGCCACAGTCCCTTCTCCTCCAGTCTCCTCTCAGGATTTCGAGCACGTGTGCACAGTGGGCACACGTGTCTGGCGTGATTTCAATCTGCTGTGTTTGGAGCTCGAACCCTGGAGTCAGCCATGTGGGAACCAGAATCTTAACCTCCACACTGCCTGCTTACTCAGGGTTTCATTATTTTGACCAAATGTGATCCAGCAGTAAAGAATGTCAGAGCATATCTGAAGTTTGTTTGAGTATATATATGTGTGTGTATCTCTCTCTCTCTACACACACACACACACACACACACACACATATATATATATATAAATTTGTCAGAGGATGGGTGTGCTCACCAGAGAGAAGGGAGGAGAAGCTACACCCCATGCCCCCATGGAGCACGGTCATGTCACCACCCCTTCTCCCTTCTCCTCCATCTCTTTACTCTGTTGGGATTTGGGGATCTGGGGCATGTTTGTACACACACGTGACTTTCCAGCTGCCAGGGCCAGGATTCAGACGGCAGTTGTCCATGTGGGACCTGGCTCCCTTCACCCCCAGGCTGCAGGGCCAGCCCTGTTGGTTGCGTTCTTTAGAGAAATCTGTGAAGGCTGCTCTGTGAGGCAGTGTGGGAGACGCTCCTGTGCTCCATGTCCTCCCGTCCCTGGACAGCTCCCAGAGGGGGGAGCGTTGTCCTCACCTGACAGGCGAGGACACAGTCTCAGTAACCCTGAGCAGCGTGCTTGTCCGTGGAACCAGCAGCCACGGAGGGTTTGGACTTCTAACAGTGTGCTGTACTTTTCCAGAATCCTGGGGAAGAAGTGGCCACGGGAAACACAGTGCACTGAAGGTTCCCTACTGCAGCCTGCTCACGTAAAAGATTTTTGAGGAAAAAAGTGTAGAATGGGGGCCAGCAGCAATGTGGAAGGTCAGGCGCTGAACTCCCACATGGCCAACTGCGGTTCAAGTCCCACACTGGGTGGCTTTCTCTCTTCCTTTCTTTCTCTCCCTGGTGAGCACACATGCCCTGTAGCAAATTTTAAAAAATGATGATGATAATGATAAATAAAATTAAATAAATAATTTAAAAATATTTGTGTGTGTTTTTAAGGAGGGTAACTCCTGACTCGTACAGATACATCGTAGGCGTTTCAGAACGTCGTCACTGGCGAGGAGGCCAGCGAGCTCTCACTGTTCACTCAGGAGAATCCCAAGAGCAGCGCAGGTGGACAGGGAAGCCAGGAGTCGACCGCAGCTCCGTGCGTGGGGCACATTTTTGGCTTTTTAGACAGGGTCTTGCTGCTCAGTTGTAACTGGCATCAGCATCCCAAGTAGCTCTGCACCCAGCTGTTAGGGTGGGCCCCGAGTCGAGCCGCAGCCTCTCCTGCAGCTCCTGGCAGCCTGCTGGGGACAGCGCCGGCCTGCCCACGCCTGCACGCGGCCTCCACATGGACCATTTGATTGGCACCTCCGTAGAGAGCCCATGTGATGCCGTGGGCCTCTGCACTTGGCACTCGTGTGGTAGCCAAGTAAGGGGCAGTGGAGGGACTCTGGAAGGGTGTCAGGTGGCTCCTGGGACTCCCTGGAAGGTGCCCCGAGTATGGAACGGACCGATGCAGGCTCTCCTCTGCGGGCTGCTCAGAGTGTGCCCAGGTCAGAGTGAGCTGCGGCCTTGAACCATTGCCCAGCCTCCTCCCCGGCTGTGAGCACTGCGGGGTGGCACAGCAGGAAGGAAGAAGACGCCAGTGGTATCGGTGCAGGGCAACATTTGAGAGCCATCATTCCTCCTGACATCTGTCGACTTCACTGTTCCCTGTTCATCTGAGTGTGTGTTTTCTAGAATTGGCCTGAGGCATAGAGTGGCAGCTTGTCTCTGTGGGGTTGTGTGTCGCCGGTCCTTACCCACGGGGGTCCGGAGAGCAGGTGTGCACGGAGTGTGCATGCAGTGTCGGGCTGAGGACCCAGACTCTGCCCTCCACAGGCCGTTCTCCTGTGTGACAGCCTGTCTGTGTGACTCGGGCGGCTTTCTGGCTGAGGCGCGTGGTACTTTCCTTCTTTCTCTGGATGGTGGCTTCGTCTTAGGGACGTACCTGAGCAGGGAGGCTGTCCAGCTTGCCCCTGGCCCTCAGGGCGGCCCCTACAGTTCCTGTCCCTGCTGCCCCGCTGTTGGCCTATTCCCGACACTGCACACTCTTCGATTTTGTTTTCATTTTTGTTTTTGTTTTATTTCTGCTGTAGGGTGCATGCATTCGCTAGGGCGAGAGAGAAAGTGAGAAATTACCCCCAAGGGGAGATGGCCATGCCATAATCCCTTCTCCTCCATTGTCCTCTTGGGATGTGGGAGATACCGGCAGGCCCACTGTGTTTTTCAAGCTGCCAGATGGAAGAACTGCGCCTTCGGCCACGTGGGATCTGGCTGCTCACGCCACCACGCCACCTGCTGGCCCGTTGCATGCTCCTTTTTTCTTTCCCTTTGCTATCTGATGGTTTCTAAGCTGCTGAATTCCTCACCTTGGGATTTTCACGTATGGAAATTGGTGTCATGGACCTGCCACTGCCCTTCCCGAGCGTTCCTTTTCTCCTGAAGCGTTGCCAGTCCTGCTCAGCCCTCCACCTTCTGGTGTCAGTGCTTACGCTTGGTTCTGGCCGCTTTCTTAACCCCAAAATTGCCTTTTTACCAGCCCCATTTAGAGATGGAAGTACTCCGATGGAAGAGAGCTGAGGTTTTATATACTCAGAGAACTTTTATGAGCAGACCGTAACAGCCAGGCATGCTCTTCAGTTGTTTTCTTTTCCATCCTTGCTAATACCAGGCCAACTGGATCACATTTTAACTAGGCAAGAATTTGCAATGACCTGTGCGTCTGTAGTCACTGCTGGGAAGTTCCAAAGATAACAAGAGGTTGGGTGTGTGAAAAATTCTGCATTTGCTAGTGAGGCCGTCAGGAAAGCGACTTGAGTACTTCATTGTGTTAGCAGATTCGCAATGGGAGTAGTTATGTTGCAGGGCATTCTTGTTCTTTTTCAGAAAACTATAATGTCTTATTAATTATAGTTTTCTAGATAGTTTTACTAATTATGAATTTTTTTATTTTTCCTTCTAAGAACATTTTTTTCTTGTATGTAGGGGCCAGTATATTTTTACCATCAGCATTTGTCTCCAACTTTTTAGTTCTTGATGCTTAAAATCATGATTCCCCAAATACCAATTTGGTCTACAGCAAATATTAAGTGGAGAAATGAAATATAGAGACAGAGAGGAAGAAAGGAAAGATAAGTACAAAATCGCATTTACACCCTACTTCCTTCTCCTTTTTAAAAAAAAAAAATTGCCAGAGGACACACGTGGTTGATGGCGGGGCCGGGGGTTTCAGGGAAGCACCCCCATGGGGCATGGTCAGCTGCAGTCCCTTCTCCTCCATCTTCCCCTCCCTTTCAGATTTTGGGCCTGCATGCTTAGGTGTCCATGTGTTTCAAGCTACCTGGTCCAAGACTTGAGTCGTGTGATCAGCTATGTGGGAGCCAGCTGCCTTAACCACCAGGACACAGGCTGGCCCTCTGTTTCCTCCTTTAAGCTTATCTTTATTTTTTTTTCATAAAAGAAAGAGAGATGGACGGGAGGAAAAAGAGGTAGTGGAAGGAGAGAAAGCAGGCCCGCCAATAGAATCCTAACCCAGCCTCAGCCAGCCCAGCTCATGGGCCTGTGTGCGTGCGCACACACACACGTGCTCACTCACACACACACCGGGTAGGCGTAGGAAGACTCAGAATACAAACTGGAGACCGTCCATGTGGCCTCAGAGTCGCAGAATATACGTTACCACTGCACTATGGCTGACCTTTTTTACTTTATTTCTTTCCATTTTAAAAAATATTTTTGCTGTATAACAAGTGCACCCACTGGAAAGAGACAGAGCGAAAGTGAGAATGCATCCCCAAGGGGAGTGGCCATGCTGCAACCCCTGTTCCTCCATTCTCCTCTCAGGACTTTGGGCACATACACATACACCTGGCAGGTTTTTATTATTATTTATTTATTTATTTTTGAGAGGTTTTTGCTATATGGCGTGTGTGCTCACTGGAAAGACAGAGAGAGACAGAGAGACAGAAAGTGAGAAATCACCCCCCAGGGGGAATGGCCATGCCACAATCCCTTCTCCTCCATTCTCCTCTTGGGATCTTGGGCACGCACACGCGCCCAGTGTGAGTTTAAGCCACCAGATCCAGGACTCAAACTGCAGTTGACTACATGGGAGTCCAGTGACATAGTCATTACGCTAACTCTGGTCCCACACCTGGCAGGTTTTTCAAGCCTTTACATCCAGATCTCAAACCATGTGGTCACCATGTGGATCTTAACTCCCACATCACCTGCTAGCCCTGCACCTTATATCGAAATACGAATCTTTGGAACCAGCAGTTAGTGTAATGGCTATGTCTCTGGACTCCCATGTAGGCGACTGCGGTTTGCATCCTGGACCCAGTGGCTTAAAACTCACGCCGGGCACATGTGCGTGCATGCCCAAAATCCTGAGAGGAGAATGGAGAAGAGATTGCGTCGTGGCCATCCTCCCTGGGGGGTGATTTCTCACTTTTTGTCTCTCTGTCTCTGTCTGGCGAGCGTAAACCTCCCCCTCCAAAAAAAGACAAACGAAATACGAATCTTTTACAGTTTTAGCATGTTGGTCGTTCTTTGTATATTCTTGATTGGCGGCATCATTTTTCATTAGTCAGCAATCTGCATGTCTATTTCCAAGAACACAAGCGAATTCATCCTAGTGGGTAGGACGCTGAGTCAGTACTAAAGCACCGTCCCCTAAGGACGTCTCGCACACCTTCCCTGCTTCCCTGGGCACGCCTGCGTCCACCTCTCTGTCACACAGGTAAACACAGATCCTGCCAGAGTAGAGGCGGGCTGTGGCATCTTCCACTGCAGTTCGAGTTGAAAGCCTCTGCACCTTGTTTTTACTCTAAATATTTACAGCATTTTCCCATTGTTGTACAAGAGAGCTCTTCGAGCGACTGGCTGATGGCAGGAAGAGGAACCACACTCTGGTGTGCACTTAAAGGGAAGGAAACCGCCTATTTGGCACAGTAAAACAAATGCCTGTTTCTCTAGCTTTGGAACAAATAAACAGAAGCGCCCACCTGTGTGTTTAAGACTCTTATTTTGCAGGCCAACCTGTTTTCATAGAGAAATACTTAAGTACTGTGAAGAGGTGGGGAGTTGGCTTCTGTTCCTGCACCAGGCACCCTTCTGGGCCCCAGATGACACACAGTATGAGCTAGGCCATCTCTGCCCTTGGGGAGCTGAGGTCCTCGCAGGGAGAGGGACTATGAAAACAGGTACGTGAGGAGGATTTGAGGAACAAGGAGGTGTGATGATTAGCAAAGAACCTAAGAGAGCACCAGTTTCTAATTTCCAGTTTCAAAAACAATGTGTGGTTCGATTCTTGGGCCTGGTGGCTTAGAAAATGTGCTGGGTGCTTACGCATGCATGCTCAAAATTCCACGAGGAGAGTGGAGGAGAAGGGATTGCGGTGTGACCGTCTCCCGTGGGTGATTTCTCACCTTCCCTCTCTGGAGCCCTATAGCAAACGCTAGAACAAGCAGACAAACCTTCTGGGCGCTGTGTGAAGAGCTGGAGAAGGGGCATGAACTCCGCTAGTGCCTGTGGAGATGGAGGGGAATGGGCAGGTGGGATGGAAGGAACATGGCCGGACTGGGAGAGCGAGGGGTGGTGGGCGACTCCCAGACTGCATGACTGGGGCATGTTCTCAGCTGAGATGGTCAGGAATGGAGCAGGAGAAGCACTTGGGGCAGGAGAGAGCCAAGGACCCAGGCTGGGACATGGAGCATTCGAGATGCCTGTAAAACTCCAAGGAAGAGGAAGGTCCAGAAAAGGATGGGGCTGAGTTAGACCGTGGGAGTCCTTGGCACGTGGGTGGGATCTGAAGCCCTGGGAATGGATGCGATCTCGCGGGGGCGAGGACAGCTCAGGCCGGCCCTCGCTCTGAGATTTGCAGGCCTTTATAGGATCTGGTAGGGGTGGAACTGACAGCGGACTGAGGCTACAGCAGCTCATTTGGAAGACAAGGTATGTACGTTTCCTCGTCACAGACCACATGGCCTGGCCAGCGACTCTCAGCCGCAACCTCCAGAGGGCTCCAGAAAAGCTTTCCCTGGTAGTGGGCAGCGAACCCTCGGCCTCCTGCCTGGTAGAACAGAGGGAGAGCTTCCTCGCCTGTAACTGCCCTGGGCTGACCCCCAGGGCAAGAGGAGCGTGCGACATAGCCCCCGGTTTGGGTTTCTCGGGCAGAGTTTGGAGTTCCTCAGGGACAAACGTGAGTCTCGGAGATGAACTTCCCATCCTGGCTCCGACCTGGTCTCCAGTAAGTGGGGGCGATCTCGCTTAGTCAGCGGCAGATCTGCCTGTGACATTCACTCGCAGGGAGTTCAAGTGCTGGGCCGTCGTGTGCTTTCCCTCGCATTTGAAACTAAATGAGACAGTGAGATTTCAAAAGGAAAGTAGCTGAGGGCTAGCAGGTGGCCGGTGCTTAAGGCGCTGGATCTCACATGGCCAACTTGGCAGGTTCAAGGCCTGGATATGGTAGCTTGAGAAATATGCCAGGCGTGTGTGTGTACCCAGAATCTTTAGAGGAGAGTAGAGAAGAGAGTGCAACTTGGCCACCCCCGGGGGTGATTTCTCACTTCTTCTTTCTCTCTGGCAAGTGCACACACCCCATGGCAAAAAAAAAAAAAAAAAAAAATTAGCCGAGAAGAGGGACAAACTTGCAAGCTCAGCCTTTGATAAAGGAGCAGAGAGGACTCTCCCTCCATGTCGCACAGCGTAACACGCGTGCATCTGATAGACAGGAAATGCCAGGCGGGATGGAGACTTGCCACGTTCCAGAAGATTAGAAACAGAATAGCTGCCCAGCTTTCCATAAACTCGGTTACTGAAGTCCTAGTTATGTGCATTGTCTGAAAACGGTCGGATAGCTCTTCCTCTCTAGATCAGGCTGGTGTGGTTAAGGTTGGTAACAGGAGTTCTGAAATTAAAGCTGGTCCTGGTCTTCGCAGGGTAATAGTAACGAGAAATGTGCGGTTTCCTTTGATGCAAACCAGGTACTGTGAGTTAACTTGCTCTTTTACCAGTCGCTGAAGACTGGAAACAGAGTGTTGCTTAAATGATGAAAACATAAAAATGCCCGAACACCTACAAGGAATTGGCCGTTTTTCACTTTCCTTTTCTTTCTCAAAATAGTTTTCAGTTCTGCTTTTGCAGTTTCAGTTCACGTTATAGAAGTTGAAATTTTGAGAATGGTGAGGGCTTCCTTTCTGATGCATCAGGATGTTTTTTCCATAGCTGTGTGGGACTGTGTATTTATGAGTGACATTTTGTTATCAGGAGCCACTTTGCGGCCACCACTGAGGTTTTCTCTTTATGTTGGAAACTGTAGATGGGACAGTGAGATTTAATAAGAACAGAAGATGTGAAGAGGGATGGACTGGCCAGCCCAGCCTTCAAAAAAGGAATCTGGAATCTTAGGAACCCCACTTCTTCCTGGTATTTCACACCCATGCACTACTTTGGCTCGAATTTCAAACCTGATTTGGTCTCTGTGCCCCGCTTTCCAGTCTAACATGGCAGCTCCACATTCAGGGAGTCCAGCCTTTACGCCCTCCCGGCCTGGCCTGGGCACTTGTCCAGCTGCCTTTACACTTCCTGATGACGTGAGGCCATCTAGACTAGAAGTTAGTCTTGTAGTAGCCAGGCATCTGTGTTTTTAAGCTCTTTATCTTTTTCTTTTGTTTTGTTTTCTCTTTTTTTAAAGGTTTTTGCCATAGGGCGTGTGTGCTCATTGGAGAGAGACAGTGAGAGCGAAGTGAGAAATCCCAGAAGGTAGGGGTGGGTGTGTGCGCGTGTGTGTGCGCGTGTGTGTGTGTGTGTGTGTGTGTGTCCATGTCGCAATCCCTTCTCCTCCATTCTCTTCTCAGGATTTTGAATTTGGGGCACACTGGCACATGCCCTCGGCATGATTCTCAAGCCACCGGGTCCAAGGCTCAAATGGCAATCGGCCAAGTAGGAGTCCAGAGCCTTAACCACCACACTTACCCACCACACCACCTGCTGGCGCCAGCCCTTTATCTTTAATTACCAAGTGAAGGCTTTCCAACACCCAGGCCTGGCCTTATACAATGATCTGTACAAGAGAACAGCTGCTCCTGGGCCCTGTGGAGTGGACGCCCTGAGATCTGCGAGTCGGTGGTCCTAGGAGGCAGAGGAGAAAGCAAATGTAGGGAATAGTTTTTACACAGAGCGGCAGGGACTGTGGTAGACAAAGGCTGAGCGGCTTGGAGAATACGTGTTCACTGAGTGTTTTCACAGGCTGGCTCTAAGCTAGGAGCATTCCATATAGAGTCTCATGCGTACTTAATACATCCAGTGTTACTATGTGCATCTTAACCATCTGTCAAATAAGAGGTTAGGATTAATTCCAGAAGTAAGCAGTAACCATCAGCTTTTTCAAAGTATGTTTTTCTTGTAGCACATTTTATTCTTTCATTAAGTGTGGTTATTTTTTCCAAATATAGAAAAATTTAAAAAAAGAAAACCAGGAGCCACTCATCAAAAATTGCAAATGACAATGAACTTTCCAAAGAGTATTTCTGACACTCAACTTCTGAAAGTTCAAATTCAAGGTGGTTAAATGGATTTCTTTATATTTCTTCTGGTTGCTATGGCCCATAGGACAGGTGTTAAGTTGATTATATATAAATATAAAATAGAATTTATATAACATATATAAATAAAAATATAAATATATATATTTAAGCGATTATTTGCTATAAGGTGCATGCGCTTGCCAGACAAACAGAGAGAGAGACACAGAGTGAGAAATCACATCCCAAGGGGGATGGCCACACCGCATTCCATAATCCCTTCTTCTCCACTCTCCTCTTGGGATCTTGGACACACACTCATTCATGCCCGGTGTGAGTTTCAAGCCACCGGGTCCAGAACTCAAACCACGGTCGGCTACGTGGAAGTCCAGCAACATAATCATAACACCATCTGCTGATCCCAAGTTTATTTTATATTTTTAATGTGTTTTGTTTTTTGTAAAGTTAGACTCTGGGGGGAAAAAAAAAGAAAAACGTCTCCACCTTCTGAGACGTAACAGTTTCTGTAATCACAAAATTTATTTTTTAAAAAGTCACCACCTTTCTTCTAAAGAAAGAATTGACTACATCGCAGGAGGTATAAAATATTTGACTTGCCAAAGACATTAAAGGCTATAGATGTCTACCCATTAGTTCCACAAATGAGAACGTAATGCCTAGAATGTAGAAAATAAGATTAAAAACTCTCCTGAAGAGACTAATGTCAATAGATGGGAGCCAAACCACGAATAGTAGGAAAGTGAGGGGGAAAATACTCCCTGATATCTGGTGGGTGTTTTATTTTTTAAAGAATTATTTGATTTGGGCCAGCAGTAGCATGGTAGTTAAGGCGCTGGACTCTTCCACCTGGCCAACTGCAGTTTGGACCTGGTGGCTTATTTTCTCACTCCCTCTCCTCCCGTTTGTCTCTCTCTTTCTCTCTGGTCAAATTAAAATAAATGAATGAATAAATAAAATTAAGTAGATATTTTAAAAATAATTATTTAATTGTATTTATTATTATTTTAATTCACCAGAGAGAGGGAGAAAGAGAAAATGAGAAAGCAAGCTGCCCGGTTTGGGACTCACACCACAGTCGACCATGTGAGAGTCCAGCACCTTAACCATCCTGCCACCTGCTGGCTCTCCTTTGTTTAAGACAAGAGTCTTGCTGAGTCATGTTTCTCCTGCCTCAGTGTCCTAAGTAGCTGTGACCCTAGAGGGCACCCCATGCCCGGCTCTTTCAGACTGGGTCTCTCCGTGCCACCCAGGCCAGCCTCAGGCGCCCCTCGGCACTTAGGGGTGCATGCTGCTGCACCCAGTTTTACCATCTCACTTTGCAGTTGCCGGTCTTGCCGATATTTACTCATCGTTTCTTCTCCCTGCCCCTGCTCCTTTGTTCTTTTTTCCAGTGGCCACAGATGTGTTTAATTCCAAAAACCTGGCCGTCCAGGCTCAGAAGAAGATCTTGGGGAAGATGGTGTCCAAGTCCATCGCCACCACCCTCATCGACGACACCAGCAGCGAGGTGCTCGACGAGCTCTACAGAGTGACCAGGGAGTACACCCAGAACAAGAAGGAGGCGGAGAAGGTCATCAAGAACCTCATCAAGACGGTCATCAAGCTGGCCGTCCTCTACAGGAACAACCAGTTCAACCAGGACGAGCTCGCGCTCATGGAGAAGTTTAAGAAGAAGGTCCACCAGCTCGCCATGACCGTGGTCAGCTTCCACCAGGTGGACTACACCTTCGACCGCCACGTGCTCTCCCGGCTGCTGAACGAGTGCCGCGAGCTGCTGCACCAGATCATCCAGCGGCACCTCACCGCCAAGTCGCACGGACGGGTCAATAACGTCTTCGACCACTTTTCAGATTGTGATTTTTTGGCTGCCTTGTATAATCCCTTTGGAAATTTTAAGCCTCACTTACAAAAACTCTGCGATGGAATCAACAAAATGTTGGATGAGGAGAACATTTGAGCGTGTGAATTACGACGGCGACCTTCAGGATCTGGCCAGAGAGAAGAGCACCGCTGGTGCATGAAGGAAAGAAGAATTTCTGTAAGGGTTACACATAGTTCGGGAACACTGTGCCCAGTTCACTTGTCAGATGTTAACGATAGTGCTTTTGTGATGTTTTATTTGCGGAAAAGCGTATTGCCCCAAATCCTGGTCCAAAGCTTCCTCGCGGGCAGCGGATATGGGTGTGCAGACACGGACTCCGTGGAGAGAGACGGTCTGCCCCTCGCCTGAGCCTCCTTGGACAGGCAGCTGTGTGGTGGCACGTCGGCTATGTCGCACACATACAAAGCTGTGTGTTGTAATGCCTTTTATTCCTTATTGTGTATATGTATCTTGTTTTAAAAGCCAGAATGTTCTGTTGTTGTTGTTGCTCCTTGTGAAACAATTGCATTTTCAAGTTCGCCCTTCTTTTGTTAAAGAGTGTGTCGTTGCCATTCTAGAATTACATCTGAGGCAGTCGGCTTAGCCCTCAGAAAGTAGAAAATGGTGCCCCTGAAATCAACACTGGTGAAAGGAACTGTGTCAGACACGAATGAGGTCCAATATAAGAAGATGCTTCTGGAATCAAGGCCTGCTTTGTAGTCCCCACAGTGACACTCAGCATTCCCCAAAATATCATGGCCTTTCGTGGAGTGGCCATCCCCCCCAGGGTGGTTTCTCACTTTCCCTCTCACTGTCTCTGCCTCTCTCTCTCTCTTGCTTAAGGCTTAACTTTCATATTATCTTGGAAATGTGCAGGTGAAATCTCCATTTTAAATAGCCATTGCACATGTAAAAGACAGGAAAATCTAAATTGGGCTAGCGTTGGGACAATAAAAAGCAAATGGCATTAATCAAGAAAGATAAACCAATCTTTAATTTTTTAGAGATTTTTGCTATAGGGTACGTACACTCGCCAGAAAGAAAAAGACAGAGAGACAGAAAGCGAGAAATCACCCCCCAGGGGGGATGGCCATGCCACAATCCCTTCTCCTCCATTCTCCTCTTGGGATTTTGGGCATGCATGCATATGCGCCTGGCATGAGTTTAAGCCACCGGGTCCAGGACTTGAACCAAGGTCGACTACATGGGAGTCCAGCGACATAGCCATTACGCCAACTACTGGTCCCAACCAATCTTTATTTTAGAGATGAGTGCATCAGTATAACTTAGGGGTATGAGAGGAAAAGATACTGCTAAAGAACATGACACTAGGGACAGCAGGTGGCATAGCAGTTATATCTCTGGACTCCCGCATGGCTCATCGTGCTTCAGGTCTCAGACCTGATAGCTTGAAACTCATGTAGGATGCGTGTGTGTGCGTGCCCGAGATCCTGGGAGGAGAATGGAGAAGCAGGAATTATGGCGTGGCCATCCCCCTCCCCCCCACCCCAGGTGGTTCCTCACTTTCCCTCTCACTGTCTCTGCCTCTCTCTCTAGCTAGTGCTCACACCCTAAGGCAAAAACCTCCACCTCCCCCAAAAAAAAAAAAAAAAAAAAAAAAGAGAATAGAACCTTGAAAATGAATGCTTTTCTGTGATTAAGAGGGTTTGAGAAATAAAAAAAATGTTACTTTTTCATTTAATTGATGTTTTTGTTCACTTCGTTGTTTGCTATGTTGATGAGAAAACCAAAGAATATTCATACTGCAGGCAGTCTGTGTTGTCCCCACGTAAGCTTTAGTGTGTGACTGCTCAAGGAGGTGCGTGTTTATTGTGGAAGAAGAAAGGAACCCTGACGGCTGTCCCCAACGGAGCAGGCCCAGCCACCGCTGGCTTGCGAGCGTGAGTTCGGGTGTCTTACCTTCCCTGTGCCTGTGTCCCCGAACACTGGGTAAGTAACCGTTCACCAGAAGAGGCCCCCTGGGGCAGATCGCAGTAAGAGAGATGTGCATGAACCCGTTCCGGCCCAGCGGAGGCCGTCTGTTTCTCTGGGACCCTCGTTTGCTGGACAGAGATGCAGCAAGTCAGTGTCGCCCTGGCGAATGCTGAACCCTGGCAGTAGGGTTCCAACCGCAGGCACCCTTCCTCCTTCCTGAGTCAGCCGGTGGTCGCTGTGTGTCACCGCGGTAGCAGACCGCCTGCAGAAGTGACCCCTCGAGTTTCATGACCCGCTAAGTGGCTTCTCCATGGACTTCTGCAGCCTTGGACCCGTTCCGGGCTCCTCACATGGGGAAGCCAAGAGCGGGCTCGGGCGGGAGCCACTGCCTGACACCCGCCTCTCCTCTGTGGGGTCTCAGCAGCAGAGGGTGGACGGTGGAGCGCCCGGGTGGGGCGGGTGCTTTCTGCTCACCTGCAGCTCTGGACGGGACAGAGAAGTTTAGGCCTCCTGGGTCTTGCAGTGGCGCCTGCGGGTGGCGTTCAAGTGTCCGCTGTGCAGTGAGGAGGGAAGCAGCCCCTCGTCTCAACGCAGCAAAGGCCCTAGCCTTTCTGCAGGGCCCTGTCTTCACCAGTGCCTGGAAGACGCTCCTTAGGTGGGCCAGCTACCCTGGCAGGGTTAGCGCCTTTATCTGAGGTAGTAGGACTCCCCTTGTGCCTGGATTTCATGTGAGGGAAGGGACGGGGTGGGGAGCTGGGGAGAATGGGAATGCTAGGGCGGATAACTCCAGGCCACGTTAGTGGTGATGTCGTGGTCTAAGGAACCTTTGGGGAAAAGATAGTATCTGACCCAGCTGGCGGCGAATAGTATGCGACTCTGGCCAGGAGTACCACAGTACCCAAGGGAGACCCAGCTTCCGTCCTAGGCCCACCCTAAACAAGCCAGGTGTGGTGGCCGTGCTGTGGTCCTGGCTAAGCTACAGGCCGGAGCAGCAGGAGGGCAACGTGGGCAAGACCCTGTCAGAAGTACTGCCTTGGCCTGGCTGTGGCAGTGCAGGCAGTGGGATGCTGCTGCGTGGCCCTGGGGCCACGTGGGAGGCGAGTCTGGATGTTGGGTCAACTGGACACACCAGGCAGGCCCATCCTTACCGTGATCCTGCCAGCTGGGAGGCCCAGGGAGGAGCACAGCACGGCAAGACCCTGCCAAGGGCGCTGCTTTCTCATGAAAGAAAACTAAAAATAGAAAGAAATTTGCCTCTCTTGGGACCGGCAGATGGCGTAATGGTTACGTCACTGGATTTCGTGTTGTCAACTGTGGTTTCAGTCCCAGACTCTGTGATGTAAAACTCAAGCTAGGCGTGTGTGCGTGTGTGCTCAAAATCCTGAGAGGAGAATGGAGGAGAAGGGATTGTACCATGGCCATCCTCCCCTGGGAGGTGATTTCTCACTTTCTGTCTCTCTGTCTCTGTCACTCCAGTGCGCAGCCTATACCAAAAATCCCCCAAAAAAAAAAAAAAAAAAAAGAAGGGACCAGCAAGTGGCATGGTTAAGGCTCTGGACACTCCCACATGGCCAACCACGGTTCCAGTCCTGGACCTGGGACCTGGTAGCTTGCTTTCTCTCTTTCCTTCTCTCTCTTTCTCTCTCTCTCTCTCTCTCTCTGTGTGTGTGTGTGTGTGTGTGTGTCTGTCTGTCTGTCTGTCTGTGTCTCTTTCTGGTCAAATTAAAATAAATGAATGAATAAATAAAATTAAATATTTTTTTAAAATTTAAAAATACACTTCTCTATCTCATCTCTATTTGTTCCTTTCTCACTAAAAAAAGGGAAAAGGGGCAGTACCTCTACATTTTGAAGACGAATTGTGCCGTCAGTGACTACTGATTTGGGTTGATGGCCGCTCTGCAGGGATTACGAGTGAAGGTGAGTGGGTGGCAGGGTCCTGTCGCCGGCAGCTAACGCGCGGTGTTACTGTGGGCCAGGCACAGGAGTTCCTGACCCCTCACCACAGCCCGAACCACTTTACAGATGAGGAAACCAAGGCAAGAAACGTTAAGGAGTTCATTTGAGGTCACAGTTATTGTCACAGCCAGAATTATTGACAAAACATTTACCTCAAGAGAAGTTCGACTAACGCCAATTCTAGAAACATCATTGGCTCGGAGAAAAGTGGGCAGTCTGGTTCCGAAACGGTTTTCCACATAGTGACATTTTAGGCAGTATTTAAACCACTGTGGGTCTGACCTGTCCTCTGAAGATCTCAGTAAGCTTTCATTCAAGAACATTTCTCAAAGCTTCTGATTTGGGGGCATCTTTTGGCTCAGATTTCTGCCTCTCATGGAACTTCAAGGTGCCCACAATTAAGGGCAACCTCGAACGAGGACGTGTGGGGTAGACAATGCCTCCCTGCTGGGCACCCTTTCTGCAAGAGCTGGAGACACTTGGTCACACACCAACACAGAAGGGACAGTCACTGGGTTTCCCAGAGGAGGGATGGCATCAACTCGAAACTTCAACGTGATTTCGTTTACAGGCTGAGAAGTATTTGAGCAAGTAAGTTAAATAGCCTGGTGTTTTTTGATTATTGGACTTTTTCAAACAGCTCAAAATTAGTTTAAAAGAAAGCATGTGTTAAGAACTTTAATGAGGGAACCAGCAGTTAGCGTAATGGCTATGTCGCTGGACTCCCATGTAGTCGACCACGGTTCGCGTCCTGGACCCGGTGGCTTAAAACTCACGCCGGGTGCATGTGCGTGCATGCCCAAGATCCCGAGAGGAGAATGGAGGAGAAGGGATTGCGGTGTGACCATCCCCCCGGGGGGGTGACTTCTCGCTTTCTGTCTCTATGTCTCTCTCTGTCTGTCTGGCGAGCGCATGCGCCCTATAGCAAAAACCTCTCAAAAAAAAAAAAAAAAAAGAACTTTAATGATACTGAAATCTCGCTGCTTTCTCCTTATAGCATGCTTATAGTATCTAATTCACCTTTACCGGTCAAGTTCTTTTTTTCTTCACTGTCTAAATACACTTAAAAAAACCCACGAAGCTTAAACTTTTTGATGGATTTCCAACACATCCCTCACAGGCTTACGATACTTTTGGTGGTCTGTACTTATCATTTGTATTCTTACTGAGAATTTTAAAGAGTTTTATCTTTTGAGATACTTGATAAGAGTATGTGTTATAATTCAGTATACCAATACTAATAGATAATAAGTGAAAGACTAATGTATTTATCCATATGAGAAAATATTTGTAGATCAAAGTTAAATGCTACTCAATTCCTAAGAAGTTAGAATATTCTAGTGAACTTAATTAGCATGTTAATAGGAATTATAATACTTTTTAAAAATTGAACCAGGTTTTGTCTTTTCACACTTGTATTATTTAAATTAGCTGACTTAGGGGCCAGCAGGTGGCAGAGTGGTTAAGGTTGTTCCCCCCTGGCCAACAACCATGGTTCGAATTCCAGACCTAGCAGCTTAATCACACCAACTACGTGTGCGTGCGTGCCCAAGATCCCAAGAGGAGAATGGAAAAGGGATTATGTCATGGCTATCCCTTCTGGGGGGTGATTTCTCACTTTCTCTCTGTCTCTGTCCAGTGAACACACATGCCCTGGGACAAAAACCTAAATAAATAAATAAGCTGAACTTTTTTATTTTTGGAGAGGTTTTTGCTATCGGGCGTGTGCGCTTGCCAGAAAGATAGAGACAGAGAGACAGAAAGCGAGAAATCACCCCCAGGGGGGATGGCCACACAGCAGTCCCTTCTCCTCCATTCTCCTTTCGGGATCTTGGGCACTCATGCACAACACGCCCAGCATGAGTTTTAAGCCACCGGGTCTGGGACTCAAACCGCGGTTGACTACATGGGAGTCCAGCAACATAGCCATTACGCTAACTGCTGGTCCCCATAAGCTGAACTTTTAACCTAATATATTGCAGTCCTGAGCCTAAGGCTTCTATGTAATTTGTTAAACTCAGAAGTTTCTGAACTCAGTGGTGTACATGACAGTGTTACCTTCGCTCTAAAATAGTTTTCTGTGCTTTAAGAAAGGCTTGGAGAAAACCCTAGGGAAAACACTGAGGCACTAACCAGAAAAATGAGTTAACTTTCTTTCCAAAATGACCTAAGAAAAGTCCTTGTGTTTTATGATCACATACCGTCATCATCACAGAGTACTGAAAATTCCCTCCCTGTTTCACTAAAGTTGTCCTCCTAATCAGTTAGGCCCAGAGCAGAAAGACCTTTCTTTAATCTTGGAGAAATTGCTGATATGGAAACGTTTTTGTTAGTATCAATTCCTTTCTGCCTAGCCAAAGGTGCGTTTCCCGCCTCACAGTGGAGACCATGCCGAGTTCCAGAGCCAGCCCCTCTACAAAGGGACTGTGCTGCACCATGAAAACGAAAGGGGCAGCTCGGCTTCACTCAGAGGAGAACATCTGTGCTCTGGAAAACGCTGCAAGTGCAGCCAACCGTGCTCTGTCCACCGAATTGCCACGAGACCTCTGCAAGACTCAGCAGCCTGCGATAAGGCCTCACCTTCCTCCGTGGGTGGCTCCGGAACTTCCCCACTGACGGCTGTGGGACTGTAACTGAGCCTTGTGGAAGTCACGTGGCCAGGCGGGCCCTCGAGGCTTGTTGCTAACACGTGGAAAGGGTATTTGAATTTTTTAAAACTCTGTGCTTTTCTTTGTAGAACGGTGTGGGACAACATGCTTCTCTGTACTTCAGTTTTTCCATATCAGAGCTTACAGATGGACTACGTCGTTCGAGTTGCCTAATGAGGTGAAAACAGGTGTGGAAGGGAAAACGCAGAATGTGATTATATTGTCACCATGACCTGGGGAGACCGATCCGTTTTCGTAGACGTGGACCTTGACCCCCAGCACGAGCATCCATTTTGAATGACTTATCGACATCTTCCACCACTGTCCTCGGGGCCACTCGTTTCCATGAAAGACACTAAGCAAATGACAGATTCTGACAACCTCTCATGCCCCAGGAGAGGACTCGATCGCGGCTCCCTGCGAGGGAGATTTATGTTCTGACTGGAGTCCTATTTTAGCTTGCTCGGCCATTCGTGGAGCACCGTGGTAATCCACAGTGGGACATCCCACGTTGTTTGTGAACGTGTGTTGCAGTGTGACCTCGCTTCCTTCTGGGGACTCACTGGGGGGTGGCCGGGCATAACCGGCGGAGGCCACAGCACGTGTGGGGTGCTCTGCTAGCCGGGGTGGCTAGCGGCCTTGCCGGCGTGGCTAGCTGCTTGCCCGGCAGATCTCGTCTTGCCGCTAAGATTTGCATGAAACCAGCTACCCTGTATTCACATCTTGATAAAATTAAAGAAAACATGGAGGGCTTAGAAACCACCTGAAGGCTATTCTTATAAGATGTGCTGTTTATTGTGGCTTTTTTTTTTTTGGACAGGCTTTTGCTATAGGGCACGGGTGCTCACCAGAGACATAGAGACAGAAAGCGAGAAATCACCCCCCAGGGGGGATGGTCACGCCACAATTCCTTCTCCTCCATTCTCCTCTCGGGATCTTGGGCACACACTCACACGCGCCCGGCGTGAGTTTCAAGCCACCGGGTCCAGGACTCGAACCGCCGTCGACTACGTGGGAGTCCAGTGATATAACCATTACGCTAACTGCTGGTTCCCTATTGTGGCTTTTCACTCTTTGCCAGTAAGCAATAAAAATAAGTCTGCAACTAAAATAACGTTCACTGCAGACTTAAACTTGTATTAAATCCCAGTCTCTTTAAAAAACTGGCTTTGTGGGCCAGATTGGTGGCATGGTAGTCAGGCTGGATCTCACACGGCCAACTGCATGGTCCGAGTCCTAAACCCTGAGGCTTGGACAACCGAGCGTGTGTGCAGCCGTGCGTGCGCGAAATCCCAGGAGGAGAAATGGAAGAGAAGGGAGCAGGGTGCCCATCCCTGTCGGGGGTGTTTTCTCACCTCCCCTGTCTGTCTCCACCAACGAGCACATGCCCTCTGGTGCTTTCAATTTAGGAGAGTTGTTTTGGTTTGAGTCATTGAAAGTAATCATTTCTGACAGTTCCTTAAGTATGACCTCTGGACCAGTCACACATCCAAATCTCTTACTTTATTTGATCATCTCCGCTGGTTTTAGTTATTGCTACATAACAAGCCAGCCCCCTGCTTAATAGTTTAAAACAGCATTTGTTCTGTTGAACCTATGGGTCGAATGGGCTCCTGCGGACAGTTCTCTATTGCAGTCGGATGGTGGCCAAGATCTGCAAATATCTGACCGAATCCTGGGTGATGTCTCCTCTCCTCGTGTCTTTACTTACCGTGCTCTAAAGGCCTACAAAGTGAGAGTGCAGTTGTCCAGACATTCTGCAAAGGGACGGCCAGGACAGGGAATAGCGTCCTTTCTGCCCCACTATATTGTTAGGGCAGATTGCTGGCTGGCAGGGGTCCCTAAGACCACCTTCAGGCTTTCTGACCTCTAGAAGGACTCCTGGAACTCAAATTAGGATGCTCGTGCACTTGATTATAGCAAAAGGACACAATTCTGAGCACAATCAGCAATGGGAGACCCAGGGCAGAGTCGGAGACCACACACAAGTCTCCTGTTGACCTCTTCCAGGAGAACTTCACAGACAACTGTAAGTATTGCCCACCAAGAAAACGCCCCCGAGCCTTGGCGTCCAGGGCTTTTACTGGGGCATGGAGGGCCCACTTGAGTGACCGTAGTTACTCTCCCACTGCAGAGTTTAAACTGATTCAGAATGGCCCAGAGCGCCAGACTGAAAGGAAAATTAAAAAGTGAAAAGGTGTTTACCATAAATCATGGTTAGCATAAGCTGCCTGGCCTGGCTCGGGGCCGTGTGTATAGACAAGCACTGTTCCAGGCGGGATATTCCTAGGGCTCAGAGACTCTCCCAGGATCGAGTGGAGGCCCAGTCCTCTCTTCAGAATGTGCAGGGTTTGAAAATCCCGGTCCCCCACTCTTTATTGTACAGCGCCCAACCTGGATAGAGTATAGAAACGTGTAGGG
>NW_006199776.1:1435976-1443096 GCF_000334495.1 Tupaia belangeri chinensis
GATCAAGGCATAAATTCCAAGATGCATGACTCAGGCCACTTCTGGAAACGTGGTGCCGTGTCATTATTTCTTCTTCATGGCTCCTACCAGGACAGCAGAGGAGCCCGAAGTTCTTCATAGAATAATTGTTTGTTTATTTTGTTTGTTTAGGTTTCCCCCCCGCCCCCAGAGGCTATGTGTGTTCAGCAGAGAAAGAGAGAAAGGGAGAGAGCATTCCCCAGTGGAGCACGGTCACACTGCAATCCCTTCTCCCCCATTTCTCCATCCCACTGAGATTTGGGGCACACATACACACACACACACGCACACACACACACACACACACACACACACACACACACACGCAGCGTGTTTTACAAGCCTCCAGGGCTAGAATTTGAACTGCGGTCGGCCATGTGGGATCTACCTGCCTTGATCATTACATTATGGGCTGGCCCAGGAACAGGTTGTTTCAACTAAGATTGTGTGTGTGTGTGTATATATAACACATATAATATATAATGCACATATGAAATGAAGTTATTATCAGCATTCTTGCCCATGCGAACATGTGAGTCCTATCCATGCCTGAGAATGTAAGAAACAATGAGTGAACACCTACTGCATGCCCAGCAGTGGGTCAGGCCCTGCAAACACATGATAACACCTAGTTCCAGCACCCAAAGAGCTTACTGACTGGTAGGGATGCTGATAGGTAGCTTCTAATGGGATTATTAAACTGGGCCTCCCAGAGTGCAGAGGAGTAAAGTTCTGTTAGCCCAACAGAGGCTTTCTGATGTTAACATTTGCAGGCACATTTTTAAATTTTAAATTGATGTTTTAAAAGCAATAAGCTCGGAGGCCAGCAGACAATGTAATGGTTATGACACTGGACTCCCATGTAGTCGACTGTGGTTCAAATCCTGGACCCAGTGGCTTAAAACTCATGCCGGGCACATGTGCATGCATGCCCAAAATCCCTAGAGGAGAACGGAGAAGAAGGATTGTGACATGGCCATTCCCCTGGAGATGAATAAAATCAGAAATGGGAGAAGATGTAGGGCAAACACCCCCTTGGGGCAGGGTGATTTCTTGCTTTCTGCCTCTCTGTCTCTCTATGTGTCTCTGGTGAGAACATGCACCCTATAGCAAAAATCTCCCCTCCCCCCGAAAAAAAGCAATAAGCTTGGAATCAGCAGCTGGCATAATGATTGCGGCGTCTCTGAACTCCCACATGGCCGACTGTGGTTCAAGACTCAGACCCAGAGGGTTGAAATTCACACCAGGCACATGTGCGTGTGAGCCCAAAATCCCAAAAGGGGAATGGAGGAGAAGGGATTGCAGCGTGGCCATCTCCCCTGGGGGTGATTTCTGGCTTTCTGTTTTCTCTGTCTCTGGTGAGTACACAGGCCCTACAGCAAAAATCTCTCAAAAAAAAAAAAAAAAGGCAATAAGCTCAAAGTACTGGCAGATTTGTTTTCAAAACCAATGTCAAATGGACTGGGCCCAGAGTGCAGTGGTTAAACACAGCACAGAGGAAGTTGGATCCTGCAGGACTGCCAGTGGGTCAGATCCTGGCCAGGCATACCAGTGTGTGTTTGCATGCCCCAGATCTGACCGGATGCAAGGACAGAGAAAAGACAGGCATGTCTTTCTGGTGAGTGCACCTGTCCTTTGCTAGAAGAAAAACAAAGTATAAACCGTGGCTAGTACACACGTATGTATATACGTGCTGAGAGACAGTACAGGTGAACAGATAAACGTCTTCAGTTCTTTTCCTTCCTTTTCATGATTCAAAGTAACAGTGGCTATAAATAAACCCCAGGAAAAATGTAGATGACAAACTCCTAGTGGAAGGATGTAAGTACGCACTGCGGGTAACCAACATTGAATTCACACTTTGATTTTCAGTAATAGCTGAAGATGCACAGCATGAAAATCATGTTCAGCAACATGAAAAAAGTTTTTTTTTTATTTAGAATAAAAAATCTGACAATCAGATTTTAATCCAGTTTGTGAAGTAGGATAAACCTGGCTTTCTCTCTTGATGTGTGGTTCTGTATGTGTGTGTCCCCTGAGCCCTCAGGCCAGCACACAGGACACAGCTGAACTGGTCCAGGGAGGGTGACCGTTTTCTTGGCCCTGGCTGTGGCCAGCCATGCCACTGCCCCAGAAGAGTGGCTGCTGCCCACCGTTTGGTTCTGTCTGCTCTATGCCGTGGCCATGGCCCTGAGCTACCTGAGTTGGAGAAGAAACATTCACAAAGCCTGTCTTCTTGCTGGATCAAACCCACACACAGCCACAAGGACTGAGCACAGTGTGGGGTTCAGACCCTACCTGTTTTACATCCCCAGTGGCTTTCCTGGGGTTCTAGATGAGACAGGTGTCTTTTCCTTTTCGTTGGGTTACAGTCAGAGAGTTGGTGTCTGAGGCCCTCTTTGGATAAATCATGAATCTTCCTAACATTTGCTAACTCTCAAAAAGATTTCTCAGTTCTCTTGATTACAAAAAAAGATGGGCTTGTGGAGTTGAAGTTTTAATTTTAGAAAAGAAATCTCTCTCTTGACTAGCCATGTAATTTCAAGAATAATAATGTAAACACGGCGAATTTCTTAGAAACCTACCAACGTTCCAAGAAAAGAGAATCAATTTGGCCTTTATTTTTTTAAAATTTTTTGAGAGTTTTTTTGCTATAGGGTGCGTGCACTCGCCAGAAAGACAGAGAGAAACAGAGAGACAGAAAGCGAGAAATCATCCCCCAGGGGGGATGGCCACGCCGCCATCCCTTGTCCTCCAATCTCCTCTCGGGATCTTGGACATGCATGCACTCGTGCCCGGCATGAATTTAAGTACTTGGTCCGGGGCTCAAACCCTGGTCAACTACATGGAAGTCCAGCGACATAGCCATTATGCTAACTGCTGGTCCCAATTTGGCTTTTATTAGCAGGCCAAGAAAGATGTCCTCTCTAACCGCCATAAAGTAGCCTTTGCCGTACTTCGCTCTCCCCAGCCTTAACAGAAACAGTTGCGCTGACAGGACTTCGGCTCTCTCTGGTTTGGATAATGGCTTGTCCCTGGGTGTGGTGGCACCTGCCCTGTGGATCATGGCCCGCCCCCTAAAGTTTCACGGTTTGGAGTTTGATGTTTGGAGGTGGTGATGCCTCGTGGGTCGTGGCGATTACATCATGGAGGTGACACTCCTGTGAGTCGATCGTGATGTCTTGCTAGACTCAGAGCTGTGATCTCATGAGAGCTCCTCTCTGCAGAGACAGCTGCCGCAGCTTGCCCTCTCTCTGCCTCTGACTGCCATCCTCTGGGCTTCCGTTGGCCATGCCGCAGGCCCACGTTTGCAGCCAGAACTGAGTTTTGAAATATCTGAGCAAAACAATATCTGTTCTCTTAAATTCACCCAGTCTCAAGTATTTTATTGGCAATGCAATAACAGACGCAGACATTGCTCCTTTTAGTTTAAGAAAACTGAAAACTTGGGGCCAGCAGGTGACATGATGGTCAGGGATGCTAGACTCCCATGTGGCTGGTTCGAGTTCTGGACCTGGTGGATTGCTTTCTCATTTCCCTCTCTTTCTCTTTCTGGTGAGTGTGTGTATTCTGTAGCAAATATAAAAAAATAATGTTCAATAAAGAAAATAATTCTAAAAAGAAGAAGGAAAAATAGTCAACTTGGTAAGAGCCTCTGATTTCCTAGGTGTCAGGAAGAACTGAGTTTGGAATTTAAGACAAACTAAGTTTTTCAGTATTTCCAAAGCTAATTTCTTTTCTTTCTTTCTCTTTCCTTTTTAAAAAAAATTTGCAAAAGGGTGCATTCACTTGCCAGAGACAGACAGACAGACAGAGAAGGAGAAGGGGAAAGCGCTCTCTCCCGTCCAATGAGACATGGGCACGCCGCAATCTCTGCTCTTCCACTTCTCCACCCTGGTGGGACGTGGGGCACACGTGCACATGCTGGTGTGTTTTTCAAGGTACCAGATCTGGGATTCAAACTGGTGGTTGGCCATATGGGATACAGCTCTCTTAACCACTGGGCCATGGGGCTGATGCTAACACACATTTCGATATAAAAGTTTTCCCTACCTAGCTTACCTTTAATTCCTTTGTTTTGTTTTCATTATATCCGAAAGACTTCTTCCTAAGCCTATATGAAGATTCTAGTTTAGGACAAGACCCTTGATTTCTGCGTTGATGTGACACCTGTTATGCAAGTTGTCACACGTCTAAGGAGCGAGAGAATAGAACCAGCAAGCCTAAGAGGCACCCGTGGGTTGTCCCTTTCCCTTCCCACTTGTTTCCCCATGCTCTGTGTAGCTGTAATTTTAGTAAGGACCGGATTTCAGCAGACTGTGCTTCACAGCGAAACTCAGGAGCTCTGGGACTCCAGCCCTACTTAGGAGAAGCAGTATTTGCAAACATGAGTCGCAGCATCTCCAAACTGGACAGCGGCAAAGGTTCTTCTCTCTCTCTCTCTTTTAAACTTATTTTTAAATCACTGTAGACTCCAAAGAGATTATAAAAGTTGGACAAAGAGTTCTGTGATGGAATCAACCTAGGAGTCTAAGAACTGATGACTGGGTAGGAAAATTGTGGCACATACACGCTACGGAGTACTATCCAGCCATAGGGGACAATGAGACATGGTCATTTGTCTCAAGACCCTGAGCGCCTGTGTGCTCACCTAGCGTATTTTCAGGCTGACCAGGGGATCTGAACCCATTGTTGGCCACATGGCTTCAAGCCTCTCAGGGCACTCTGATACCATTACGCCACAGCATCGGGGCCCAGTCTGCACCATTTTGACTTTTGGCACTAGAGTTAGTTCTGCCTGTTGTTGAACGTCACATAAATGGAATCTTTTGTGCCTGGTGTCTTTTACTGATCAGAATTACTGGTTTGTGTTTTTTCAGCCTCTTGCTCCACTGCGATACTCCCCACAGCCTCCCAGCGCCTGAGTCCCAGGTGCACCTGTTGCTGTGCTCCCTAGTGTTCAGGCCCACCAGGACCTAGCCCGGGTCTCCCATGTGGCTCCAGCATTGCTCAGTGCTGCCCCCTGCCTTCCCCGGCGCTGCACTCTCCAAATACTTCGAGCCTCCTCTAAGAGTGCAGACACTGCGAGGGCACTCTCTAAAGCGTGCTGTGAGTTAAACACGCGCACTGAAAACCCCTCTTGGCTCCGTGACCATGAGGGCCTGTCAGCAATCAAGCCAACATGGCTCTGAGGCCTGGGAAGCATCCGTGTTCGAACAACTCCGGGGGACGAGGACATAATGGTACGGCGTGTGTATTCCGAGGTGTGAATTGCTGAGCCACCCCCACCCTGCCCAGCTTCTCTTTGGTCCATCTTTTCCAGGGAGTAGCAGCCGCTTCCAGGAGTGGCATCCAGCACCGATGTTACCCAAGAGGCTACAAAAAAAACTGAACCGCGGGTCAGCCTCTGTCCCGGGACCGTGTGGGACGGGTGGAGGGGAGCAGCCGGCGCGTCTGCCCCACCGCCTGTGCGCGCTGGGAGCACCTGCTACGAGCTGCCCTCGGAAGGGCCTTGTGAGCAAGTGAGAGTGGATGGAGGGGAACCTCGCTGTGAGTTCTCACAGATGATAAAGTTCTGTTCCCAGAAAGAGGAAGTGACACATCTGGGGTAGTGAAGATTAGTTCTTGCTGAGATAAACGGGGTATCTCTGCACTTAATCCTTTCCTGTCCTCGTCTGGAAATTCTGCCCCTCTGCTGATACCGCGTGTTGGTCACGTTGGGATTCGGCCCTGTGTCCTGAGTTCGATACCATCGCCGTGAAGCGTTTCCGTGTGCTGCACAGAGTGACGCTGTCTCACGCCCACTCGCGCCGCGAGGGACGTGCTGTCCTGGTCAGAGAAGAGGAAACGACACCGGGCAGACCACAGGTTCTCTGGGCAGCACGGCTGCTGAGTGGCTGGGCCCGAGGGCCATGCCGAGAGCCCGGCTCTGTGCTCACCTGCACTGCCAGGTGGGGGTGGCTTCTGTGAGCCCCTGGAACCCCTCTTCTCTGGTCCTGGAGATTTCACTGAATATCCTGGTGGGTCAAAGACATTTTTTCATCCAAAAAATGATCTAAATCACCTTTGTCCTGTCTTCACCTATGAGTGGCTTTTTCATGTGTATCCAAGTTAGAAGGGGGACAGTCATTAGCGGGGCAACTAGCTGGTTGCTAACTAAGAAGATTGCGGTCTTCACTGTCACCCCTGAGGGTCGGATGATCCTATGGCACCTGGGTGACGGGCGGGGACCTTGTGCGGGTTATTTGGTTTTTTTTGTCCTTTCTTATTTTCATCTGTTTTAGTTTTGTTTTATTTTAATTTTGCCACAGGGCGTGCGGGCTCACTGCAGAGAGAGAGAGAGAGAGAACCTCTCTCTCCCCGTGGGGAACGGTCACGCAGTGATCTCTTCTCCATCGGCCCCCTTTCAGGGTTCTGGGCATGCAAGCCCATGGGCCTGGCCTTGCTCTTCAAGCCGTCGGGTCTGGGACTCACGCTGACAGCTGGCCGCGAGGATCCAGTGGCGTTAAGCACCATGCCACAGACGGGCTGTGTTTCCATCCTGCTTACGTATAACTCGCGTAACACACGTGTGTAAACAAGGGTGCCTTACAATTTGGCTTGGAAAACACATGTCGTGACTTTTCTGGCAGCGCAGCCATCACCCCCCCGTGCACCCCCGCCGTCGTCAACCCCGGGAGAACGTGGGCCGAGAGGAGCTGGGGCTGAGGGCTGGCTGAAGCCAAGTCTGGGCTGAGGTAGCTCCGCACTATGGGAATCCCAGTTACTGAATTTTAGGTTCGAAATGCTCTTTAGCCATCACCCAGGCTGTCTTAGAGGTGAGAATCTGGAGCGATGACTTCTCAGGGACAAGCGACATCTTGGAGCATTTTAAATTAGCACTCCGTAGATAAGGGACATTCAGTTCAGAGGGGAATGTTCATCTTCATTTTGAAAATATTTGTCATTACCTGCCATCTCTTTTCCTTGGCGTCTGGGATATGCAAGCACACTCATTAGGGCGCTGAGGCTGTGCTGTGTCACCCACGCGGTGCCAACGCCGTCCCACCACCCTGCGGGCTCCCTGCAGCCACAGCCCCTCTCGCCGCCCCGGGCCTGGGCC
>NW_006199776.1:1444273-1470163 GCF_000334495.1 Tupaia belangeri chinensis
GCGGTGCCAACGCCGTCCCACCACCCTGCGGGCTCCCTGCAGCCACAGCCCCTCTCGCCGCCCAGGGCCTGGCCAAGGGCGCGTTCTCGGAGGAGGCCAGCCTAAGGGAGGTGATTGGTCTGTCCATGGGCAGCAGCCTGGTCTCTGGCTGTAGATGTGACGTGAATTCTCTACACACAATATGCCAACCGTGTGGGCAAGCTGAGAGGAGCCCTTCTCCTCTGTTAGCTCTGCAGGATGAGCTGGAAGCTTCGGGGTGTTCTTGACTTTCTCTGCCTCGTTTAGCATCCACTACGGCTCCTCTGTGGTAAGGTCTGGGGTCTCTGAGGTCAGGAGCACGTGACTATAGGGGAAAGGGTGATTGACACTCGCACGTTACTCTGGATTCCCAGTTACTGACCCCAGCTCGACAGCTGTTGAGCGACAGGTGTTCTACATGAGGAGACTTCAACAACTTTGTGGACGGACCAGCAGATGGCGTAATGGTTACATCGCTGGACTCTCACATAGTTGACCCTGGTTCTAGTCCTGGACCTGGTGGCTTAAAACTCCCCCCGGGTGTGTGTGGGTGTGTGTGTGTGTGTGTGTGCCCCCGGAGGAGAGTGGAAGAGAAGCTACTGCGGTGTGGCCACCCTCCCGAGGGGGAGTGATTTCTCACTTTCTTCTCTCTGTCTCTATCTCTTTCTCTCTCTCAAGCAAGCGCACACACCCTATAGCAAAAGTCTCTCTAATAAAAGTTTGAGGGAAAATGCATTAAGTAAGAGTTTATTTTGGTGCAAAAAAAGTTCTGAAATCCACACATAGTTTTTTGTAAGAATAATTTATTATTTTTTAAAGAATTATTTAACTTTATTTATTTTAATTTCACCAGAGAGGGGGAAAGAGAGAAAGAGAGAGAGAAAGCAAGCCCTCAGGTCTGGGACTTGAACTTTGGTTGGCCAAGGGTGGGAGTCTAGCACCCTTAACCACCATGCCACCTGCCGGCCCTAATTATTATTATTATTCATTTGCTGTAGGGCACATACACTCACCAGTGAAAGACACAGAGAGATAGAAAGAAGGAAAATGAGAAAGCAAAGACAGAGAGAGATAGAAAGAAGGAAAATGAGAAAGCAAACTGTCAGGTCTGGCATTCGAATTGCAGTCAGCCAGGTAAGAGTCCAGCACCTTAACCACCACACCACCTCCTGGCTCTTACACATAGTGTGGGGTTTTGGGGTTAAATTATTAATATTTATTTCACTTTATTATTATTGTTTTTATTTTTTAAGTTTGCTATAGGGCATATGTGCTCACCAGAGAGAGCCACACAGAGAGAGAGAGAGAGAGAGAGAGAGAGAGAGTGAGAAAGAAGACCACCAGGTCCAAGACTGGAACCATGTTCTGTCATGTGGGAGTCCAGCACCCTAACCACCATGCCACCTGCTGGCCTCCACATACTTTTTGTAATATGAATTTTTCATGAACTCTTTGAAGACCCCTTGTATTAACTGATTAAATCTATACCTTGTTTGATTACGTCAGTAATGCTTACCTGGCCTGGATTTGGGGCATTTTCCTGATTTCTAATTTATATCTTGTCACTCTATATGCCTGGACTTTAGTTAACAATATATGCAGATAGGGGCCGGCAGGTGCATGGCGGTTAAGATGCTGGACTCCCTCATAGCCGACCATAGTTCAAGTCTCGGACATGGTGGCTTGCTTTCTCACTTTCCCTCTCTCTCTGGTCAAATTAAAGAATAATAATGATAATAAATAAATAAAATGATTCCTTAAAAAATTACATAGAGATGCGTAGAGCTGAGTCCGCAGGCTCACCTGACGTTAAGATCCCTGGGCGTCCCTTGTGGTTGTTTACGTTAGCTGTTGAGTGGCCATTCCTCATCTCACTGTTAACAACATCTTCTTTTTTCCTTGGGGATACTGCCGGCCCCCAACTCTGTCCAAGTGCTGATGTCACGTCTGATAACAGTGGGGCACGTGACCCGGGCCTGGCCAATCATCGCGCTTCATCCCTGTCTCCACAGCACTTACTCGGGATGACCCCGTTCTGCGGTCACGCTGCCACGACCAGCTGGAGGTCCTCCCGGGGCTTGTGGGAGAGACAGGAGAAGAGCCATCCCTCTTCCCGCGGGGTTGGAGTATGAGGCAGTGTGTCTGGCGTTTCTGGCAGCCGGTGTGCTGCCGTGAGGGGAGGGCCAGGTTCAGAAAGAAGTGGCTCAAAAAGCAGAGCCCAGAGGGAAAGCGGGTCCTGCTGCCCCGGGGAGGCCGGGCTGTCGCCACGCCTGCAGTCGGCCCTGCTCTGGGCTTCTCGGACCCAGGAGCCAATGCATTCGGGGTTTTTTCCTTAAGCCAGCACGAGGAACATTTTTTCTTGGTAACTCACAGAGTTCAGTTTGGTGCAGGATGATGGCTCATTTGGTTTTGCATTCACTGTGGAACGTGCTTGCTCTTTTAGAGAGGGAGCCTAAGAAGCCTCCAGTCCCTTGCCTGGAAACAGACCGGTGGGCACCTGGCATGGGCGGCGGAGACGACCAGCCCAGACTCGGAAATGTCAGTCTGCCCTGATAGGAGAGGCATTGACTCAGAGGAAGACTGGTCACTGTTAGACGTTTGTGATCACTGATTTAACACATTTTGGAAGGCTGCGTAATTGGCTTAGAATAATTTGAAGAAATGACTTTGAAGAAATGGGCCAGGCAAACAGGTGGTTTTGGTTGGCTATATCCCATGTAGCCAACTCCACAGTTCAAGTCCCAGACCCAGCAGCTTGAAAATCATGCCAAGCACATGTGCCCACATGCCCAAAATCCCCAGAAGAGAATAGAGAAGAGGTTAAGGCAGGGGCGTCCACCCGGAGGGATGGTTTTTTTACTTTCCTTTTCTCTCTCTGTCTCTCTCTCTAGTGAGCACATGTGCCCTATTGCAAAAACTAAAAAAAGAAAAGGCATATCCGGAGTATCTAACTCAAAGACGCGTTACAGAAGATAATTTATACGCAGCACTGGGAACATGATGTCTAGTACATCGGCGAAGTGGAAGCTGTCCTATTAATGCCTCCTTGTTGGATTGTGTGAAGATGAATCACACTCCATCCTTGAGCCAGAAAGGATTGGAGTCAAAAATCATCTAAACTGGAAGTACAGACTCTCTCGAAAGTGAATTCTGGGTCATTAAACCTCCTCAGCTGCCTCAGAGATGTTTCCAGCTCTCCAAGTTGGGAGGCCAAGGGGACGTAAAGGCTGGTTGTTCCTCAGCCTCGGGGAAGGGCCAGGTCGCCCGCGGTGGTCGCCTGGCTCCTTTAAGGCTGCCGTAAGTTGTCAATGACAGTCCTCCTTCTGATAAAAGCAGGAGTTCAGGCCAAGTTTTACTTACTGGACCGCTGGAAAACAAAACAAGGGAGTCCAGCAGGTGGTGCAGTGGTTAAGGCTCTGGACTCCCAAATGGCTGACTGTGGTTCGAGTCCCAGACCTGGCAGCTTGGAAATCACCGCAGGTGCATGTATACGTGTGCCCAGAGGAGAAGAGAGTGCAGCATGACCATCCCCCCTGGGAGTGTGATTTCTCACTTTTTTTCTTGCTGTCTCCCTCTTTGGCAAGTGCACACACCCTATGACAAAAATCTTCAGGTAATAAAAACCCAAGGGGCCAGCAGGTGGCATAATAGTTAAGGTGTTGGATTCCCATAGGGTTCACCTCAGTTTGAGTTCCAGGCCTGGTAGTTTGAAAATCATGCTGGGTGCGTGCATGTGTGCACATACGTGTGTGTATGTGTGCATGCCCAGAATGTGTGTGTGTGTGTGTGTGTGCATGCCCAGAATCCCGAGAGAAGAATGGAGGAGAAGAATTACCCCTCACCCCGGGAGTCATTTCTCACTTTCCCTCTCTCTGTTTCTCTCTGTCTCTCTCTGACAAACTCACTCTATGGCAAAAACCTAAAAGAAAAAAGAAAGTGAAAGAAAGAAGAGGAAGAAAGAGAGGAAGAAAGAAAAGAGAGAAAAAGAAAGAAAAAGAAAGAAGAAACCTAACACATCAGTCCCAAAACAAAATGCAGTACTGGGTGCCTGGCCGTGTCTAAACCCCCTCGTGAACTCTCACGTCTCCATCAGGACTCCATGAGGCAGGAATTCTCACCCTTTTACAGATGAGAAGACTTGGGCGGACAGAAAGTCTGCTGATGGACGTGCAGCTGGTGCGTGGCAGGCCGGAGGTTCAGCCAGGCTGAGTCCAGGGCCTGTTCTTTCAGGGACCGCACACACTGCCTGCTTTGCCTGTGGCCCTCCAGTCTGGTAGGGTTCGAGTCCTGCACCTGCCCTGCCGCCCAGCTCCTGGGCTGCAGTTGTCCACTGCAGCTGGGGGGAGACCCCATTCCCAGGGTCAGGACACCCCAGCATCCCCCACACGGCTGCCAACGGGATTTTCCAGTGGCAAGCTACAGACGATGGCGGGGGAGACCTCGTTCCCAGGGTCAGGACCCCCAGCACCCCCCACACGGCTGCCAATGGGATTTTCCAGTGGCAAGCTACAGACGATGGGGCAGAACTGAATCACGCCGAGGAAAAAGGATGTCCGTTCTGGGAAGAACTGTGTTCTCAGCATGTCTCTGTGGCTCTGGGAATTTGGAGATGATGTCTCACTGGGGAGGGACGATCATCCTAAGAAGCCACTCAGTAAGTGACGTGATCCTGTGTCGCTTGGGGACCTGGTGAGAGCGAAAGGCAATCGCACCTGTTCATGAACTTGTTATGTTAGTGTTCAGGGGGAGATCGGGGCTTACTTGAGAGAGATGACCTATTTCACGTGGATTGTGTATTCTTGGCATACTTGACCAGCAATGAATTAAGAAGAGTGATGAGGAACCCCTTCTTCCACTCCGAAGATCCTTCAAGTTTCTTCTGTCTTTTTTCTTTTGTTTTGTTTTAAGAAATCTTTGCTGTAGGGCACGTGCACTTGCCAGAGAGACAGAAAGAAAGAAGTCACCCCTGGGAGATGGCCACAGTGTAGTCCCATCTCTTGGGATTTGGGGCACAGATGCACACACACCAGTATGAGTTACAAGCTGCCGGGCCTGGGACTCGAACCACAGCCAACTCCATGGGAGCCCAGTGCCTTAATGACTTTGCCACCTGCTGGCCCCCTCCTGTCCTCTTGTGGTCATTACCTAAGATCTGTGTCGTTGCCGCCATTGTCTGGGCTGTTTCCCGAGACTGTGTGAGACCTAGTGACAGCAGAAGTCGATGAAAACGTGAACAGAGATGCAGCACCAGCACCGAGAGGACTTGAGCCTCAGCACATGCGTCACTGCACGCACCACTGAGGTCAGGGGCACACGTGCGAGGTTCCAGAGTGGGCTGACGAGTGGCTGGGTGGCCTCGTGCGGCCTCTTGGCTGTCCCGTGCTCGCTCCGCAGTGGCCTCTGAGTGCCCTGGGACGTCTCTCCTCGTGGTCCCATGGCAGGGGGTTTCCGTGGGGCCGGTTCCAGCACTGCGAGGGCACGTGGCGTAAGTCTGGCCAATGAACGCTTCCTACTCCGGTGACGGCAGGGACTGGTCCCGGGATGGAGGACGACAAGCCAGTAGGAGTCTGTCCTCTCCTGGTGAGACTCTGAGGCACACCTGGACGTAGTTCTCAGCCTGGGTGGAGGCCGACCTGCTTCTCAGGAGTCCCTGAGCCTGGCGCCCCAGCCCGAAGTCCCATCGGCTGGAGCAGACCTACAGCAGGAAGAAGCACTGGTGGGATGGCGGGGAGCCCAGTCCGTGGGGAGCTGGGGCATCGACCTCTGGTAATAAATGGGCGTCGTGTCAAGGGGACAGTGCCGATAGCACAGGGGCGCTGGGGAGGAGTTTGGAGAATGGCATCAGGAGGAGTCTGAGCTGTAGGACGTGAGGGCCTCCCAAGTGGCAGTGAGTCCCCGAGCCTTGGTGGTCAGCAGCCCGGGCCTTGGCTGAGTTCGCCCTGCCCCGCCAGCTGGGGGTTTGCACGCTGCCTTCCTTCTATCGACGGCATCTTGGCCGTTGCTCCTTCTTTCTCTCATCTTTTCTCTCACCACCATGGCTAGGCTGCACATTGCCTCTGACAGCATTTAAAAGAAGTGTACTGAGGGCCCAGCAGTTAGCATAATGGCTATGTCGCTGACTCCCATGTAGTCAACCGCGGTTCGAGTCCCGGGCCCGGTGGCTTAAACTCACACCGGGTGTGTGTGTGTGTGTGCCCAAGATCCCGAGAGGAGAATGGAGGAGAAGGGATTGTGGCGTGGTCATCCCCTCTGGGGAGTGATTTCTCGCTTTCTGTCTCTCTGTCTCTCTCTGTCTTTCCAGCAAGCATACACACCCTATAGCAAAAACCTCTCAAAAAAAAAAAAGTGTACTGGGGCCAGCAGGTGGCAGGTGGCTTAAGGCACTGAACGCTCTCATGGCTGATCCAGTTCAAGTCCCAGACTCGGCAGCTTGCTTTCTCACTTTCTCTCTCTCTCTGGTGAGTGTGCATGTGCCTTACAGCAAATTCAATAATAATAAAATAATAATAATAATAAATAAAATAAAATGAATAATTCTTTGTTTATAAAAGGTTACATTTCCAGTCAGAGAGAAAGTCATCGCACACGTCTGGTGCGAGAACAGACCTGCCCTCCCTCCAGGAGTCTGGAAAGTGATGGGCCCGGGTGTCTCAGTGCGCACGCGTCGGCCCGGTCAGGCCCCTCGTCCTGCTGTCACAGCTCTGACCGTGTCCACTCCTGTGTTTTCACTGACTGCCGAGGAAGCCCTGTCTCAGCGCACGCACTCCCTCGTCCAGGCTGCACTGCCACCAACGGCAGAGCGACACGGCCCCCACCCTGACTGCTGATCAGGTGCCGCGTGCTGCCACTTATGGGCTGCATTTTAGAGCTTCCCGAGGCGTCACGGGCAGGGATCGTTGAGGATGGTAATCGGGGATTTCTACTCCCGTCATTCCAAGGGAGGTGTGTCCCCAGGCTCTCGGGCTGGCCTTTCTTGCTCCCTGAGTCTTACTCATTGGTCTGTGCATCACCTAGTTGCTTTAGTGCCATGACGAATTAATTCCAGAAGCATGCGAATCATTGAAAATAGCAAGTATTGGGGCCGGCAGGTGGTGTGACGGTGGACGGCCCTGGACTCCCACACGGCCAACTGCGGTTCGTGCCCTGGGCCCAGTGACTTGAAACTCCTGTCAGGCGCGCGCGTGTGTGTGTGCCCAAAATCCTCAGAGGAGAAAGGAGAAGAGATTGTGTTATGGCCATCCCCCAGGGGGTGATCTCTTGCTTTCTGGCTCTCTGTCTCTCCATCTCTCTCTCTGGCTTCCCGGTGAACTCATGCACCCTATGGCAAAGAAAATCTCTCTCAAAACAGAGAAAGAAGGAAAGAAAAGAAAAAAAAAGAAAGAAAAGAAAACAGTAAGTATTTAAAGGAAAACGAAAAGCAAATATTCCCATAAACCAGATATTCGGACTCCAGCGGCAAGGCAGAGAGCAGAGACACCCTGAAGGGCTTGAGCGCTGAGACAGGAGCACACAGCTGTGCAGCTGCTCCTGGGCCGTGTCCTTGGGGAGGTCAGCCCGGGACAGTGCGGGGGAGAAGCTGCTCCCAGCTAGCTCTGCCTCGCTTCGTCAGTGAGACCCTAGATCCTGGCCCTGCCTTTGGGCCGAAGAAAGTCTCTGGATTATGAGAAGAAAGGGTGGGGAAGACAGGAACTACAGAAGTGCTGTTTTCTCGGAGCTGGTCTGGCCTGGACACCACTGAGCTGCTGTCTGTGGCTCTTCGCTCCCCCCTGTGGCGGTGTGGTGTCATTGTTTCGAGCCTGCGTGGATCTCGATGTTTGCATAGACCGTGACATGAGGATGTAATTAGGCTGCATTCCACCGTCCACGCGGCCAAGAGCACAGGGTCTGTGCTGTGCTTGGGCACGGCTCCCGGGGAGTTCGCCAGTTCAGTGTGCACTCGTAAATACGCACGCTCATCCACTGTCCCCTAGTCGGGGGCTTCGCAAGCACTTTCCCACCAAAGGCTGGGCTAGTGAGGGGATTTCTGAATCTGGGGAGGAAAGGACGCACCAGGTCCTGCCTCTTCCATTCCAGTCAATGATTTGTTTCTGCATTGCGGTGATGGAGAATGTGATTTTGCTGGGATTACTTTACTCGTTGGATATTATATCCTCCGTGACACGCTCCACCCCGCAGCACCGAGAGGAATGGAACAAATGAACAGTTTAATTGGGAGGCCCCTTTTTTGAAAATCTGAATAGGATGGGCAGCCCGCCAAGAAAATGTGCCAAAAATAGATTCTGTTTCTCAAGGAAAATGAGCTGGCAGCAGATCTTAAAGTGCCAGCCTGGCTTCAGGGCCACTCTCACTAGGGCCAAGTGTGTCCGTGGTGCTCAGTCGGTCCCCGTGTTCCCGCAGGTGGCCGTCAGTGCCAGGCAGGTTTTTTAAAGGGTTTTCTTTTTTTTATTATGTTTTGTTCATTTCTTCCATCAGAAAGAGGTGCCTCGCCCAGGTCTTCACTGTGATCTGCTCCCAGCTGCAGCCAGCCAGGCCCAGGACACGTGCAGGCTTGCTCAGCACGGGGAGCGAGACCTTGGGGCACAGACCGGACCTCCCTGCATGGCTGCGTTGCCGCATGTTGCTTTATCGCGGTGCACCACGCAGGTGACAGAGGGCGTGCACGGGCAGGCCTGGCTGCTTGGGCTGGTCGAGGGGACACCATCTCCTCTGGTGTGGTAGGTGACTTCTAAGTCGGCCCCCGTCAGCCCTCCCTGGCAGTGTCGGTGCCCTCTGCACTCTCCCCTTTGAACCCAGCTGCACTTACTGACTTGCTTCCAATGAATAAAACATAGCAAGAGTAACGGGGTGCCAAGATTAGGACTTGGGGGACTTCCAAGATTCGGTTACAAAGGGGCTATGGTGTGCCGAAACTTAGAAGAAACCAAGATGTCCTTCAACTGCATTGGCACATCTAGACCATGCAATATTATTCATCATTTTTTAAAAAGGGCTGGAGAGCCACGAATAGACAAAGCGGAAACGTCCATGCTTAGTCCTACGTGAGAGAAGGCAATCTTAGAGGCTACGTACTGTGTGTTCCCACTACACGACATCTAGAAAAGGAGAAACTATGAAAACAGCTAGGGGTGGGGGGAGGAGGGACGAATAGGTGGAGCGAGTAGGGTTTTGGGGCAGTGGGGCCCCAGCCACCTGCTGGCCCCACGTGACTGCAATTTTAACCTGCCTAGGTTTTGGAGACTAGATAACTAAAAAAACCTATTAAACTATCACTTAAAAAAAAAAAAGAAAAAGTTTGCTTATTTATTTCCTCTGCACGTGAGAGACACACCCCTGACAGGCACCCGCTGCTGCCCCTGCCCACCTCAGCCAGCTGCCTGGCCCTCACCGGCAAGCTGGAGGTCTCAGGCACCAGCCGGGAGATTGCCGGGTAGGTCAGGGTTGCAGAGCATCACGCCTCACCGCTGCACCGCCCCCCGGCCCTACCCCGCCTTTTGTATCCAAATGCTGAGAAGATTCTTTCTTTAATTTACTAGAGGGCTCATGCACTTGCCAGGCAGAGACAGGGAGATAGAGGGAGAAGGGCAAAGCATCTGCTCCTGCCCACCCCACCCCAGTAAGGTGCGGTCAGCCATGCCCTTTCTCCTCCGTTCCTCCTCCTGCTGGGATTTGGGGTGCACATGCACAGTTGCACCCAGCATACTTTTCCACCAGGGCCAGGATTCGAACTGTAGTCAGTAACATGAGATCCCGCTCTCTTAACCAGTAAGCTATGGGCCAGATGGATATATATATATATATATATAATTGCCATGGGGCACAGAGGGAGAGCGAGAGAGAGAGGAAAACTGAGAAGTCACCCCACCAAGGGAGATGGCCACACCACAATCCCTTCTCCTCTTGGGATTTTGTGCAGACACGCATACACTACTAGCATGATTTTCAAGCTGCTGAGTCCAGGGGTACCCCCTGGGGGGATGGCCATGCTGCAATCCCTTCTCCTCCGTTCTCCTCCTGGGATTCTGGGCATGCACACACATGCAACTGGAGTGATTTTCAAGGGGCCTAGTCCGGGACTCAAATTGCGGTCGACCATATGAGAGTCTAGCACCTTAACCACTACGCTACCTGCTGGCCCCTAAAACTCTATTTTCCATAGATCACCCAGTCTCAGGGGTCCCTGGGCTGGGTTCAGGACTTGAACTGCAGTAAGCCATTGGGAGCCCAGTGCCTTAACTACCATGCCATCTAGTGGCCCTAATGAGGTTTTTTTGAAACTCAGAATTAGAGGAAAGTAGATAGCGTAATGGCTATGTCGCTAGCCTCCCATGTAGTCGACCACAGTTCAAGTCCCAGACCCACTGGCTTAAACTCATGCCGGGAGCGTGTGCGTGCGTGCCCAAGATCCTGAAAGGAGAATGGAGGAGAAGGGATTGCAGCATGGCTATCCCCCCTGGGGGGTGATTTCTCACTTTCTGTCTCTCTATCTCTCTCTGTCTTTCCAGTGAGCACACGCACCCTATAGCAAAATCCTCTAAACCTATTGTTCATACTGTATACACTATGTATAACTAAACATAAATACATCCAGCCATCTGAACATAAAGTTACAATCATTGTATTGTTCTAGAGCAAGTTATTTATCTCTCCTTGTAAGGAAAATTAACTTTTATTGAGCACCTTACTATTTACTAGATACTAGTAAAAATGGTACGTTTTAGGAGGAGATTGAAGTAATTAAATAATTGATCCCAGTCTGCACAGCTAGAAAGGGAAGGGGATAGAACTCAGACTGGGGTGTGGCTTTGAAATAAAACTAAGTTGTATTGCTTCAGAATTTCTTTTTTCTTTTCTTTTTCTTATTCCCAGATTCTGTCTTCTCCACTGATCTGCGTTAAACAGGCCTCCCTCACAGGTTGTGTTGGGCTGGCCGCTTCCTTGAATCTGACTTACTCATTTCAGGGAATCCTCCTGTTCCCTCCTGTGACGATTCGGCTGTGGTGAGAATTTATCATCATACCCATGGATGAAGGTAGCCCGCCCTGTGGTGTAATTTCTCATACAACTTTTCTGCGGTTGTAGGTCTTGCCCTAAAGAATCAGATGACGACCTCATGGCCTTGTCAAGGCACCCCTTGGCCACAGTGATTGCTCTTCAGCGAAATGCCAATTTCGCCAGTTTAAAAAGCGAGCCTTGCTAACCTCGTGTTCTTCAAGAGGGTCTGAGCAGATGTCTGGGTCCCAGTCTTCTACAGCGTAGAGTGGGTAACGGGAAGACAGTTTAATTTCAATACACAGAGCACAAAAGTGGGACCAACAGGAGATTCAGAGAAACCCACAGGGCGGGGTATCTGAAATACACTTCTCTCAGTAACTGAGGGTACAGTAGGAGAAGCAGTGGTCAGGGTACGTAAAACTCGAGCCTGTGACCCGCAAGCCTGACCACATGTAGGCCCCAGCGCCCAGACTGCAGGGACGTGTGCTTTTCCAGCACACACGGACTCTTCATGAAAGCTGGCCATATGGTGGGACACAGGCCAACCTCCATACAGTGTAAGAGGTTGCACTCAGGGTTGGTTCTTTGATGATAATTCAGTAAGCTCAAAATGGTTACCAAAATGATTATTGGGGGGCCAGCAGGTGGCATGGGGGTTAAGGCGCTGGATCCCACATGCTCAACCATGTGGTTCGAGGCCCAGACTCAGTGGTTTTAAAAATCACACCAGGCACATGTGCGTGTGCATTCACAGTCCCAAGAGGAGAATGGAAGAGGAGGGTGATTTCTCACTCTCTGCTGAGGGCAGTGGTGATGGACCTGGGCCCACGTGGCAGAAGTCCTGGGTTTGAGCAGTACCTCCCTGAGCACACCGAGTATGTGTGCCCCCGTGATCGGGGCTGGGTAAGGCTGGTGTGGGCCGTGGTGTGGGGACCTTGCTGGGGGTGACTCTGTCGCTCTTCTCTATCTCACTCTCTCTCTCTTTTCCATGAACAAAATAAATAAACTTAAGGAAAATGAAAAGAAAGAAATAACAAGTTAGAAAATATTTTAGGGCCAGCCAGTGATGTGGTGGTTAAGGTGCTGGATCCCACATGGCCAACGGCGTGGCTCAAGCCCAGGACCCAGTGGCTTGAAAAACATACGAGGCACATGTGTGGGCATGCTCCAAATCCTAGAAGGAGGGAGAGATGGAGGAGAGGAGAAGTGTGGCATGACCATTCCCCACGGGAGGTGCTTTCCCACTTCCCCCCTCTCTCTCTGTGTGTCTCTCTGGTGAGTGCGCATGCCCTATAGCTAATTAAATAATAATAATAATAATTAATAAAAATAAATCATTTTAAAAATTGGTTATTGGGAGCAAGGACATTAAGTACCTGGGCAGGCATCGGATGGGCCAGTTTGGTGGGGCACCCGGGCATGGCCCTCACGTCTGTAGAGAAAGGAGCTGAGGTGGCAGCAGAGAACGGAGCTCGGCGGTGAGTGGAGGCCTATGAGCAAGAGGTCAGAAGGCTGCAGCTGGGATGGTGGGAAGTGGGTGTGACTCCCCAGTGGCTCGGGTCAGGAGGAGGGAGAGAGGCAGGCTGGGTCCACCTCTAAAGTGTGTTTCTTTCGGTTCATTCTATAAAATGAGAGGAAAACTGGGAGTAGCTCAGCTTTACAGAAAAGATTTCTTTTAAAGGTTTTTGCCAACGGGCACATGTGCTCTCCTGAGAGAGAGAGAGGGAAGTGAGAAATCACCCCCTGGAGGGACGCTGCAATACCGTCTCTGTATTCTCCTCTCAGGATTTCGGGGATGCACACAGGCCTGGTGTAATTTCTCCAGCCACTGGGTCTGGGACTGGACCTGTGGCGTGGGCCACTTGGGGTCCAGTCACCTCAACCTCCATGCCACCCGCCAGCCCAAAGATTGGTTGGATTTTAAGCAACGCAATACACAGGGTGTTAGAGAGCTTACATTTGTTTTTTTAAATGATTCCTTTGTGTAATTATGCAAGGACATGTTCGTGTAAAAAAAAAGAGATAAACAATAAGTCCACTTGGCGGGTGTCTGGTCCCCAGCTGTCTGTGGACCTCCCTGCCATTACCAGGCGGCACGCTCCCCTGGGCTTCTCTCCAGGCATTGACGTTCTCAGAAACGCCCATAGGAAACACACGGTTTCACATTCAGGCCCTTTCACTCCCTGGCCTTTCCAGGCCTGTCCCTTAGAATTGGGATGAAATCCGTAATCTCCACTGCGGCCTACAGGACTGCACACGCCAGTCCTGCCCGGCCTTTCATCTCCTCGGGCGCCACCGGGCCTTCGTGTGGTCTTTGCCCTGTCGAGAAGCCCTGCCGTGATCCTCGCTGGACTGACTTCTCAACATTTGGATCTAGCTAGAAACCCACCTCCTCGCATTCCCCGTTAAACTAGTGCCGGCTCCTCTGCTCTGCTTGCAGCCTCTTCTGCACCCCGCTACCTCGTCTCAGAGGAGAGCTGTCCACTGAGGTCCGAGAACCCGCTTCGTTCCCTTTCTGTAAGGTTTTTGCCGTAGGGTGCCTGTGCTCATGGGAGAGAAACAGAGAAGTGAGAGGGAGAGGGAGAAATCACCGCAGGGGATTGTCAAGCCACGATCCCTTCTCCATTCTCCTCTTGGGATTTTGGGCACACACATGTGCCTGGGGTGATTTTCCAAGCCACTGGGTCTGTGACCAGAACCACAGTTGGCCATGTGGGAACCCAGCCCTGTCACCACTAGGCCATCTGCTGACTCCTGTTTAGTCTTTTTATGCTCAGGTTTCTCATCTGGAAAATGAGAATAATTATAGCACCTACTTAATGAAATTTATTTGTTAAATTCATGAATCAAATATATGTATTTTTTTACCACTTACAATTATCTGGAACTATTTATGTTTATCATCTCTTTCCTCTTTCTAGAAAGTAAGGCTAATAAATGCAGGAGGCTTGTCTGTTTTGTTCTCAGCCCCAAGAACAGTGCTTGATTGGTAGCAGCCTTGGACAGATGAAGGTTGGGTGACGTAGGCGCGGTTTCCAGTGGGTGGACGCTGCATGCACCCTGACACCGTGGCCCATGAGCCCTGTGCCCCCTTGTTCACGGCTGGGGCATCTGGCGTGACTCAGCACCCACAAAAAGGTTGTTTACTTCGTTTCCAGTGCTACCATGGGAAATACTAAGAGAAAGAGAGGAGAGAAAAGGAATAAATGCAGAAGAGAAAAAACGGTGCCGTCTGAGATACCCATCATCGTGTGTGGTCCTCAGGCATTGATCCACACCAATGGCCTCTGAGCTGTCTTCCTGTCTGCCTGGTCCCTTAGAGGGGCCGACACCAGGCTGAACCTTGTGATTTCCAAACTCACCCTTTTAGAGTAGGAGGGACCCCCAAGGATGCAGAGCCCAGCACTGTGAAGCCTGGGAAAAGGCTCAAGAGCTCAGGGAACTGAATGTCTTTCCTAACAAGTCTAAGCTCTCGAAACCGATCTCTGCATCCTCTGTAACCACACAATGAAGAGTTTGGAAGTCATTTTTGTTTTTGAAGGCCAACATCCAACATTTGAGAGCCTTGAAATCTAAGCCAGTTGCCGCGGTCATACAGCGCTCCATCCAAATTCAGACATTGTCTAGGGAAGGGGGAGACTGAATGTGCTTTCTCAAACATGATGCCCAATAACTACACGTAAAGTACTTTAACAAATACAGTTTCAGAAGGTGTGTTCACTCGGGGGAGAGAGAGAGAGGAAGCAAAGCAAGTCCTCCTGTAGGGACTAGGCATGCTCAATCCCTTTTCCTCCGATTATCTGTCTCATCAGGATCCGGGCACTCACCTGTTCCCTGAGAGTTTTTCAAGCCACTAGAGCTGGGATTCAAACCCTGATCAGCCTTGTGGGACCCGGCTTCCTCTGTGCAGGGCTTAACCACTGCACGCCGAGGCTGACCCTACATACAAAATACAGTTATCGAAGTTCTGTACAAAGGAAGAGACTGGCATGGAAAATGCAAAGCCTTATTATCTGTGTCCTGCTTGCTTCATGGTCCCCCACGTTTCTGTTTCTACTTTTCAGGAATGTCCCCTTCTTTCAACAAGTACTGTAGGTAGGTTTTCATCATCTCAAATGATACTTTTTGGAGCATGTGTTTACTCTAACTTTAGGTTACAAGTTTCCAACCAAAAGATTTCAGCTCTAGAAATGACCAAAGTGTTAGAAACTAAGAAAGCAGAAACAGTTCCACAAGTCAGCCTTTTATGTGGCTTCTGATAGTATACATATCTTCTGGGCTATTTTCTTCATGTAGGTTTATGGGTAAAGGGATTTTTCTCCAGTGATATTAACTTAAAGCGAAATTATAGTAGGATTGTACTTAAATATCCTTATCACTGACTGTAGAAATATTAGCACATGACTACACATCACTGGGCTTCCTTTATGTATCAAGAAAGTTATTTCCTTATGTTTAAAATGGTGACATTTCTGAAATTAACCAGCAGAGAACACAGGGCTTATTGTTTTTGCTTTATTTACTGAAGCAATAAAGGCATTTAAATTTACGAATGGACATTTTTTTCTAGGAAAACTAAATAGTCATAATTACAAGGTAACCATGGTCTCTTCGGAAGGGCATACTAAAGTGTGGATACTAGACATTAGTTATTTCTTTTCTTTTTTTTTTTTTTTTGGAGAGGTTTTCGCTATAGGGCACGTGCGCTCGCCAGACAGACAGAGAGAGACAGAGAGATAGAAAGCGAGAAATCACCCCCCAGGGGGGATGGTCACGCTGCAATCCCTTCTCCTCCATTGTCCTCTCGGGATCTTGGGCACGCACGCACATGCGCCGGGCATGAGTTTTAAGCCACCGGGTCCAGGACGTGAACTGTGGTCAACTACGTGGGAGTCCAGTGACATAGCCATTACGCCAACTGCTGGTCCCAGACATTAGTTATTTCAAAGCTTACTGGTTATTTGTAGATAAATTAAGACAATAACCGTGGCCTCTGGTAGAGAGAGTAATAGCAACCATTCAGCCAGATAGAGTTTGAGGCAGTGCATTGCTTCTCTGGACTCTTTTTTTTTTTGAGAGGTTTTTGCTATCGGGCACATGCACTCATCATGTGCCCAGTGTGTGTTTAAGCCACCAGGTCTAGGACTCGAACCGCAGTCGACTACACGGGAGTCCAGTGACATAGCCATTACACTAACTACTGGTTCCGCTTCTCCGGACTCTTGAACTACTAGTGCATGCTAGTGTTTACCTGCATGAATAGTGCTTATAATCAAATTATGGATTAAAAAAAAAAGCAGACAAACCTCTTTTGAGAACTCTAATGCTTTCAAGGATAAAAGTTAAATTTACTTAAAAGAATCATTTTTCAGAAAATCAAAAGAAAAGTGGTGGTTTAAAGGGAAGAGACCCAGAGAAAGACTTAAAATGTGTTCCAGTAGAAAAAAGGTAGCGTGGTCTGCAGTCAGGAGACGGGAGCTTTCCTGCTGCTCCGCTTCTGCCAGTCTGATTCTGTTTATCTCATCAGCAGAGGCTGACATACGAGGAAGCTGAAAAAGTTTAAGCTTCAGGACTCCTGCCAAGGCCCTGGGAGGGTAATGTGCGTTTGCAACTCCAAGGTGCGGGGCTAGAGGTCTCAACACAATAGCCTTATGGGCATATGTCCTGGGGTGATTGGCACCTGAAGTTAAGGAGTGTTAGAGAGAAATGAAGTTTGAAATGTATCAAGCAAAATAGTTGGCTATGGAAAATGTCAAATAATCAGAGAAGAAAAGGCATTAGCCGAGGCTTCACCTCTTAATAGCTCACATACACTTACAGCAGTACTAAAAACAGCTTGCATACCTGGGTGTGAACATACATGTGTTTATTTTCTATCCTATCATTTTAAAAAGCAAATGTTGATCAACCACGCTAAAGTAAGAATTGAATTATCTGTCTTTTATGTTCAAAAAGCAAAAGATTTTTGGAAACTTCCTTTTAGGAAGTGACAAAGAATATGTAGACAAAAAAATCAGAAAAAAGTTGTACATAGATAACATCAAACAGTTAATCAGTTGATAAAAATAGAATGTTAAAAAAAAATGAAGGTTGAATGTTTGAAGGGTTAAATTCTACCTATTACATAGGGATCTCTGTGCCTAAGAGATAATTTTCTTATTATTTTTTCCAGAGAGCACATGAGCTCATCAGAGGGGAGGAAAAGAGAGAGAGAGAGAGAGAGAACTCCCCAATGGCTCGTGGTCATGGTGCGATCCTTTCTCCTCCGTTTCTCAGTCCTGTTGGAATTTGGGGTATACACACATATGTGCCTAGCATGTTTTTCAAGCTGTGGAAGCTGGGATTCTAGCCATGGTCAGCCATGTGGCATCCAGCTCCATTAACCACTAGGCCATGGGGCTGGCTGTAAGAGATAACTTGAAAATGGAAAACACTGTCTTGATTTTATTAAAAAGCTTTTAACTTCTATATACTGGTCACCACTGGGTGCTATTCCTGTATATCATGTTATTGTACTAGAATCGGTGTAAGCTCTTTTAAGACTTCCAAAATAAGATTAACCTGTTAATATGATTCTCTCATGCATCTTAGTTTTCCAAAGACCACAGAATTCATAAGACCAGTTTAACAACCACACCCCTGCAATGTTTGAAAACACTCGTAGCAGTTATCATGAACAAAATGACATTCCTAGACCCCAGTACAATCCAGACCAATACTGCAGTTGTCGGCCATGTGATTTAGGGTTACTTGGAGGATGGAGAAAGTCTTCTTTGAGCTTGTCGCGGTGCCAGTTGTACAAGGCCAGTTTACCAAGTTCTGAGAATCTAAACTCAACCGGAAAGAGTTGTGTAAAGAGGTCTTTCTTTCTCGTTGAAAAATCTTTGCCAGAGCGTATGTGTACTTCTCAGAAAGAGAGAAAGGGAAAGTAAAGGCACCCTCCCCATGGGGCATGGTTATGCCACAATCCCTTCTCCATTTTTCCCACCAAAAGGTGGGAAAAGGATTTGTGGCATAAACGTACACATGTCTGGTGTGTTTTCCAAGCTGCCGGTTCTGGGACTCAATCCTTGCAGTCAACCATTTGGGGTCCAGTACCTTAATCACCAGGCCATGGACTGGCCATGGGTTGTGTTTCTGTGTGCCCCTCCTGACACTTTGAAGAAACCCAAGGCTTTCTCCAGCTTTGTGACATGATGCTCTGATGAAATTTGCTAGTCTTAGGGACCAGCAAATGGCATAATGGCTACGTCACTGGACTTTTACGTAGTCAATCATGGTTCGAGTCCCAGACCTAGTGGCTTAAACTCACGCCAGGCGCCTGGGGGCAGGCACAGGTTCCTGAGAGGAGAATGGAGGAGAAGGGATTGCAGTGTGGCCATCCTCCGTGGGGAGTGATTTCTCTCTTTCTCTCTGTCTGTCTCTGTCTTTTTGGCAAGTGCATGCACCCTATAGCAAAAACCTCTCCAAAAAAGAAAGAAAGAAAAGAAATTTGCTAGTCCAAGGGATACATAAACATGTTTCTTACAAACTTCTCTTGCTGCAGTTGTTAACCTACACCATCTAAGTCTAAACAAAATAAAGGGAAAAAAAAAAGTTAGAGGAAGAAATCATTAGATTTCTGTCTACTGAAGTCTGAAGTGCGTTATTCCTGGCTCTCTCTAGCAACTGTCCTCAAGTTCATGCAAAGTCCATCTGCACTGGCGGTACAGGCTCCCCGAGAGAGCTGCTGGTGACCTCACGAAAGAAATGTCTGTCTCCATCCAAGATGTGATCCTGACTTATGCAGTATGAATCCCTGGAAAGCCTGTGGATTCCCAGACGAACCTGCTTTCTTGTTAAACTCAGCTCCTGTGCGTAAGAGCACCAAAGCAGCCTGCACAGCTGCAGTCTACGACCAGTCGCAGCTCAGCGACGCTCAAACTGCCACGGTAAATGTGAGCTTTTATCTCTCCTTTCATGTTTTGGTCCCAGACGGTAGTTCTCATTGTGGCCCTGTTGGGCACCACTATACTTGGAGTGGTTCAGTGTGGGCCTCTTCCTATTTCATACTCCAATTTCTGCAACTGCAGAGTAAGAGAGCTACGCCAGGGCCAGCAGGTAGCATGGTGGTTAAGGCACTGGTCTCCCAAACGGCTGACTGCAGTTCAAGTCCCAGACCTGGTGCCTTTCTCTCTGTCTCTCTCTCTCTAGTGAGTGCATGCGCCCTATAGCAAATTTAAAAATAAATAAATAAATAATATAATAAATAATAATTTAAATATATTTGAAAATATCTAATAAATAATTATTTAGGGGAAAAAAAGAGAGAGCGAGCTATGCCCACAGGAACCAAAAGAAAACAATTAAGACAGATTACAAGAACGTGTATTCTTGTCCTGTTGCCCAATACAGGCTGGCCACTCCATGGCTCAAGTGAAGGTCTGGAGTGAGCGGCTATGTTGGAAGAGGAAGGACACAGAGAAAGTAGGTTGGCCATTTACTAGCTGAGAAACATTCCTGAACGCCTTGCTGATCCATGGGGTAGGAAAAAGGAAGCAGAAGAAAGCCCACTGCGTAGGTGTAGGAAGTGAAAGAAATTCTGGGCCTAATTACTGCCTGGAGAGCATGGCACCCTTCCCTATTAGCAAATGCATTTCAATGACCGTGGCTTTCGCTTTCTTCTATTGGATGGCCTTTTCTCCTTCTTTGGGAGAGAGAGATTTAGTGGGGCCCTGTGCAAGAGAGGAGATAGATCTTCTTGATCATTGTGAGCCAAGGTTGAAACCTGGCTTAGGGTACAGATAATGACCCTTCTCCCCAAGTAGTGATTGATGCTTGGTAAGCCTGTGAAGACGACACTCGCCAATGATATTCTCTGACTTTTCCACTTTCATTCTCGCCTGGTTGCTGACACTCACTTCTCAGTCTACAGTGTTGTCTTTTCTCTACTGGGTCTTAAACGGGGGGATTTCCTCCTCTCGCTCTGTCTTCCTCTCTCTCTTTCTCTCTACATATTTTGGCTGGATAACATCATTCAATCCCAAAACTTTAATTATTTTCATGTTGGTCTCATTTGTATCTTAAAGTCTTCTCTTTAAATTTCCAAACCTAATTTTCCCACTGACTTCTTTTTTATCTGCAAAAAAGTCTTTGCATACATCATAAAATCCATATGTCAAACTAAATTCAACACCGTCACCCCATTCCTCCAATTTTTTCTACTCATTTCCCTCAACAAGCTCACTTCTCCTTTGGAATTTCCTGTTTCAATTCATGGCATACCTACCTAAATCCTTCAAGCTTAGGTCAAATGACTCCCTTACCTTGAAATCTTCCATGCCATTTTGGTTAAATTGTACACTACCTTGTATATTTCTCTTTTTAAATATGGATTCATCAAAAACCATTACAGGTCGGAGACTGCACGTTATTTGCAAACTGACTAGACAGCTTAGCACAATTCAGTCAATGCGGAGACAGGCTATGAGACTCCAGGGTCCGAGACAAAGGACTCTGAAGCAGGTTCCATGAGCATCTCATTTGCACAAGTTCCCTTACTCTAACCGTGTCCCTGAATGCAGGACAGAGGGGCCTAAATGGATGCTGAACGTGTAGTGGTTTTTTTAAGAGAGACTTTTGCTATAGGGCATGTGCACTCATCAGAGAGAGAGAGAGAGAGAGGGAGAGAGAAAGAAATCACCCTCGAGGGGGGATGGCCACATCACACTCCCTTCTCCTCTATTCTCCTCTTGGGATCTTGGGCATGCACACACACACATCTGGTGTGAGTTTTAAGTCATTGGGTCTGAGACTCAAACCATGGTCGACTGCATGGGAGTCCAGTGACATAGCCATTATGCCAACTGCTAGTCCTGAGAGATTTGTATCTTTGTGATTGGGGTTTCTTGGTGCCATTTCTGTGCCATTTTCGGGACTGGTTGTGTGTGGTGTGGTTCTTGGCTGTGACCGTGTCTGTACTGAAACCCGAGCTCTATAGAAACATTCTTGAAAAAATTGTCTGAGGCAAAAGGACAGTTAGTTTTCTTGTCATAAGATGAGCCGAAACATGAGAGACCTACAGAGAATTGTCTCTCAACGTGATTCATTTTTCCTTCGACTGCATTAACTATTTGCATGCTTTTTCCTGCATCTCTTGAATGTTATCTCTTTGAAGATTACATTCATAAGAAACTGTGGGTATTTAGGAATATTTTTGATAACAATAATCAAACAACGCTTCCTCATGCCCATGCAAAACCTGTTAATAGAGCAAAGTATCTTTGGCTATTGCAGCTTAATAATATTTAAAGTCATTACTGTACTTTGGCTTCAACCACAACCAGGGAAATACTTTGGAAATAACTGTATCTCTCAAGATACTTTTTTTTTTTTTTGGAGAGTTTTTTTTTTTTTCTTTTTTCTTTTTTGCTATAGGGTGCATGTGCTTGCCAGACAGACAGAGAGAGATAGAGAGACAGAAAGCGAGAAATATCCCACCATGGGGAGGGATGATCATGCCGTAATCCCTTCTCCTCCATTCTCCTCTTGGGATCTTGGGCACGCACGCACATGCGCCTGGTGTGTTTTAAGCCACTGGGTCCGGGATGCGAACCACGGTCGACTACATGGGAGTCCAGCGACACAGCCATTACGCTAACTGCTGGTTCCTCTCAAGATTCTTTTTTAACAAACAAGAAAAACAGACGCTGGCTGATTCAAGTAGGGAAGGATTATTACAAGAACATGGGGGAGCTGGGCCAGAGGACGAGGTTCCTGCGGCCAGGAACTATGTCGGGTCATGCTCAGGGTTGGCCTGGTGAGGATATCATTCTCCTGACAGCTGGATACTGGACGCTTCCACTTGCTGTCCTGAGACCACCACGATCGGATCTTGCCCATCCCCACCAGTAATACCACTGCCGCTTCTACCTCCCACCACAGCACGGATTCTGCATAGTCCACCATCCACCATTATTTCCTAGTTTCCAGCCCGATACTGCAGGAGGAAGAATCGTGTGGCAGAAAACGGGTCATGCCCTGTGCTTAGCTGCAAGGGAGGCTGGGAAGATGAGGCTGTCTTTGGCATTTTCAGCTTCTGAGATTGGAAGCAGGAGGGGTGCTCTCCAGGAGGAAGTTGGCTTAGAGACTGGCAGCAAACACGCAGCACGAGTGTCCTCTGTGACGCTCCCGTGTCCTCCCAGCTTTCCCTGTGCCGGGAGGACTAAGCCGTAAAGCTCAGGGCCTCTCCGAGAAGAGCAACTCTTAGAAGAGACATCCATGTTGGAGCCAAGATAACAAACCCGGGAGGATTTCCAACTGGCAGGAAAGGGAAGAAGGTTTCTAAGGGGAAGAGAATGGAGAAAAGTTAGGAGGGTGTATAAAAGGACGTGCTCTGTCTGGGCTCTCCAGTGACTCAATGTCCTTTCTCTCTTTGGCTCTACTTAAAGAGACGGGGCAGTGAGGAAGTTAGAAATGCCAAATAGACGTAGACTCCGAGAAGACACCACCCTGCAGGGGATCCTGGCAGGGCTGCGATGTCTCATTGACCTAAGTGGATGCGTGGGTTGGAGATCCTACTCCTGTCTCCCTTGACTCCTGGCTAGCATGAAAGGAATATATATGTTTTAGAGAATTATTTCTATTTCATTTTATTTATCATTCTTTTTTTTTCTTTTTTCTTTTTTTGGAGAGGTTTTTCTCGCTATAGGGCGTGTGCGCTTGCCAGACAGACAGAGACAGAGAGACAGAAAGCAAGGAATCACCCCCCAGGGGGGATGGTCACGCCGCAATCCCTTCTCCTCCATTCTCCTCTCGGGATCTTGGGCACACACGCACACGCGCCCAGCGTGAGTTTTAAGCCACTGGGTCCGGGACGTGAACCGTGGTTGACTATGTGGGAGTCCAGCGACATAGCCATTACGCTAATTGCTGGTTCCCTAAAATTTGGAATAATTTTAGACTCACTTAGCAGTCGCTAACATAGTACAGGGAGTACGAGGGAGCACAGAGGATTCCAGAAAGTTCTGTGCCCACTCCTGATGTAGATTCAGAGGCTAGGCAGATCTGAGCTGGGCTAGGTGGGTGAAGGACCACCCAGACCCCTGGATTATGCTGAGAGAATAAACCATAGGTGTCACCTGCCATGGTCAGTAGTCACAAGGAGAGGCAGGGACCAGCGTGGATGTAAGGAACACCCCTGCCCGCCAAAACTTCCTCTGTGTTATAGGACATCCGGGCTATGAGAAGAGGAAGGGGGAGAAGAGGGGGGACATCCTGAAAGACCATTTACCCCCCCAATAGACCAAATTACTTTCGTGTTTGTTTGTTTTCTTTTTAGATCTAGGTTTTTGCCATAGGGCATGTGTGCTTGCTGGAGAAAGAGACAGTGAGAGGGAAAGTGAGAAATCACCCTTCAGGGGAGATGGCCACGCCGGAATCCCTTCTCTTCCATTCTCCTCCTGGGATCTTGGGCACGCACGCACACGCACCAGCATGATTTTCAAGCCACCAGGTCTGGGACTCAGACTGCAGTTGGCCATGTGGGAGTCCAAAGGTAAACACTACGCCATGTGCTGGTCTCACTTTTTAATTTTTTTAAAAGCACTTTTTCCTATAGGGTACATGTGCTCACCAGAGAGAGACAGAGAGAGAAAAAGTGAGAAACCACCCCCAGGAGGAGATGGTCTTTTCTTGGGATCTTGGGCACACATGCATACCCATCCAGTGTGATTTTCAAGCCTCTCTGTAGCAGGACTTGAACTGCCAGCTTGCCTATGTGGAACTCAGCATCTTAACTCCCACACTTGCTGGCCCTAGATTGAGTTACTTTTAACTGGCAAGTTTAAGTTGCCTTTTCTGCCTCCCCTTCCACAAGAGTGGGGACTTGCAAGCAAGGTGAGTTCACTAGAGAAAATAATCTACATTTCTATAGCAGCACTCCTGTACTGCATTCAGTGGTATACCTCATTCTGCTTCGGCAGCCCATCCTGAATGGTGTGCACCACCTCTCACTTACATTCGAGCCATTAATTTGGACACTTTACCAGGCACTTGCAGGTATCTCCGTTGGCTCTGGTTCGGGGCCAGCCAGCACTCAGGTTTGAGTCTGGGAGGTGGAATGTCGCCTCCCTGGCTGTGACTGAGAGCTTCATTCACATTTGAGCTGTGAGCCTGTGGCACTTCTCCAATAAAGAAAAAAAAATGTAAAAATAAAAGAAAAAAAGGAAAGTGACACTGGGAGCATTTGTGCCCAGAATTCCAGGAGGAGAATGGAGGACAAGGGATTGCATGGTGGCCATCCTCCCGAGGGATGATTTCTCACTTTCCTTCTTACTGTTTCTCTCTCTTTCTCTCTTTCTTTCTCCAATGAGCCACACATGCCTTAGGTAAAAACAAACAAACAAACAAACAAACAAAACAACAAAAACAAGCAAACAAAAAAACCCTCCTCTTTTGTGAAGGGCAGATGCACCTCTTCTTAGGGCACCGTGGTTGACTTTGCACTTAATGTTTTTCAAATTAGGAATAATATTTCTTTCTTTTTCTTTTTTTAAAATTGAGGAATGGTGTTATTAGATTACACAAGGTTACAACACAGGTTGGAACTCGGTACCCTACCGTGATCAGAGAAGCTGCTCCACCGTGGGGCTGGGCCAAGTGGCCAGTGCGCAGCTCTGTCACGCCCTCGCTGGACCTAGCTTGGGGAGGTTTGGCTCTGCTCTGTTGCCGTCCCCGTGTTAACTCTCCCAGTGAGGAGCAGGGGCTTGAAGACTTAGTCCAGCGCACGGTCACACAGGCTTTCTCCTGAACCTCAGACTCCCAGGTAGCCGGACCCAAGACTCACTGTCGTATTTTGGTTTTAGCTTGCATTGCAAATGCCAGAAGACTGGGACACTGGGCCTTCTCAGTGGCTAAGGAGCAAAGGAGTTTGTCGTTAGCCTAAACCCGGGGTCATGCATGCACAGCAGACATGCCTTCGTAAAGGGCAGAGGGTGGCCAGCATCACGACTGGAGTAAGACTCAGGAGGCAATCATTTCAAGAGGAAAAGGAAAGTTTATCGAACATGAGCTCATGAAGGTCTGAAGCCAGAGGTGTGCCAGCCTGCCCTTCACAGAAGAGGAGGTTTTTTGTTTATTTGTTTTACCTAGGGCATATGTGCTCACTGGAGAAAGAAAGAGAGAAAGAAGAAAGAGAGACAGTAAGAAGGAAAGTGAGAAATCATCTCTCGGGAGGATGGCCACCACGCAATCCCTTGTCCTCCATTATCCTCCTGAAATTCTGGGCACAAATGCTCCCAGTGTCACTTTCCTTTTTTTCTTTTCTTTCCAAATTTTATTTTTTTTCTTTTTTGGAGAGGTTTGTGCTATAGGGTGCATGCGCTCACCAGAAAGACAGAGAGAGACAGAGAGACAGAAAGCGAGAAATCACCCCCCAGGAGGATGGCCACACTGCAGTCCCTTCTCCTTCGTTCTCCTCTTGGGATCTTGAGCACGCACGCACACGCGCCCATTGTGAGTTTAAGCCACCGGGTCTGGGACTTGAACTGTGGTCGACTATGTGGGAGTCCAGTGACATAGCCATTACACCAACTGCTGGTCCCCTGAGTGTCACTTTCAAGCTGCCAGGTTTGGGACTTGAACCACATTCGGCCATGTGGGAGTCCAGTGCCTTAACCAGTGTACCACCTGCTGGCCTCAAGAGAAGGATCTTTTAGAGGGCAATTGATAGGTTATTCTGGGACATGGTGCGTATGGCAGATACGCAGGTGTGGTCAGGCATGGTGGGATCAGCCCATTCTACACATAATGAAGATGTTGTAGGTTTTGTTTCATTTTGGCTATTAGACCCTGTACTTGTTTCGTGTAATATATATATATATATTAATATGTATATATCTG
>NW_006199776.1:1470182-1479667 GCF_000334495.1 Tupaia belangeri chinensis
TGACGGATGTTTTGCCAAGGAGGATGGGGAGCATGTGGTCTTCCAGAGGCAGATGTGAACAGCACATCCCCTGGAGGGGCAAGATGTTTTCCACCTGTCCGGGTTCATTGTCGGAGATGTGGAGAAAGTGGGTTAGCATCTTTTGGAGCAAAGGTCCTGCAGAAAGTAAGAGAAGAGGAGCATCATGGGGCAGCCAGGGGAGGGAGCCAGGGGGCCCACGGTAAGTGCTGTCACCACTGGTCCCGGGACGCAGCAGATTTCTGTCTTATTTTTGAGGCTCTTTCAGCTAGTTTTTTTGAAACATTAACCTGTGATTTAGATAAAAATTGCTCTTTTTAAAGGGCACATTCTTGTCACTTTAAGGATTACCTGAGGCTTTTCCAATGACATTTCTAGACTTCAAGGGCAGCCACTGGAGGCCTCAGGCCATCAGTCCTGGACTCCAGAGGCCACTGTGGACTCAGGAGTCCCGGTTCCCTTCAGAGAGTGGCGCAATCCCACTTCCAGACAAGCCCGAGTGGGGAACCTGAAGATACCAGGCGTGGGCATTGTCATTTCTGATACCCAGACTTCCCACACTAGGATCATCTAGGGTTGTCTCAAGGCAGAGGCCTGATCTGGGCTTCCGGGATCCTACCCACAGGTGACACTAGGTCCCCAGCCTTCAGGACTACTCCGAGTGACTTGGGTCCCTTGGGCTATGGCCACAGCCAGTATTTAGGCCTTTTAGCTTGGGACAAGAACTTGTCTTACTTTACATTTTTCTAGAGAAAGATTTTTCCTATAAAGGTATGTGTACTCACCAGAGAGACAGAGAGAAAGTGAGAAATCATCCCCCAGGAAGGATGGCTATGCCTCAGTCTCTTCTCCTCCATTCTTGTCTCGGGATTTTGGGCACACAGGCAACCTGGCGTGAGTTTCAAGCCTCTGGGTCTGGGACTCGAACTGTGGTCCCCTATGTGAGAGTCCAGTGATGTATCCATTATGTCATCTGCTGGTCCCAAGAACTTTTCTTTATTCTTTTTCTTTTTAGGGAGATTTTTGCTATAGGGCACGTGTGCTCGCTGGAGAGACAACAGAGAGACAGAGAGACAGAGAGAAGGCAAGAAATCACCCCCTGGGAGGATGTCCATGTTGCAATCCCTTTTCCGTTCTCCTCTCGGGATTTTGCACGCACATGCTTCTGGCAGGAGTTTTTAAGCTACCAGGTCTGGGGCTTGAACTACAATCAACTATGTGGGAGTCCAACCATGTAATAATCATTACACCATCGGCTGGTCCCAGAACTTTTCTTTTAACATGAAAAATACTTTCTTCAAGTTTTAGTCAATGTTACATATATAAATTTTTTTCACAAAATTACCTTCATAATTCTTTATAATTTCCTGTCAGACCCACATACTGAACACTTTGTGCTTTTTGTTTTGTTTTGGGCCTCTAGGTCCTGTACTTGCTCTGTGTTCTTGTGTAACAGTGTGTAGGTCCACGCACCCTTACAGGTGAGGTGCCTGCAGGGCAGCTTTGGGACCCAGAAGTCAGCTTCCTCTGTAGGCATTGTGCCTGCTGGTTGGAGGCCATGCCAGTGGGGTAAAGTTCTGCCCAAAACACAGGGCTCGCCCTGGATGGAGCCAACCTCTTTCTTATCTCAAGGGCTTTCTTAGTTTTCCTTCTGGTGCCTTTGGGGCTTATCTCCCAGCTTTCAGGGAGGACCACATTCTGGGGTCTGGCTTTGTAAGGCACCTATGGATGCCTGGCTAAGAGACAAGGTGCTGGTTTAGAGGTGTGGTCGCGAGCTCTTGGGAAATTCAGGCTTGAGCTAGAGCAAGACTTTGCTTGCTCTGTCTGGCACCGAAACAAAACCTGCAGAGCTGCGGAACCACTCGTCTGCCCTCTGCTCAGCGTCTGTAGCCGCAGCTTCTGTTAAACTGGATTAATTGTCCTGAAGTTACCTCCACGCACATTTTAACTTCAGTCTAAAGGTTTCTGCACACTTAGCAACACACAAGTCACCTAACTTACAGGTTAGGGTATGTTCTATCCCCAGGTCACCTAACTTACAGGTTAGGGTATGTTCTACCCCCAGGTCACCTAACTTACAGGTTAGGGTATGGTCTACCCTCAGGTCACCTAACCTACAGGTTAGGGTATGGTCTACCCACAGGTCACCTAACTTACAGGCTAGGGTATGGTCTACCCTCAGGTCTCCTAACATACTCTTACAAGAAGGATGGCATCTCAGCTAATCACAGCAGTGCAACCTCCTGCCAGTCAGAGGCTAAAAGCTGCCAAACATGACCATATTAGGGACCAGCAATTGGCGTAATGGCTATGTGGTTGAACTCCTATGTAGTCGACCGCGGTTCAAGTCCCGGGCCTGGGGGCTTAAACTCATGCCTGGCGCGAGTGTGTGCATGCCCAAGATCCCAAGAGGAGATTGGAGGAGAAGGGATTGTGGCATGGCCATTCCCCCCTGGGGGGTGATTTCTCGCTTTCTGTCTCTCTCTGTTTTTCTGGCGAGCGCACGCGCCCTATAGCAAAAACCTCTAAAAAAAATAAATAAATAAAATAAATGACCATTTTAGGCAATTGATGATGGCTGCTGATTGGTTGTTTCTGTTGGTCACTTTCTTTACTCTAGCTATAAATACCTATCTATTTTCAATTCCAACTGTTGCCTGGTTTTAGAGTTACAATGAAAGCCAATTAATATTTGTAAAATGAGGGCCAGATGGTGTTGCAGAGGTAACGTAACTGGACCCACATGGGGAAGGTTGTAGGTTCACCTCCCAGGACCAGCCTGAGCATGCTGGCTGCAGGTTGTGTGCCGGGAGTGCAGGTGGGGGGAGGGGTGGGCGGTCATGGCATGAGGAGCCTGTAGGGGGTGCCTTATGTGAGAAGTAAGTTAAAGAGAGAGAATGTATCTTAAGCTTTAAGATAAGCTCCTTAACTTGGAAAATTCTTGGCAGATATATAAGAAAATTAAAGTTCATAAAAAAAAAGATAAAAACTATCATTTTTTCTAGTTTTGTCTTTTAACACTTCACTTCCCCTTCCCTAAAGCAATTTGGCTATAATTGGAGCCACGTTCCCTCCAAAAGCTTCTCTTCTTTTCTCTTTCTTTCTTAGTAGATGCTAGTAAATGCTGAATGGATCAATGACACCCAACGACTATTTTTTTTAAGAGAGGTTTTTGCTAGAGGGTGTGAGTGCTTGCTGGAGAGACAGAGAGACAGAAATCAATAAATCACCCCCCAGGGGGGATGGCCACGATGCAATCTCCTTCTCCTTCATTCTCCTCTCAGGATCTTGGGCACACATGCACATGAGCCTAGTGTGAGTTTTAAACTGCCGGGTCCAGGACTTGAACCATGGTCAACTACATGGGAGTCCAGTGATATAACCATTACGCCATCTGCTGTTCCACCCAATGACTATTCTTGACCTACAAATGCAAAAATGATTTAGGATCACTGATTCAACTTTTTACCTCCTGAGAGTCTATTTGGGAGGGCAGCGGTGGGGGTCCAGGACTCTGTGTTTTGACAATTCCTGGATGACTTTATTTATTTATTTAAAATAAATATTTATTAATTCATTTATTTTTAATTTGACACAGAGAGACACAGAGTGAGAGACAGAGGGAGAGAGAGAAAGAGGGGAAGTGAGAAAGCAAGCCACTAGGTCCTGGACTCGAACCATGGTCAGCCATGTGGGAATGTCCAGCACCTTAACCACCATGCCACCTGCTGGTCCCCTGGATGACTTTTATGCAGGAAGTCTGGGGATTACAGTCTGAGAAATCTCTTCTAAAGGGTGACTTTCCTTTTAAGGGGCCACAAGTGGACTTTTAAAAGTTTATAGGAAAATGGAATAAAGTACAGATTAATTTGGTGCAGTAAAAACTGAAGTTCATGCATAGAATGTTCATAATATGCCTTTTCCATGAACATTTTGAAGGTCCTCCTCAGGCATCTGAAAGCCAATCAAGAACAGGAGCCACCTGCTATTTCTCTAGGCCAGTGCCAAACCTAAAACAAGTTTGTTGAGGGACCAGCAGTTAGTGTTATGACTATGTCGCTGGACTCCCATGTAGTTGACCGTGGTTTGAGTCCCAGACTGGATGGCTTAAACTCAGGCCGGGCGCGTGTGCGAGCGTGCTCAAGATCCCAAGAGGAGAATGGAGGAGAAGAGACTGTGGTGTGGTCATCCTCCTGGGGGGGTGATTTCTCGCTTTCTATTTCTGTCTTTCTGTTTCTGGAGAGCGCATGCGCCCTATAGTAAAAAACTCTCCAAAAAAAAAAAAAGAAAAAGAAAGTTTGTTGAGTGAACGAGGAAAGGATAGAAGAATGGACGAACACGAGCTGCCACACAGGCCCCCGCAGTTCCCATCGTTTCTAGAGTTGCAGAAAGCGCCCTTTCACAAGCCTCTTGCGCAGGCGGAGCCGGGGAGTCCTGCCGGACTACATTTCCCAGGATGCCCCTGGACCCGTGCGCAGGCGCAGTGGGTAACGACGGCGCCGGTCGTTTTCCCAGGAACCGGCGGGTCACTCACGCTCACCCCGTCGCTGCCCGCAGGTCTCGGTCTTGCAGTTGGAACTCCTTGGCTCTGCCTCGTCGTGTGTCGCTGCGGGCGGGAGTCATGGCCTTGCCGCTGCGGTTCGACGGGCGGGTGGTGCTGGTCACCGGCGCGGGGGGAGGTGAGCAGTGAGCGCTGCGGGCCGGCGCGCGCCTCGCTGTCGCGCCGCGGGTCCCCGTTTTCGGGGCTGGGTGACGCGCGCTGTCCAGCTGGCTCCCAGCGTCGGGGCTGCGGGCACTGGTGGCCATTCGCTTGGGGCGCAAGCGGCTGGCGGGACGGTGGTGATGGGGAAGCAGCTGACCTTGGTCGCGGAATCAGCTGGGCAGGGAGGGGGGTGGCCGCCAGCCTGGAGGAGGCACGGGGACGCCCGGCGCCCGGGCAGGTGCGGCCGGCTGCACCCCGAACCCCTGGGGCACTTCCAGGCCGCAGCCTTTCTCCGCGGGAGACCCCGGGCCGGCGGCGGCGGAGCTGCTCAAAGTTCTATCGACGCTCGTCCGCGGGCGTCTGTTGCAACTCTGCGCTTGGACGGCCTAGGGCCTGCAGCCCTCCCGGGCTGGAACCGCCGCCTGCGGAGCGGGGCGTTCTGCCCAGCCTGGTTTCCTTCGTGTCCGATGGCCTTAAGTTCTTGGGAGGGCCGCCGGACAGGGCTTACTTCTACTTAGAGCCCTGCTCCTGGAGTTGATGTGCGCAGGAAGCCGTGCGCAGTGCCCAGCGTCCCGAGCCCTGGCACAGGCTCTGAACGCGCACGGAGGTCAGGCAGACATGGAGGGGGAAGTGGGAGTGAGGCTCAGTTTTAAAGGACCAGAAAAGAAAAACCACCATGCACACCCAAATAGATGTCCTGCAGTGAAACTTTACACCAGTTTTTACCCAGTGGGTGACCTCTGCAGCCCCCAAGTGTTAGGGTCTGGGCCTTCTGCACTTCGATTCCTGGCCCCCCTACCTCCCCAAGTGCCTTACACAGAAAAAGCCCCCAGTGCATGAGTTATTTAAATTACATATTAAAAATCACACGCGATGGAATTCTGCCGGTTACTTCATGTGTACTTTAGCAATGATGAAATGCTTTCTTCCGCTGTGTTTCAGAAAAAGTGTTTAATATTAATGGTGGCAAAGTATTTCATACCCAAAGCTATGTTCATTCTAGAATTGTGTTTTTGTTTACTCGCTGCTTTTGGTAGCTATAAGTGATACACTGTGTTTTAAGTCTCTTTGACAGTGACTGGTAAAGTGCAGTCCATTTGCCTTCAAAGCTGGTACACTCACACCACCTGTATTGGAAACAGGTTCATGATATAGTAAATGTGGTAGTTACACAATACGTTGTAAATGCACAAGCTGGACTTTTCTGTTTCTTGTTGCAGCTTACCAAATTGATATTGAAATGTTAGTGAGTTGTGACTAGACAGCTTTGAACTTTTCACCTGTGGCTGGTAAACTGGCTGAGTTCTGTCTTACCCATGCAGGAGGGATTACATTTTAAATGATTCGATGATAGCTTCTAGTTTTGGAAGACTTTATATTTTGGGTTCTTTGTAGAAGAGCCTGATTACCTGTCTCAGTTTGTAATTTGTGTACCTGTCAGTCAACTTCCACTAAATATAGATGGTCAATTTATTCATCTGTCATTTGGCTTAAACTTAAAAATGGAGAAAGGTTAAACAATGCAGAAGCGAGCCTTACACCCTTGCTTGCTAGCCATGCTCTTCTTTTTCCCAGAGGTGACCACTGACTGCTAATGTTTTATATGTTCTTCCTGAAACATTATGTGCCCATAACACACACACACACCTTTTTTGAGTGTATAACCTTACGTCCCATACCTTTGAATCAGAGTTGAGTATCTTTTGTGTTTGATGATTGCATAGTTCAAGTTCAGTGCAGGATACAGAAATCACCAGATACTTTAGGTTTAACACAGGCAGCTGGGTTTTAGGTCCACTGGGAATGACTTCTGCAACAACACGGAACTGGCTCGTCAGGAGAGCCAGTACCTCAGAGGTTGTCATTGGAGTCCTGCCATAGCCCTCATAGCCGTGGGTGCCACGGGACCAGGATTGTGAAAGCTGCCATCCGGGCATTTGGGAGCCAGGTCAAGAGCTCGCCTCTGCAGCCGGTATTTCTCAGTTCCTAGGGAGTTTCAATAAAACCAGCCTTTTCACTAACAACTGCAGCCAGAAGGGGGCCCTCTGCTTCATTTCCACCTTTCAGATTTTGTGCAAGTGCATCTCATGGTTCGAACCCCGTTTACATTCAGCATCCTGCCAAGTAGATTGAAAGGAAGGAGAAAAGGTGGGATGTTTGAAGCTGTCCAAATTCTCCAGGCAGAGGTGGAACAAAGGTTGAGAGTAACAGAGAAGACACTACCATTGTAAATAATCGCTCACCTGTTACTTCAAATGGAGACTGAGTTATGTGGCCCTAAAAGATTATGCTGGCATTTCCTCAACTTCCTGATTATGTTCATTATTATTCTTTTTATTAGGATTGGGCCGAGCGTATGCCCTGGCTTTTGCAGAAAGAGGAGCATTCGTTGTTGGTAAGTTGATGTATCTCTCTTTTTAATCAATAGCTAATAATTAAAATACAGTCTTCAAAACCTCCTTTTGTCTATCACATAATTTGTTAAGGTTGAATTTTTTCATTAATCTTAACTTCTGCAGTGTTTTTCTTTTCCTTTTCGAAGTTGGATTTTGTAAGTTTTTAAAGAAAATTTGCTTCACAGATTTTTTTTTTTTTTGGAGAGGTTTTTTTGCTATAGGGCGCATGCGCTCGCCAGACAGACAGAAAGAGAGACATAGAGACAGAAAGCGAGAAATCACCCCCCAGGGGGGATGGTCACGCTGCAATCCCTTCTCCTCCATTCTCCTCTTGGGATCTTGGGCACGCACGCACACGCGCCTGGTGTGAGTTTTTTAAGCCACCGGGTCCGGGACGCGAACCGCAGTCGACTACGTGGGAGTCCAGCAACATAGCCATTACGCTAACTGCTGGTTCCCACAGATTTTTTTTAACTTTACTGAATTGAGAGAAGAGCAAGCATTTATTGCATAAAAAAATTCTTGACTTTAGCAAATCGTGCACTGTAATTTTTGAGCTGGAAGACTCATCTGCTCCTGTAAGATCTAAGGAGAGCCCCCCTATGTTGGTAGAAGTAAGAAATCATTGCATTTGGAGAACCGGAAGTTCGAAGTCAAGGAATCCAACCTATAACCTTCTCATTGTCTATTCTTTTCTCTAAAATTTTCAACAGGAATCTTTTTTAAAAAATTAAAAAAACTTAATCGCTGGACCAGTTAAATGCATTTTAGTTTTATGGTAGGGTTGGAGTCGGTGGGAAGATACTGTTGGTTGTCTGGGAGGATTTGGAAGTTTGAATGGTTTGGACTGACCCGATCTCCTTGGCAGTTGGTGTAGCGACACAGCAATGAATTCTCCCCAACCAGGCATTTTGAGAATAGCTGAATGAGTGCTGAGTGCAGGGGAGGAGTGCAGGGCAGAGGTCATGACCCAGTATGTATTGGGTTGTTGGAAGTCACGACATTTCATGACTTTTCTGACGACCCAGTGTCAGTTGTTTTCCTAGGGTGAGAGTGTTGGCCGCAGTGACTTAGTCCCAGCTTCCCTGCAGTAGCTGTGAGCTCAGAGACACACATTTCATTTCTCACTTGGCTTATGAAGACCCGTACAATGAGCAGGCAGCCTGGGTTTCTAGACAGAAGGCCTAACGGGTATTCGATGTCCTCTTCTCCCTCCATGTGGCTTGGAGCTTATCTTACGCAAGGGACACAGAGATTTCCAGTGTTCCTTGTTTAACACAATAGCCACTGTCTGCAGATCCGGTGTGCTGCTAAGGGCAACGGTACACTGTGACATTATAGCACCTGGAGAGGCGTCATGTATTTCAGCACCTCTTTGCTAGATTTTGCCAAGAATATTTCATTTCAAATCCTAAAGACACATGTTACTGCCTTTTCTTTCTTTCTCTGTGTGTGTGAAGATTTTTGCCACAGGGTATGTGCACTTGCTGGAGAGAGACAGGAGAGACAGTGAGAGGGAAAGTGAGAAATCGTCCCCCAGTAGGATGGCCACACTACAATCCTTTCTCCTCCTTTCTTCTCCTGGGATTTTGGGCATGCATGCACGCATACCCAGTATGATTTTCAAGCTGCTGGGTCCAGGACTCAAACTACGATTGCCCACGTGGGAGTCCAGCACCTGAACCACCATGTCACTTGCTGGTCCATCTTTTTATTTTTTTATTTTTAATATTGCTGTTTAGCTCTTAATATTTTGGCCTTGTAACTTTTGATTTATTTCAGTCTTCTGAGTTGTGTAAGTCCAAGGGTCTCATTTTACCTTTTCTGTCTATCTCCTGCAGGACCTAGGACTTTGCCTTGCGCAAAGAAGGCTCTTTGTTCACTTGTTCTACTGTCCATAGTCTCTTTTGGGGAGGACGGGCTGAGAGGGCTGAGATTGGTTAAATGCATTTCTTTTTTGTTGTTTTTTGACTAAGATGTCAACTTAGTTTCTAGCCATGTCTTAGAAACATTTTTACAACAATGTGTCTTGGGGAGGATCACTTTTATTTCTCTGTTACCTTTGCACTAATTCAAATGAGGAATGTTTGCTGTTCTGAGAGAGATAAACCAGGGCAATGTTTCTGTCCTCGCACTGCCTTGCGATAGTGGTGGGGAAAGTCCAAGGAGACAGAAGAAAACGTTTACGTAAGTTGGCCGAGTGTTAAAGGGGAGTATTTTTTTTTTTTTTGGAGAGGTTTTTGCTATAGGGCGTGTGTGCTCACCAAAAAGACAGAGACAGAAAGCGAGAAACCACTCCCCAGGGGGATAGTCACGCCACAATCCCTTCTCCTCCATTCTTCTCTTAGGATCTTGGGCATGCACGCACA
>NW_006199776.1:1480567-1533725 GCF_000334495.1 Tupaia belangeri chinensis
GCTATAGGGCGCGTGCGCTCGCCAGACAGACAGAGAGAGACATAGAGACAGAAAGCGAGAAATCACCCCCCAGGGGGGATGGTCACACCACAATCCCTTCTCCTCCATTCTCCTCTTGGGATCTTGGGTACGCACACACACGCGCCTGGCGTGAGTTTTAAGCCACCGGGTCCAGGACGCGAACCGTGGTCGACTACGTGGGAGTCCAGCGACATAGCCATTACGCCAACTGCTGGTTCCCTTAGGGGGAGTATTTGATCTACATGAAACACCAAACTTTTGACTGATGGCTTCTGCTTTGAAATCCGTGTTCTACCTGTGAGCCTCTGGGCCACTCGTGTGTCATGCTCTTCCCCGACCCCCACCACCCTCTCCTTTACGGTTGCATGCACACCTGTGCCCTGCCTCCACGTGAATTGCGTGCACTAACATTTCTCCCTTAGTTTTTTCTGCTCAGCATGCTTTTTACGAGTCAGCAAAAAATAGTGGAGAGGAATAAACAAACAGGAGGTTATACCGACATCCAAGTATCTTATCTATTTTTTGAAAAGTAATTCATTGGATTATCCTTTGCCTAGCTGAGAAGCCAGCAGGACCTAAGACCTTAAGAAATAAAGTAGCTCGGTCCCGCCAGCAGCGTGGTGAAGGTGGTTCGATCCCACGTGACTGACCGTGGTCTGAGTCCTAGGCCCAGTGGCTTGTAAAATATGCCGGGCACGTGTGCTTGCGTGCGTGCCCACAATCCGAAGAGGAGAATGGAGGAGAGGAGATTGCAGTGCGGCCATCCCCCTGGGGGATTTCTCACATTCCTTCTCTCTGTCTCTCTTTTTCTCTGCAAGTGCATGTGCCACGTAGCAAAAACTAAAAAAAAAAAAAAAAAAGTGGCTTGTTTCTCATGTAAGCCGTCTGTTGCTAGGTTGTGAGGGATTCGCAAAGAGCCTGCACAGCGCTCTCGATGACTTAGTGTAATGCATTTTTAAATTTTATGCCGTGTGATCTTTAAGCTTCTCTTTGGCCATGTCTCTGCTCAGCGTGCCTTCTTAAGTTCAGGATCCCGGCTGGAGTAACCGTCTCTTTTTGGGACATTTACAGCTGTTGGGGCAGAGGGAAAAGAACAAGGGGTCTGCTTGGTTCTCTCAAAGCTCCTGTTCAGAAGTGGCATGCCGCTTCCACTCACATTTCATTGCCCAAAGGAAGTCACTTGGCCAAATTCAACGTTAAGGGCATGGTTTCAGACATTCTCTACTTTCATGTTCATATGATTGCGAAATTATATATGCCATGATAGAAGCGTTATGGGCTGTTTCAATTTGGGTTTAAGAACTTGCGTCTCTCAGGAAGTGTTTGCACATACTGAAGGAGGTGCTGGAAACAGAATAGTCTGGAGCTCTCTTCCGTAGGCCTGCCATGTCAGGCTCTGAATACTGAGTTTATCTTGCGTGTACGAATGCAAGGAGACTGAAGTGTTCTAGCAGGAAGACCCTTTTCTTGGCAAGCAAAGCAGAGCGTTTTTCTGCTCTGAGGCTGAGACCACACCTTTGGGTAAACTGAATTATATTTCTTTAGAAGAAGAGCGGCATGACTTCACTTTGGCGCTGCAGTCACACGTACCTGGTAAAGCTGGTCTCAAGTCCCTGTGGGCGAGTGCCAGACCCTGTGTTTCTAACGCTGGGTAATCCTGGCAGCCGGAAGGTGGAACTCAGTGCGGGAAGGACATTGTCCTTGAAGTCCAGTCGCACTTCACATCCTGCTCTGCTATGTAACCCTCAGCACACCACCTTGCGGGGCTGCTCTCCCAAACTTTCAGGTTCAGGGTGAGGTTAACTGCCAAGAAATTAAAGACCTCTGTGAAGGGAGGAGAGAGAAACCATTTTTAGTGCCTGCTTACCACGCACCAGCTAGCAAGCCAAGGTCTTGTTCACCCAGGGGCCGCGGTCCCCTTACATGAACATATTTTTCCTGTAAGCACTTAAATAAAAAGGGCTACTTGGGGACTAGCAGATGGCACAACAGTTATGCCGCTGGACTCCCGTGTAGTTGACATGGCTTGAGTCCTGGACTCAGTGGCTTAAAGCTCACGCCAGGCACGAGCGTGCGCATGCATGCACACCTCAAATCCAAGAGGTGACTGGAGGAGAAGGGACTGTGGCGTGGTTACCTCCCCTGGGGGGTGATTTCTTGCTTTCTGTCTCTCTGCCTCTCTCGTGAGCACATGTGCCCTCAAACAAAAATCTCTCAAAAAGAAACAAAAAAGGGCTCCTCGAGGCACGGGGTACTCTCTGCAGGTATGTGTCGTGCTTTGTGAAATGACCAGGGGTATGTGCTGCCTGAGCTAAACCGACTAACCCCAGGGGCAAGGCCACAGGAAAGCACGTGCGGGTCCCACCTCACAGTGTGAGCCTGTGCACAGCGCCCACACCTGCCCCGCAGGTCTCTGTCTCACCAGCCCTGGTTATGGAGGAAAGCCTTTCAGTGGCTTTAGAATAGCTCTTAGCCCTGTATCATTTGAAAAAGTCCAATTAAAAAAACTTAATAGGGGCCAGCAGGTGGCATGGTGGGTAAGGCAGTGGACTCCCACGGAACATACTGCAGTTCGAGTCCCAGGTCTGGCAGCTTGCTTTCTCATTTTCCCTCTCTCTGTCTCTGGTGAGCACACATGCTCTGTAGCAAATTAGAAAAGGATAATTATAAATAAATTCAAGGAAATAATTCTTTTAAAAAAAACCCTACTCAATAAAGTTAATAGATTTAGTATTAAATGGGTCCATTTATTCATCCAGTAAGTATTTAGGGACTGTTATTAGGCACCAGTGTTCTGAATGCTGGGGGGCACAGTGGGAGTGAAACAAGGTCCCTGCTTTCTTGAGCTCATTCTAGCGGGCAGTGGAGACAGGCAGTTAAAGAATACATGTGTAAAAATATAATCGAAAGTGGCAGTTGTTATAGACAAAAAATAAGAGTAAATAGGGTAGGAAAAGCTGAGACAGTAACATCAGAAGAATCCAGGAAGTTGATGCCAAGACCTGAGGACTCAGTGGGGTGTGGTATTCGGAAAAGGCAGGAGGGGAAGAGTGCTTGGGAGAAGTCGTACCTCACAGAGAGGGGACACTGAGAAGGGGGGGCAGTGTAGAAAAAAAAATTAAGCAAGAAGTATGTATTTGTGCGTGTGCAAACTAAAGTTGAGATCTGTCTCCTCAGCTGGCTTAGCAGCCTTAATATCAGAAGACTAAAAGGATATTTTTAAACTTATTCTTTTTAAGGCTTTCACCAAAGGACACGTGTACTCATTGAGAGGGACAGGGACATTGAGGGGGAAAGTGAGAAATTGTCCCTCCTGGGGATGGCCATGCTGCATTCCCTTCTCCTCCTAGGATTTTGAACATGGATGTCCATGTGCACTTCAAGTCACCAGGTTCGGGACTTGAACCATTGTTAGCAGGCCGGAGACCAGTGCCTTAACTAGGATGCCTCCTGCTGGCCGCAAAGCATATTTTTGCTGTAGTCTTTGTAGTCAGTTGTCAGAAAAGTCTGGAGTAAAGGACAGGAAGGAAAGAAAACCAGTGTCTGTGCAGACGTGAACTTTCTAGACCTAGGCTGGATGGGCGAGCTCTGTTGCTGCCTGCTATGTCGTGGGTTTGCAGAGAGGTCAGTGAGCCCCAGGCCCTGCGGGAGGATGGCTGAATGACCCATGGTTACCCCCACAGCAGGAGGTGTGTGCACCCTACCTGCAGCAGAGCAGCCAGTCAGAGTAGGACCGTGTCAGGAAGGAGCCAGTGGGACTGCTGCTGACTTAGCCAGCCAGCCCTGCAGACGTTTCAGTCTTCACCTGCATGTCTACACTTAAACGAGACTGCGGGAATCGGCCTTCCGGGAGAAGCCGTCCTCAGACACACCCGGGGAGAAGGTTTTGAGCAAACCTAGCTGTCTTCACATTGATGTCACCCGTGATGACGCCTTCCTCCTCGACAGACCTCACGGGACACTCACGCACTTTTCTGGCATGGTTGCCTCTAATTCCTGGATCCTACCAAGTTAGGCTCAGTAACACAAGTCAGGTTATTTAAGAACAATCCAGATTTCTCAATCTGGCTTATATTAATAGAAAACTACATTCACAGCATCAAGTAAGAGCGACGCTCAGGCGTGACCTTTATTTCTCTCAACATCTCAGTAAAGGATTTCACGTGTACCGTCTGTGACAGAGAATTACAGTCTTTTGCAAATAAAGGACACATAGAAACGTGTAAGAACAGATATTCCAAATCCGCAATCACTTAATTATACTGAAAGGAAAGGTCGTAGCCGGCCTGGGGGGCCGGGACATAGGCGTTCTCACACACGTGGTTCTGTGGTCAGCTCTCCGTTTGTTGGTTTGTGCTCTGTATTGAGGTATCCATTTATCTACTGACGATACTTTTTAATAGAATCTAAGTGTGCTTTAAAATTTGGGGGATGGAGTTTTAGGAAAAAGCTTCTGTAGTCTTTAATAGACTGCCCCAGTCGCTGATTTTAAAGTGAGAAATAGGGAAAACAATTTGTGTAAAAGACAAAAATACTGCCAAGATTATGGATGGGATTCTGTGTGGGAAATTTTTATATCACACTTTGGGATATTTTGATAGTTTCAACTGAAAAGATACTATTTTAAAAACAGTGTTTTTAAGTTTTTTGCCATAGAGTGTGTGTGTGTGCTTGCCAGAGAGAGACAGAGAGAGGGGAAGTGAGGAATCTCCTCTCCGAGGGGGCTGGTCACGGCACAGTCCCCTCTTCCATTTTCCTCCTGGGATTTCGGGCACGCACACACATGTGCCCAGCATGATTTTCAAGCTGCCAGGCCCAGGACTTGAACCATGATTGGCCTTGTTGGGACCAGTAGTTAGCATAATGGCTGCGGCGCTGGACTCCCATGTAGTTGACCACGGTTTGAGTCCTGGACCTGACGGCTTAAGCTCACGCTGGGCGCATGTGCGTGCGTGTCCAAGATCCTGAGAGGAGAATGGAGGAGAAGAGATTGTGGCGTGGCCATCCCCCCTGGGGGGGGGATTTCTTGCTTTCTGTCTCCCTGTCTCTGTCTGGCGAGCGCACACACCCTATAGCAAAAACCTCTCCAGAAAAAGAAAAAAAAAAGCTGTTAGGGAAATTAAATGTGTTGAGAACCTGAAGTGCACGCATACAGTAAAAGTTGTTGGTATTGTTACTGGAATTTTAGTCCTGCACTTCAGCGGTAACCACCAGACGTGCATGGTATGGGTACATCTCTCTTAGTGTGACAGTGACGCTGTTGCTAAGTCCCCAGCCCTGCGCCGGCATACTGCTACAGGTGGGCATTAGGAACAGGGCGTCCCAGTTTGCCAACAAAGGGGTCATCATCAGTCACTGCCTGCCCGGCTAGATCCCTGGCGCCAAGAGAGGAGATCTTCTCTCCTTTTATCCCCCCCTCCCACCATTCTGCACGTGCACACAGGAATTCACCAGGGCGCTTGATCAACATCCCACTTCCCATTTGGGGCAGTAAACAGATATAGGCAAAATCATTCCTATCTGGGTGCTCATGCCTTCAGAGTCCACACTGGGCATGCACAATCGTGTAATCAGATTCCTGACCTGGTGAGAAGTACGCAAGCACAGAAAAGCCACACGTTCAAACAAAGGAGCTGGCTACAATGACAATGACAGATATGCATGGCCAGATCCCACCGTAAAAGCAACCCCTAGCCCCACTCCAGCCCAGTTGTTCTCTAACAGCTGCCCACTCATGTGCTTTCTGGGGTGGAGTGTAGTTGTTTTCTGTTAAAAATTTCATTTTTCTATTAAAAACCTTCTCTTTTCTTACTTTACATGTGTGTGTGTCTTTGATTCATGTCTCAGGGCAGGCTCTTTGATCTTAGAGCTCTGTCCCTACAGAACAGTATTTCACATGGTGCAGCTCAGCTTCCCACCTGGTAACAGGACCTGTGTTTTCCAGTAGGGTCTTAATCCCGCGATTTCGCCCTCGTGAGATTTGGATGACCAGACGGGGCTGCCTTGATGTAGTGCTCGCTAATGTAGAGACTTGTTTTGAATAAATCTGTTCTGATGCTGTTGAACTGCACGTCACTGCTCCCAGTAAACCATTGGGGCTTCAGTGCTTACTGCTGGAGTGTCCTTTGTAAAGTTTCCACTTGGGGGTAGTGTTTCACGGAAAAGTGAACAGTTGTTTCTTACACATCTGCCCAAATGATTTTGAACTTTCCTGTGCTTATTTAAAAAGTAGCTAAAGACTGTTAGTTGTATGTCTTAAAATCTTGATTTTTTTTTCTGAGACCAATTTTTTGCTATAGGGTACGTGCCCTCTCCAAAGAGACAGACAGAGACAGAGAGCAAGAAATCACTTCCCTGGGGAGATGACCATGCTGTAATCCCTTCTCCATTCTCCTCTCAGGATTTTGGGCATGCACGCACATGTGGCCGGCTTGAGTTTTAAGCCACCAGGTCTGAGACTTGAACTGCCGTCACCTATGTAGAAGTCCAGCGATGTATAACCACTATGCTACCTGCTGATCTTCAAATCTTGATATTTTAAAAATGGTTGTTTTTTGTCATTTGAACAGTTGTGTGGAAATGGACAACCAATAGAAATTCAGTCTTTTGAGAGTCTTAACACTTTTTTCTAACTCCTAATGAAAGACTTCATTATTTTGTCTTTGTAGCGTTTTTGTAGTTAGAGTAAGACCAAAAAAAAAAGTTAAGTGAAAACATAAAACATATTTGCCCTGGTTGATTTCCAGTGTGGCTAGCCACTGGCCTTTTGTCTGTACCGTCTCTTTTTAAAATACTTGCTAGAGGTCAGCGAGCAAGCTCCTCCGTGGGGGTGGCCTCACTGCAGTCCCTTCTCCGTTTCTTCCCGTGGGGTTTGGGCATGCACACACACACCCAGTGTATTTTCAAGGCCCGAGGTCTGAGACTCTAGCTGCACTGTCGGCCATGTGGGATCCAGCTGCCTTAACCACCATGCTGCTGGCTGGCTGTGTACCCGCTCCCCTCCCTAGCCATCTAACTCCACCTCCAACCCTAACCTCAGTGCAAAAAAAGAGCTGTCAGTAAGAAGAAAAAAAAAGCTTTTTATTTCAATGTGGTAATCATCGATATTAACACTTCAGATTTGGTGTACACCACCACACAGTTTATTAATTAGTATTTTTTAAAATTGTTACATTCCTCAACTCAAAACCTATGCATTTACTCTACAAAGACAGTCATTTCACAGTGTAAATTCTTTGTCTGGGTTTATAGTCTGTTTTCTCCTAGTTATTCGGCATTGATCTGTACAGCTTTAATTCATTTATTTTTTATTGCCAGAGGGCGTGTGCTCTCCTCGCAGAAAGGGAGATAATGACAGAGTGAGGAAGCACCTGCCCCTGAGGTTGTGGTCCAGTTGCAGCAGTTTCCCCTTTTCCTGTGTCTCCATCCCGTCGGGATTCGGGGTACGCATGTACATGTAGCTGGTATGTTTGTTAAGCTGCCAGGGCTGAGGTTCCAAACCACGGTCAGCCACGTGGGACTGAGCTCCCCGAGATCAGGGTTTAACCAGCGCATACCTCAAGGCCAGTTCTGTATTTCTTTTCATTAGTATTACACGTTATTTCCTCAATTTTGGCTTCAATTATGACATAAATTAACTTTGTTACTTGTCATCATTTACTGGTGTTTGCCTTGTCATATACTTACTTCATGCTCAAATTCACACATGACTGTGGTCAGTACATACTTAACTTTTTTTTCTCTTTGGAGAGGTTTTTGCTATAGGGTGCGTGAGCTTGACAGAAAGTGAGAAAGCGCCCCCAAGGGGGATGGCCACACTGTAATCCCTTCTCCATTCTCCTCTCAGGATCTTGGGCACGCACATGTGCCCAGTGTGAGTTTAAGCCGCTGGGTCTGGGACTCAAACCGTGGTTGACTATATGGGAGTCCAGCGACATAGTCATTACGCTAACTGCTGGTCCCCAAAAAGAATTATTTAATTTTATTTATTGTTGTTATTATTTTCACATTTGCTATAGAGCACACGAGTTCAGCAGATAGAGACAGAGAGAGAGAAAGAAAGAGAAAGCAAGCCACAAGGTCTGGGACTTGTACCGTGGCTGGCCATGTGGGAGTCCAGAACCCCACCCACCATGCCACCAGCTGCCCCCATATTTAACTTTCAGTGGATCGTATATAAACTCTGAGAGCACGCACCGTTCTTTTATATTTGTGGGTCCCTCCCTCTGTAGAGTTCCTTGCAACCATTTAGTGCTGAGTTAGTCTTTGTAATTATGTAATTGAACCCACGGAGCTGTTACACGATGCAGCTAGTCCTTACACCTGTGAAGACGGAGTCGTGGCCTCACAGAAGCAGAGTAGAATAGTGATTACTGCGGGCTGGAGGGCAGCGGGGAGGGAGGACTGAGAGAGGTCAAGGGCAGTGAACGCCATTGTTCTCAGGTACAGTGGGGTAACTAATCAGCTGTCGTTCACTGAGTATTTCCAGGTAGATGAAAGGATTTCCAGTGTTCCCACCACGAAGTCATGATAAATATTTGAGATGATAGTCACAGTGTAAATTAGTGACTAAACACACACTAGTTCTCTGTGTACTTTGTGACCTCCTTCAAGAAATGATTTTTATTTCTTTCTTTATAGATAGTTGGTGAATATTTACAAGTATGCTTCTCTAATAATTTAAGATCATACTTGCTTTGTATTATCATCCCTGTAAACAAAGCTTTCTTGAGGTAGCAATGTTTGTTTTGTTTTAAAACTTTATTTTTTAGTTAAAAAATTTCATTTTGTTAAGAACACCTAGGAGGATCCTCTTAAATTTACACGTTGTACCAAACAGTGTCTTTGTGGGCACCATGTGTAGCAGGTGTCTTAGCTGACTCATCCTGCATCATTGCAATTCCTATTCAGCGGTTAGCAACTTGTCATGCCCTGTCTCTGCTCTGTCCCAGGCCACCACCGTGTTATTCTCTGATTTTATGAGTTTCACATACCTCATATCAGTGCAGTCGTGAACTATTCCACTTCGCATAGTGTCTTTCTTGAAGGTCCATCTATCCATCAGATGTTGCAGGATTTTCTCTTTTTAATGCTGATAAGACGCCGTTGCATGCACGTGCCATGTCGTCTTCATTCCACATCAGTGATGGACCCGTAGGCTGTCTCCCTGGCTCGGTCCCTGTGGCTCGTACACCTGTGAGTGCACATTGGAGTGTGAATACCTCTTAGATACTGGAACTGAACTGTGATTTTTTTTTTTTTCTGGTTTCAGTTCTTTTGGTTAAATACCCAGAAGTGGGATTGCTGGATAATATGATAGTTGGTGGGTTTTTGTTGTTTATATTTGCCAGAGGGCATGTGCATTTTGCCAGAGAGAGGGAGAAAGCGTCCCCTCAGTGGGGCACGGCCATGCCACAGTCCTTTCTCCTTCCCTTTTTCATCCTGTCACATTTTGGGCATGCACACACATGCACCTGGCATGTTTTTTAAGCCACGGAGTCGAATTTGAGCTGCAGTTGACCACGTGGGTTCAGGCTCCTTTAACCAGAAGGCTGTGGAGTTGGCCCTCCTGTGTATTTAATCTTAGTTTGCACATTTTTTAAAAAGTAGGTTAAGGGACCACAGGTGGTGTAATGGTTACTTCTTTGGATTCCTAGTCAGTCAGCTGCAGTTCGAGTCCTGGACCTGGTGGCTTGAGACTCATGCTGGGTGTGTGTTCATGCATGCCCAAGATCCTGAGAGGAAAATGAAGGAGAGGGGATTGTGGTGTGGCCATTCCCGGGGTGGGGGTGGGGGTGGGGAGGGAGGAATTTCTCAAATCTCTCTTAAAAAAAAAAAAAGTTAAATTATGTTATTTTTCAAAAGAAGAAAAGCATTGCAAAATTTTTGTAAAAATGTTATAATATGAACCTATATTTAAGTTATTCTGCTGTTTCTTTGTAGCTATATTCAAAAGAAAGAGACATGTTTTGAAAATATATACCTTATAATGTGTTTAGTAAGATGGAGGTAGACAAGAGAACTAGTAATTCAGATTTTTTTTTATGACCCATATTGGAAGGCCCCGGTATTAATTGTTGTCTGCCTGTTTTTGCATTGCAGTGAATGATTTAGGAGGAGATTTTAAAGGCGTTGGAAGAGGCTCTGTAGCTGCCGATAAAGTTGTGGAAGAAATAAGAAGGAGAGGAGGCAAAGCTGTGGCCAACTACGGTATGGTACTGGGAGGGCTCTGCTGGGTTCTTTTATTGTCCCCTCAGCTAGTGCTGCCGCCCACGTTGGTCACCTAGCGAACACTCCGCATTCTAGTATTGTTATGAGATTGGGCTTTATCTACATTGGGCAGATGTCTTTGGCTGCCTGTTTCACATAATACGTGAGCATTTTCAAGTTGTGATATAGCTTATGTCATGTTTCTCTTTTTTCTCTTGTTTATTTGATATTTTTATTAATGAGCATACATAATCTCATTAATAAAATCATAATATGTTTTGTTCTTCAAAGACGTATTTTACTTAAATATTTCTACATGTAATTGATCGAAATAACATTCTTCTTTTAAACATAGTGCCAAAAGATTCTTGGAGAGAATCTTAGTGTGTGAGGTAGACCGGCCTCCGTGTTCCATTCCGCACAGTATTTACCACTAGATATGACTTTCTTTTCTTCATAAAACCCAAGAGTCACAGTTTAATAAAACCATGCTAAAAAGCAGCCAGTACAACTTTTATATTTGATATATTGATTTTAATAGTATGTGTAAGGAACCCACTAGAATAGATTTACTTTATTTTTTAATTTAATTTAACTTCTTTAGTTTTTCACCGTAGGGTGCATGTGCTTGCTGAAGAGACGGGAGTGGTAGGAGGAGTGAGAAATCACTGCCCCTGGGGGAGTGGCCACACTGCAGTGCCTTCTCCTTCAATCACTTCTCTGGATTTTGGGCATGCACACACATATACTCAGTGTGATTTTCAAGCTGCTGGGTCTGGGACTCAAACCACAGTCAACCATGTGGGAGTTCAGCGCCTTAACCACCATGCCACTTGCTGGCCCTGAATAGATTTAAAAAAAAATTATGTTTAATCATCGTGTGTCTTTACTGCATGCGATGCCGGTTCTTAAAACATAAATGTGTTGCGTGTCAAGCAAGTCAGAGCTATTACCGTACATGGTTAAGTCCCTTGGTGTGTCTGTTGAACTTTTTTCTTTTTCCCTCTGAGCCATTTCCAAACTAGATTGTTTTCATGGGCCAGGGTAAAATTATATCGACTTCATGTTGAAACTTTGGGGTTAGGAAATAGGGCACAGCTTGTTTTGAGTATTTGAGAGAAGAATGAGTCAGCCATTTTAGAATTCCTTTTCCACAGTGGAGTTCTAGCAAAGTGTTTTCAACCTTTTTTTTAAACTCTATAGTTTTAAAAGACATTTTTATAAAGTAAAACTTCTAGACTCTGCCTTTTCATAGTTCTGATATATATGACCCGTGTCAGTCGAGGTCACTTGGGAAAATGGAAGTTTTAGGAGGTTTTACAAGTGTAAAGGGTTTTTCTGTTTGTTTGTCTTTTTAAAGGAGTTTTTTTTTTGGGGGGGGGGGGTAGAGAGATTTTTACTGTAGGGTGTGTGCACTCGCCAGAGAGACAAAAAGCGAGAAATCACCCCCCCCCCCGGGGGGGGGATGACCATGCCACAATCTCTTCTCCACTCTCCTCTTGGGATCTTGGTCATGCACGCACATACCCCTGGCACAAATTTTAAGCCGCCAGATCTGGGACTTGAACTGCGGGAGACTCTGTAGGAGTCCAGAGACGTAACCATTATGCTATCTGTTGGTCCATTAAGGGAGATTTTTTGCTACAGAGCACGTCCACTCACCAGAGAGACAGAGAGAGAGAAAGTGAGAAATCAGCCCTCTTCCCAGAGGATGGCCGGCCACAGTCCCCTCTCCTCTGTTCTTCTCTTGGGATTTTGGGCACACATGCACATACGGCTGGGGAAATTTTAGCAACACTGGGTCCAGGATTAGCTGGGTCTGGGGGCTGGTGAATTTTAAGCCTCTGGATCTGGGACTCAAACTGAGGTCTGCTACATGGGAGTCCAGTGCCTTAACCACTACGCCACCTTCTGGCCCCTTATGAAGGGTTTTAATGTTGGAGATTAGAAGTTCACAGAACCACGGGGAGAACTGGGCGAGTGAAGGCCTCAGGAGCTGTGGGTGCTGGTCCATGTCTAGCAGGTGGTTCTATAGCTCGTCCCGTTGTGCCGTCAGCCCCACACCTGTGGCTGCTCACAGGCTTGCCAGCGTTCGCTGCCTTCTCCTGCTTCTCTGTCCTCGAGGCAGTTTTTCTTACTGGCAGATGTAACTCAGGCCTACATGGGTCCCAGGAAAGGGCCTGACCATCCCACTGCTCTTCCCTTGCAGGTGACGAGACCACAGAGTAGACGGGGCGGCGTTGTGTTGACAGCAGGCTGTCTGACATCGACCGCTAGTGGAAAATAACCAGGCCATAGTTTTTGTTGAGCTGCACCTTTTGTAGTTAGTATCGCAAAAGCAGATTCGCTTTCCCTGTATAGTTACTTTCCATCGATCTTGCTTCTTCAAGTTTCATGCACCTCCCTCCTTCCCAAATTCTCCGTTGCATCCTTCAGGAGAAGTCTTTTGTAGCTGTTGAGAATTAAACATAAATTCAATAAAACTACCCAGTCGGCCAGACACATTTCGCATGCTCAGTAGCCGTGGGGTTGGCGGCTGCCATATCTGTCATTGAGTTGAATAGGACATTAGCATCTTCATAGGAAGTGGTATTGGGCAGCGCTGTTTAGAGGGTTATTTGTCAAATACACGCACACACACACGCACACACACATACATACACATGTATTATTTCCCTCTCCCTCTCCCCTTGTTTTGTAGGCCAAAGAATTATCAAGGGATGAACTTTCTTTTGTAACATTAGACCATTTGTATTTTGATTCGTTAGATGCCTACAGTATATAAATGTATTTTATTTTTTGGAAATGAGTTATTTTGGGTGACTAATATCTGCCACGTGCTCCGATACACGAAACTTAGCCGTTATCTGTGTGGGCGATGGCTGACGCTGTGCTAACCTCTGTTCCTCAGATTCAGTGGAAGCGGGAGAGAAGATCGTGAAGACAGCACTGGACGCTTTTGGAAGAATAGGTGACGTTTCTTTTGTGTTTATGGTCTTCAGACAGCAGCTAATTCTATCTGTGTGTATATGTGTATGCGCATGTTCCTTTTTTAAAATTCCCCAGAAGGTGTGCACGCTCACTGGAGAGAGGGAGAGAAGCGAGAAAGCACCCTCCGTGGGTACGTGGGGAGTGATCACGCTGCAGCCCCTCGCCTCCGTTTCTTCCTCCTTTCGGTATTTGGGAATGCACTCACTTGCTGCTGTGTTCCCGAGCTGCTGCGTGGGAATCAGGACCAGGCTGTGGGCCACGTGGGATCCAGAATGCCTTTGAATTTGCTTTTGTTTATTAAGTAAATCTCTCATTTTTGATGATCACATTTTTATGTTTCATAAGTTAGTTATTTTGTATACCTCATTCCATGCAAGGCTTGAGGGGAAAATGATATGGCTATGTGTGAAGTTTTTTTCACCTTAAGTAGTTTAAAACATTTGTAAGTATTTGCTCAAGGCCCTTCTTATAATAATTCTGTTAAACTTCAACTATGTTTGTAAGATTAAAAAAAAAAATCAGTATTTTGACAGTAGAGGTCCCAATGGATTTTTTTGGGTAAGTAAAATGATTTGAATTAAAATGATCCAATATCTTGTAAATTAGTTAAAATGAATCATTATATCATAGACATTTTCATTTTTAAAAAGCGTTTCAAATCTATAGTTTAATCCATTTTTTTCTCAATAATCTTCCTGGTTTGGCCTCACACACCCTTAATAGAATGCTGTCAAATTACTAAAGGGAAGCTTCACTGCAGATAAGCCGACATATTTACCATCTGAAAAGTGATAACATTTTATAAATTGAATGTGCCTCCCCCTTTTTGTTTTTTCTAGCATATTCTTTTTTCTAACTATGTGAGGTTGAACTTAGAAGACCTTTGTTTACATATCATCTGACAGAAGGATAGAGACCACAAAGGTGTGAAGTCTTAGTGTGAAAATAGCCTGAGATGGTGGTCCAGCGTTAAAAATAATTACTTTTTTTGTCTGGTGAGAATGCAGTGTTGTTATCAGGATAGGGCATTAGTTACAAACTCTAATGGTTTTATTTATTTATTTTTGGGCTTTTGACTTTTTTTTTTTTTTTTTTTTGCTATAGGGCATGCGCGCTCACCAGACAGAGACAGAGAGACAGAAAGCGAGAAATCACCTCCCAGGGGGGATGGCCATGCCGCACTCCCTTCTCCTCCATTCTCCTCTCGGGATCTTGGGCACGCACGCACACGCGCCTGGCGTGAGTTTAAGCCACCGGGTCCAGGACGCGAACTGCAGTCGACTATGTGTGAGTCTAGCAACATAGCCATTACGCTAACTGCTGGTCCCTTGGCTTTTGACTTTTAAGTGACAAAAATCTTTTGAACTTAAACTTTCCTTGAGCATTTTTTTTAAAAGAATTATTTTATTTAATTTTATTTATTTATTTTAATTTGACGAGAGAGAGAGAGAGAGAGAGAGAGAGAGAGAGACTGCTGGCCCCATGAGCGCTTTAAGGTTAAGTGAAGGACGGCTCTGGATTTGAATCCTCAGAACCCAGGAGTTATAAGACACCTATTCTGTAAATAAGTGGAGGGAATCTTGGTAGCAGGTGGAGGAAGGAAAATGTAGATAATGCGAGTTTGAGATAAAGGTGCTGTTACCATGTGATACTTGGGCTTTTGTTAATCAAGTTTTGTTCGTTTGTTTGTTCTTGCTAGAAGTATACATTTTCCTTTTTTTAATTGCAAAGGGTGCATGCATTTGTCAGAGTCAGAGGGACAAAGGCCCCGGTGAGCACAGTCACACGTCCTTTTAGAATTTGGGGCACGTTTTAGGCACACGCACACGTGAGCCGGGCGTTTCTAAGCCGCTGGGTGATGGACGTGAAGCTGTCCGTGTGGGACGTGGCTGTCGTGCGTGGCCCGACCACTGTGCTGTGCGGCTAACCCTAAACTTCTGAGAGGGAGAAAGCCAATTTTGAGAGAAGTTTGAGTTGTGAATCTAAACACAAGTGTTTCCTTTCATATTTATGACTCGAATCTTTTTTATATTGCAGACATTGTGGTCAACAATGCAGGGTGAGCATTTTCCATTTTCCATAAGTAACGTGATGCAGTTTTTTTGTAAGTCTGTCTCTGGAGAGAGCAAGAGCGGTAACATCTCCCTCCCTCCCCGCCCCTTACCCTGTGTTTCAGAATTCTGAGGGACCGTTCCTTTTCTAGAATAAGTGATGAAGACTGGGGTAAGCTGTTTTTAATATATGTCTCTTGTGGAATATACCTGTTCATTTAGCCTTTCTAAATATTTGACAAAATTATATGTTTAAGGGGAAAATCTGCCTCCTCCTCCTGCTTTTGCAGCTGCTAATGTAAGTGAGGAATAAGTTCTAGACCGGAAACAGTGAGGAGCTGGAAGTAGCCTGTCTTCTTTTTCAAGATTTGATCAATTTAAAAAATGTTAGATCATTTGGGGTGTATTATGTAGGAGGATGTTTCTTTCCATTTCTTTTCCCCTTTTTCTTGCCGAGGGGATGTCAGCGTTGTCTAGCAGCAGTAACTCTTTCTAACAGCCTTTAACATGTCTCGTGATTATTTTTTCAGAAGCAGAGGCAGGATATGGAAGGGAGTCTAGGGCGCCAGGTCTGAGAACCTCAGGCAGGACAAAGCCTCGATGTAATTTCGGAGCTTCTAATAAAGAGGGGAGATTTCCAGTTTCCTCCATTATATTGGAAAGACTGAGTTTTGATAATGATTGGAATCAAAGTTACAAAATGTTTTTCTTCTGTCGTTCTTTGTCCTAACTGCCATCGGCCATCAGCGCTAAAATAAAACAGCAAGCCCACGAGCCTGTGGTGGTGGCCACAGAGCAGCACCAGCCGCTGAGGTGACACCACCTGGCCGTGGCTTAGGGGCGTGCTTCTGGGGAATACGCTCATAGTTCTTACGAAAGGAAGTATCTGTGATTTTTAGAATTAAGCAAAAAAACCCCAAAGCTTTTGTTTTATCTTCCCTCCTTACAACTTCGCTTAGAAACTGGAAAATAAAAGATTTGCTGGCAAAAGAGGTGTGAGTCAGTGCTTTTCTCTGAATGCAATGGGACTGGGAGGTTCCCTTCTCTGACGCTTTCTGAGCCCCCCACTCCTGACTGTCCTCTCTGTCTGTTCTTATTACTTCTACATTCTTCTTCTGATATACACATAAAAACATTTTTGAAGCCCCAGACTGAAACAAAGATAATAGGAAAAGTTAAAAAAAAAAAAAAAAGAAAAACAACTTGACAATTAAAAGAATAGATTTAAATGTAGAATCGTCTATCTGAACAACAGTCCTGTCTGGTCATTAGATTGGAGTCTCTGAAAACAGGTTTTTTTTTCACTTTTTTTTTTTTTTAAGAGAGATTTTTGCTATAGGGCATATGTACTTGCCAGAGAGACAGAGAGACAGAAAGTGAGAAATCACCTCCGGGGGGATGGCCACAGTGTAGTCCCTTCTCCTCCATTCTCTGGGGATCTTGGGCACACACGCACACGCACGTAGTGTGAGTTTTAAGCTCCTGGATATGAACTATATGGGAGCCCGGCAACATAACTATTACACCACCTGCTGGTCCTGAAAACAGATCTTTTCTCTCTTTCACTCACTTGGTAAAAATAGGAATATAGCAAATATTTGGTAACCTGTATGGATTATGATTATGCTTTAATAACGCTAGTGTTGAATGCCAATGATAAATATAAAATCTTTGATATTTTGTTAGCAGATTTAAAAAATAAAGCAGGTGTGAAGATGGTATTGTATTCTCTACAGGGATTACAGCCGTTTTATAGATTAGAGGGAAAGCTGTTTGAAGTCTGGGTGTGAACTATTGATTGGTGGCATAACTGCAGCGAGAGCCAGCGTGGTTACTCCCGGGGGTGTGCCGAGAGGGGACTGTGAATGCTGGGTGTGAATGCACACCACGTGTAAGCAGATAGTGGCTAATGTTGATTCTGAGACAGATTTGCGACAAAGTCTCTAACAAAAATAATACCTCATTGTAGATATAATCCATCGAGTTCATTTGCGGGGTTCATTCCAAGTGACCCGGGCGGCCTGGGACCACATGAAGAAGCAGAATTACGGAAGGTAGACTTGCACGTGGCTGTGGGGGGCTGAGGGCACGTGGGGGTTCTCGTGCACAGAACAGGAACATCCAAAATATGTGAAGCGATTCTGTGAGGGAAGGAGATGTTTCCAGTACGTTGGGCTCTAGGCTGTCCTTAGCACGTACCCTCTCATTACGGTGATGTCCTTTAGTTACAGATTGGCAGAGCAGGGCAGCTTTAGATTTCTTTGTCACCTATTCCTTTTCATTTGTTTTATTATTACTATTTTTCAGTTTCTATTATTTTTATTCAACTATGCACTTATTATGGGAAGAGGGGGCTCCAGATTTCTTTTGTATACCTGAAAGATCTTTCATAATAACTGTATGTCAGTATGTCCCTGTTTTATCATCTTTTTTAATTTTTTTTTTTTTTTTTTGCCATAGGGCATGTGTACTCACTGGAGAGAGACAGAGAGACACAGAAAGAGGGAAAGTAAGAAATCACCCCCCTTGGGGGAATGGCCATGCCACAAACCCCTCTCCTCCATTCTCCTTTCGGGATTTTGAATATGCATGCATGCACACACCTGGTGTGTTTTTCAGGCCACCAGGTCTGAGATTCGAACTGCCGAGTCAGCCATATGGGATCCAGCACCTTATCCACCACACCACCTGCTGGCCTAACTACTGCTTTTATTATTGATGATTTTCATGTCCTCTGGCATTTTAGAAAGTTACACAAACGTTGGATTTTCAAGCTGTGCATGGTTTTCTAACCAGAGTGCCATTTTGTGTGTCTAGGACCAACTAGAGAGAAATGAGCGGCGGTTTCCTGCTAGCGAGTGCTGACCAGGCTCGAGCTAGCCTTTACGAGCCGTTGGGGAAGGGTGGGACTTCGGCCTCGTGATTGTTCCTCCCTGCGCTCCGCTCCCCCCTGGTGCCGAGGCAGGGCTGTGCACACCCGCGACAGCAGGTCGTTTGTGACGCCTCTTCTTGTTGGAGGTTTCTAGCCTGTCCTGACCTGTCGCTTCCTGAAAATAAATGACAGGGTTTATTCTCCTTGGCCCAAGTAGAGCAACTGAGGTTGGGTCACAAACTAAATTTGTTTGATTTTGACTAGGGAGTCCTTTTTTCTTTCCTTCCTTCCTTCCTTCCTTCCTTCCTTCCTTCCTTCCTTCCTTCCTTTCTTTCTTTCTTTCTTTCTTTCTTTCCTTCTTTCTTTCTTTCTTTCTTTCTTTTTAAGTTTATTCCTTCCATGAAAGAGAGAGAAAAACTGCACCCCAAACAGGGTCTTCTCACTGCCATTCGTCCCCAATCTCTGTGGCTGGGCCACAGCCGTGTGTGCAGCCTCGTGCTCAGGAAGAGCCTGGGGCCTGAACCCAGGACTTTTCCCGTGTGGGTTCAGTCACATCACCTGGCCTGCAGGAAGTACTTTTTAAAAAATAGTTAAATATTGTAGTTGAATTTTGGTATTATATTTTTAATTTGTCAGAGGGTGTGTGCACTTGCCAGAGTGAGACAGAAAGACCGAGAGAGAAAGGAGAAGGCACTCCCCGGTGGGGAACGGTCACACGGCAGTCTCAGCAGTCCCTTCTCCTCTATTTCTCCATCCTGCTGAGATTTATGGGCACGCATGTGCAAGCTCCTGGAGTCTTACAGGCCACCAGGGCCAGGATTCAAACTGAACAGCCAGCCATGTGGAATCTGGTTCCCTTAACCTGGAGGCCACAGGGCTAGCCCTCAAGACGACTTATGTATCAGTTTACTCGACATTACATGGATCACGAGTACAGGGAGCCAGTGACAGGACCCGAGCTGCTTTTTGTTGGGTGCAGTGGTATGAAAATAGAATTACAATGTTATCAAAACAGAGAAGAGATGATGCTGAGAGACCTGTTTTCCTTCTAGGATCATTATGACTTCGTCAGCCTCAGGAATATACGGCAACTTCGGCCAGGCAAATTACAGTGCTGCAAAGCTAGGTCTTCTAGGTCTTTCCAATACCCTGGCGATCGAAGGCCGCAAAAGTAACATTCACTGTAACACCATCGCCCCCACTGCCGGGTCCCGGATGACTCAGAGTGTTATGCCTGAAGGTAAGCAAGTTTTCAATGCCTTTACCCACAAAAATAAGCGTGGTGAGCTTTGAAAAGTATTTAATTTTTTGAGTACTTAAAATGTTTTTCTTTCTCATTTCAAAAGCGTATTGGGAACCAGCAGTTAGCGTAATGGCTATGTCACTGGACTCCCACGTAGTCGACCGTGGTTTGTGTCCCGGACCCGGTGGCTTAAAACTCACGCCGGGCGCGTGTGCGTGCGTGCCCAAGATCCCGAGAGGAGAATGGAGGAGAAGGGATTGTGGCGTGACCATCCCCCCTGGGGGGTGATTTCTCGCTTTCTGTCTCTATGTCTCTGTCTGTCTGGCGAGCGCACGCGCCCTACAGTAAAAATCTCTCCAAAAAAAAAAAAAAAAAAAAGCGTATGTGTGCCTGTGTTCATTGAGGAAAATTTAGAAAAGCACGAAGAAAAAATAGAAAATGACTCATAACTCTTCCACACTGAAGTAAACATCATCCTTTTTCTGTGCACAGATATACATACATACGTATCGCAGTACAGAGTGGGGTAATAGCATTGTTACTGTTATCATAATAAAAAATCAGACTTCCTTTTTTAGAACAATTTAAGTTTTTAAATTTCTTTTTTCTTTTTTTACTTTACATTTTTTCTCTTGCGTTTTAGTTTGGGAAATTTACATTGAGATGATCTATTCAATTTGTGTTGACATATCAAAATAACCTTCGTTATTTCTGTTACAGTGGTTTTGGTTTCTAGCATTTCCTTTTGATGCTTTCTTAGAGTTTTCTCTCTCTGGCTACAGTGCCCATCTGTCCACTTTTCCATCGGGGTCTTTAGCTTATGACCACAGTTGTTTTAAACTTCCAGCATGATCATTCTCAGTCTCTGCCATATTGAGTCTGGTTTGCGTTAGTTTTGCCTCTTCAGCCCATTTTTCCTTGCCTTTTAGCATGGCTTGCAGTTTTTTTGTTGAAAGCTGAACATGGTGTATCAGATCTTAGGAAGTGAGGCAGAGCTGCCTTTAGCGTGGAGTTTTGTGTCGATCTCATGGGGAACTCGGCTGTTTTTATTATTTGCTGTAGCGGTAGCTATTAGAAGCACCGATCTTGTGTGTGTGTGTCTTCTGTTACCTTTGGGTTTCCCTAGAACCTCCGTGTTAAACAGTTCGGCTCCTGGAGCTCTCAGCTGTTACTCTCGGTGGTCCTGCAGATGCAGCCGTGAGGGGTCGGGAAAGGGACGTGTTCCACCTTCCTACGTTACGTCTTCGTTTTTTAGTGGGTCAGAGTCCTAGTGGGTTGGAACCTTCGGAGTTTTTTCAGTATTCTTTTCTCTCCTTCCCGTTTGAGATGAGAAGGCTAGAGGAATTCTTGTCTAATTGCTCTCCCTTAGGTAGGTCAGACACTGGGAACATTGTCTGTCTTGAGGCCTAGCCTTGCAAGTAGGACAGATGCCCTGGGCAGATTTCAAGATGGCTACTTTTTCCCTCCTCCTCCCAAAGCATGGGGCATTTTTCTTTGATCTTCACTCTGCGAATACGGTGGGGCTTTTGGAGGCAACACTCAAGACATTACCCTGCCCCCCGAGATCCAGCTGCTCTGCCCGCCTCTAGCAGTGAGCTGTGTATCATTTGTGTTTTCTTTCTGCCTTAGGCGCGCAGCATGTGTTCCCATAATCGATTCTCTGGACTTGTCCGTTTTTCTTGTTTTTTAGGTGGTAGTTTGCTATGTGACCTCAGTTCTCTGGTAAAATTAGTTACTTCATTGAAATGAACTGTTGTTTTTTCATATTTTTAGCTTTTTTCTTTTTTTCTTTTTTTTAGAGAGGTTTTCGCTACAGGGCACATGCGCTCGCCAGAGAGACAGAGAGAGACAGAGAAATAGAAAGCAAGAAATTGCCCCCCCCAGGGGGTATGGCCACGCCACAGTCCCTTCTCCATTCTCCTCTTGGAATATTGGGCACACACGCACATGCACCCGGCGTGCGTTTAAGCCACCGGGTCCAGAACTTGAACCACGGTCAACTACATGGGAGTTCAGCGACATAGCCATTACACTAACTGCTGGTCCCCTTTTTTTCTTAGCTTTAGGATGGAAGCAATGACTTCCACGCTCTTTGCATGTTGGAGTTGAAACGGGAAGTGTAATTATTTTTTTCTACTTTACTATGAGCATTTTTCTATTTAATAAAATAGCCTAGGATTTAAAATACTTTTTTTTTTCAGACAGGGTCTTGTCATGTCCTCATCCTCCTACCTCAGGCTTCCAAGCGGCAGGGACAGCAGTGTGTGCTACTGCACCTGTCGTCGCAGGTCAGGTCAGCAAGCAGGCCCGGGCCGCCCATGTGCCCTCACCTGCTAATGGCGGTGTCTGTAAATGTGCTCTTCTCTGTCTGGGCTCAGTCTAGAATTTGTTTTTGTTTCTTAAGTTTTTGCCATAGAGTGCTTGCTCTCGCCAGATAGAGGCAGAGAAAGGGAAAGTGAGAGGTCACCCCCCCCAAGGGCCTCGCCACAATGTCTTCTCGTCTGTTCTCCTGGGATCTTGGGCACACATGCACATATAGTTGCTTTATTTTCAAGCCACCAGGTCTGGAACTAGAACTGCAGTTAGCCATGTGAGAGTCCAGTGCCTTACCCACATCCTGGCCCCTAGGGTTTGATTTTTAATGATTATATTTTAACTTATATTCCATACGTTAATTTAATTTTTCTTATTATTTTATACATTCAATCATGGTACATCACTATAACTTATAAAATGAATTTACTCAACATGAATATTCCATAATTTTAAAAAAGCACTTTTTATGGTTATATTTCCTTTGTTGTATTACGCAGTTAGCGTAATAACTATGTCGCTGGACTCCCACGTAGTTGATCATCATTCGAGTCCCAGACCTGGTGGCTTAAACTCACACTGGGCACGTGTGTGCGTGCCCATGATCCCAAGGAAAGTGGAGGAGAAGGGATTGCGGCATGGCCATCTCCCCTGAGGGGGGTGATTTCTCGCTTTCTGTCTCTGTCTTTCTGGCAAGCACGTGCGCCCTGTAGCAAAAACCTCTCCAAGAAAAGAAAGAAAAATAATAATTGGGGCCCAGCAGGTGGCATGGAGGTCGAGGCACTAAATCCCATTTGGCTGTCTCAGAGGTTCAAGTCCAGACTTCGTGGTTTGAAAGAACACACCATGTACATGTCCCCAAAATCCCGAGAGGATAGCGGTGTTTGAGAAGGGATTGTGGTGGGGCCATCTCCTCTTGGGTACAATTTTACTTTCTCGGTCTCTCTCTCTGTAGTGAGGCATGAGCCCTATTCCAAAAACCTAAACAAAAACAAAAAAACCAAAAAACAAAACCCATAAACCTCCAAACTTTTCTCGTGTAACTTTCCAACATATATAAGAGTAAAGAATTGTATATGCCCATTCCCAGCTTTAACAAATGGTCAACATTTAGCCAATTTTGTTTCATATTTTTGTTACCCTCTCATTTTTTTCCTGCAATATTTCAAAGCAAATACTCGATATTTCATAGTATCTACTGAACACCTGAATAGCAGTCTCTACTAGATATGGTCATAACCACAGTGACATCATCACACCAAACAAACTAATCGCTAAGATCACGTAGTATCAAACTTGTATTAAAATTCTCTAGTTATCTAAAAAGACACCTTTTCAGAGTTGGTTTAATCCAGGAATGATACAAACAAGGTTTACAGCCATTTTGTTATTTTATTTAAGTTTCCTTTAATACTTAATGGTTCAGCCTCCTATTTAAAAAAAAAAAAACAATTTATTTGTTGATGCCGATTCATTTGTTCATTCATAGATTAAGTCCTCATTCTTGATTTGGGTTGCTTTTGCATTTTCGTAGAAAATCAGTCGACCACATTTGTGTGTCTCCTCCAGGTTCTGTGTTCTGTTCCATTGATTAATGTGCCTGTCCCTGATATTTTCATTACTGTAGTTTTATATTAGTTTTAAAATTAGTGTAAGTCTTCCCACTTTCATTGAAATATAAATTTTCAAATGTCGAATGTATGATGGAGAGCCAATATTTACTTAACTAGACGACAGCCTAATGGACTCGTGGAGAACTGTGTATGTTTCTGACACCCCAAGTCTTTACTTATTTCTGAGAAGAAATCTCCTCGCTACTTTAACATTAGCTTCTATGAAATGGTACGGAACAATTGATTGGCATTATTGTAGAATGTGCTGCTTCGTGGAACACAAGTACTTGTGTATGATTCACTTCCCACATGTGCACTACATGTATTTTAGAGCTTGGGATCTGTAGTACCATACCCATACTTGTTAGCTTTTGCAGAGGTGCGTCTAACCAGTTTGCCGTGTGTTAGAGTAGCGATTTGGATCTGAGATCTATTTTTTCCCTCCATTTCCTCATGAAGAGGACAACTTTTAAAAGTCCCTTATTATTTAAAAACTCACGCTCTCATAATCATGTGACAGAGTTCTTGTAAAAGAATCGGGCTACATGAAGGACAAATACAGTCCTGTTTTTCCTTTTAAGTATAGTACTGTATATATGCAGAACAGTGCAGATTACAGCTACGTAAAGCATGAAAATAGCACGAATATTCATGAGCTCATTTTTCAACCTAGGCATTGCAGCGTCACCTCCAGCTTGCCTCTCACGTGGTGTCCTCCATCCTGTCTCCCTGCTTCATGCCCAGGAGAGAGCTGCTGTGTAGAAGTTTTGTCTGTCATTCCTTGCAAGATTTCTACCTTAGTCCCTTTCTTGCTGTGGGCTCTAGACTCTTTGGAAGTCAGTAGTTTTTTTGAGAAAGTAATGAAAACTGTAGGTTTTAAATTTGTCCTTTAGGAATGTGGTTACCATTTTATTTGGACAGGTCTCAGCCTCTAGAGGTGTAAGGTCAATGTCTAATGTCGTATCCTTTACGCTCACCATGCTCTGGTACCAGAGGTTCAGAAAATAAGGTTAATTTTAGATAAATTACTTAATCTCTCTAGACCTATTTTCTCTTTTGTAAATAAAGTAAGGAAGTTGTAGGGTTTTTTTTTTTTGTGTGTGTGTGTTTGTGGTGGAGCTTATGGGTACATGTGAGAGCATAAGAAGGAACTGGAAAGGGAGAGGAGAGAGGGAAAGACAGACAGACAGACAGACAGACACCCTCCCACCGTCTGGTCACACCATGACCCCCTTCCTTCCGTCCTTCAGCCCATCACATCGTGGGCACTTGCCAACATGTGCCTGGTGTGTTTCAGGCTGACCGTGCCAGGGATCCGAACGGCGGTCCCCTATGTGGGATCCAGCTTCTTGCTAGCAGTCCGTTGTCATTGTGCCACGGCTCTTGTTGGAGACCATTCTAAAATGACCCTTCTTGGGACCAGTAGATGGTATACTGGTTATGGAATTGGACTCCACATGGCCTATTGCAGTTTGAGTCCTGGACCCGGTGGCTGAAAATCATGCTAGGCTCATGTGCATGCCCAGAATCCCAAGAGGAGAACGGAAGAGAAGGGATGGTGGTGTGGCCATCCCTGCCCCCCGAGGGGGGGATGGTTTCTCACTTTCTCTCTATCTCTGGTGAATGCACGTGCTCTGTGTCAAAAACCTTCTAAAATAAAATGACCCTCCAGGTTCTAAAATTATGTTTTTTTTTTAATTTAAATTCTGGTTTTTATTACTTTTTTGTAGTTTAGAGAAGCTGGAAATCTTATTTTAATCAGTTTTTCTTCTCGTCCTCAAAAATAACCATTTATAGTCTATCAAAGGAATTATTTATTAAAGAACCAGGTATTATGAGTAACACATAGAGACGTATAATTTCTCTTCCCCTTTGAAATATATTGAGGCTATTGGAAAAGTCATGATGCATTTTTACATAGAAAAACGTAGAAAAATATGTCATGACTTTTGTGATAGCCCAGTATCTAATACATGTTTAATTTGTGTAACTTACATATTTTTTTACGTGAAATAAAATATAATGAGAACCCTGGAACTAACTTCTCAAACTCTTGGTTATTTGTTGCTGAGTAGTAAGTCCCCCAAGTTAGTGAATCGAAAGAGCATTTATTATTTTACATAGTTTCTAGGGCCAGAAATATAGATTGGCCTACCTGAGGGGTTCTGGTTCTGGGTCTCTCATGAGGTTTTAGAGGTTTTTGCTATAGGGCACGTACACTCACCAGAAAGACAGAGAGAGAGACAGAAAGTGAGAAATCACCCCCCCGGGGGGATGGCCATGCCACAGTCCCTTCTCCATTCTCCTTGGGATCTTGGGCACGTACACACATGCTCCTGGCATGAGTATAAGCCACCAGGTCCAGGACTCGAACCATATTTGACTACACGAGAGTCCAGCAAAGTAGCCATTACGCCAACTGCTGGTCCCTGTGAGGTTTTAATCAAGGTGTTCACTGGTGCTTCAGCCATTTGAAAGCTTGGCTGGGTTGGAGAGTCTACTTTTAAGCTCATTCATGCCCATGGCAGTGGCCAAGAGGCCTCCATTTCTTTCTTTTGAAAATGTGTTTATGTCCAATTATTTTTATTTTATAACTTTTTATTTACATTGAAATGCACAACTTTATGGTGCATGGTATGGTTTTTCAAAGTATACATGCAACTTATGATAATCAAATCAAGTATATTACCATACGCAAAGAACCTTTCATTTCTGTGTCTGTTAAATGCTTTATTCCTGATCCCCACCTTCATGACCTACCTGTGCTCTACACAGTCCCTGGTATCCATACTTGCCCTCCCTCCTATCACAGCTTCAGAACTTTCTGCACAGTGTGTATACCTCCGGTGTGTACTGAGCAGGTGTCTGTCTTTCACTGTCTGGCCTGCTCACTTAGCATTAAGTGTTCTGTATTCATCTACTTTGTGTCAAATATCAGAGTCTTGCTCTTCTTTATGGCTGAGTAGGTCATCAGTTGTTGGTTCTTCCAATCCAAGAACAAGTGCTATCTTTCAAGTTTTTGTATTATAATTAATTTTTTTTAACTTTTTCATAGTTTTCCTTGTAGGGGTCTTTCACCTCTTTAGTTAAGTTTGTTCTTAGGTCTTATGTTTTGTTTTGTGGCTATCGTAAATAAGATTGCTTTCTTTAGTTTTGCCTCAGCCTGTTCATTGTTGGTATATAAAAGTGCTGTAGTTTCTTCTTCTTCTGTGTTTTTTTTTCCTAAGGCTTTTGCCATAGGGCATGTGCACTGTCTGGAGAGAGACAGAGAGAGAGAGACAGTGAGAGGGAAAGTGAGAGATCACCCCCCCCTCCACCCAGGGTTAATGGCCAGACCTCAGTCCCTCCTCTATTCTCCTCTTGGGAGTGGGGCATGTGTGCATAGGCATTTGGTGTGATTTTCATGTCACTGAGTCCAGGACTTGAACTGCAGTCGGCCATGTGGGAGTACAGTATCTTAACCACCATGCCACCTGCTGCTCCCATTGTATATTTTTGTATCTTGATTTTGTATTCTACCACTTTATTGAATTCATTTATCACTTCTAGGAGTTTTTTCAGGGATTCTTTTAGATTTTCTGTGTTTATGATCATGTTGTCTGCAAATAGGGACAATTTCACTTCTTCCTTTCCTATTTGAATGCTTTTTATTTTAACCACTTATTTGATTGTGTTTACTGGGGCTTCCAGAACTATATTGAAAGGGAATGGAGAAGGTGGATAACCTCTTTCTCTAGTTTTAGTGAGAAAGCTTTTAGTTTCTCTTCATTCACTATGATATTAGCTATGGATTTGTCATAGGTAGCTTTTATGTTATTGAAAAATACATCCTCTATGGTTATTTTGTTGAGAGTCTTAATTATAAAGAGATGTTGTATGTTGTCAAAGACTACTTCTGCATCAGTTATTATCATTTCTTTTTTTTAATCTATCTTTCTGTTACTGCGATGTGTTACCTTTATATTCTGCATATGGCGAACCATCTTTGCACTGGGATAAAGTTTACTTGGTCATGGTATATAATCTTTGTAATGTACGGTTGGGTTCCATTTGCTAGGATTTTTTTGATGAGTTTTGTATCAATATTCATCAGGTATATTGGTCTGTAGATTTTTCTTTTCTTGTTTTTGGTTATGTCCTTGTCTGCTTTTGTTATCAAGATGATGGAGGTTGGGGCTGGCAAGTGGCATGCGGTTAAGGATGCTGGACTCCTACGTGGCTGACCATGGTTCGAGTCCTAGACTTGGTGGCTTGCTTTCTCACTTTCCTACTCTCTCTATCCTGCTTTGTCCCTCTCTGGTCAAATAAAAATAAATAAATGAAGTTAAATAAAATAATTAAAAGGAAAAGATGATAGTGGCTTCAGAATGAGTTCATGAGCTTTCTTTCCATTAGGATCTTTAGAAATATTGGGTTGTTGGAAACATGACACATTTTTGCATAGAAAAAATACGTCATGACTTTTCCTATGACCCAATAGTTTGAGGAGAATTGGCATTAATTCTTTAAGTGTTTTGTAGAATTCAGAAGTGAAGCCATCAGGATCTGGGCTTTTCTTTGTTGAAGGACTGTTAGGTACTGACTCAGTCTCATTGCTTGTTATTGGTCTATCCAGGCTTTCTACTGGTTCAGTCTAGGTAAATTATGTGTCAAGAAATTTGTCAATCTCATCTAGACTTTTCTTACTTGCTGGTGTACAGTCGCTTGTAGTATTCTCTCGTGATCTTTGGTATTTCTGTGATAGCCATGATAAAATTGCTTGCTTCATTACTGATTTTATTTACTTGATTTCTTCCTCTATTTTTCTAGGTTAGTCTAGTTAATGGTTTATTGATTTGATTCATCTTTCATTTGAGCTCTTTTTGATTGAGGGATACCTCCTCTATACCAGCCATGCTTAAAAAAACTAAGTTTCTGGCAGCAGAACTGTTCCTTAGGATATCTGCTCTCTGTAGTGCTGGGTGCCTGACACTCAGCACTGGAGGAGACGCTGGCTGAGTAAATAAACCTTCTTAATTTTGATTTTATATAGCTGTACATTTCACTAGCTTTGGGAATCTCAGACGTTTCATTTACCCACCCACCCTTTAGATTTTAGTTTACAAAATTGAGTCTAATAGGTGCTGACTGAACTTGTGTTTGAGAAAGAATTAGAAAACAAGAATATTTGCTGATAGCATTAGCGATAATATGTGAAATAAAGTATTTTTTCTGTGTGGCTTATGTTCATTTTTTTTTCCTTCTTCTTCATTTTTTTCACCAAGGTGATAAATGCTCAGTTGGATTTTATAGATGTGGTAATTTTGCATTCAGTGTAGAGTTAGTCAACTCATATATCTGGATCCTTATGTATAAATATTTGTAAGCATTCAGTTTTGCCAACTGATACATGGTAAATTAGAATGCCGTGTATTGAGAAGAATGGAGTTTCATTGCGTAATCGAGGTGGCTGGGTCCACCCTTGTTCTCTCGTCATGCCTGTAATGGAGAACTGTCAACAAGGGGCCACTGGATCGCTTGAGACCTTTGAGAGGTGATGAAGTGAAAAGTTTTAGGAGTCGCTCTTTAATTTATAGGGACTATAAATGCCACCTTTTGTTACCTTAGCATATTAATATCAAATTATATTTAGTCATGTCACAGTTGAATTTTTGCATTTATTCGAGCCTTTAGATAAGATTATAAAGTATTAGGTCGTTGGAAAAGTCATGATGCAGTTTTGCATAGGAAAACATGAAAAAAATATGTTGACTTTTCGGGTGACCCAATATTTAAAGTATTATAAGATACATAAGGTGTTATAAGATACAAATTGTGTCTCACTTGAACCTTTGAACAACATGGTAGAATGGGCGGGGATGCCATTTGGATTTCCAGCTTACAGGAGAAGATGCAGGTCAGGTGAGTGAGGTGCTCAAGGCCCTGAGTCGCCATCTTGGTGGGTCCAGGAATAAATGCCAGGTCTTCGTACTCCGCGTGTAGTGTGTAGGGTATCTTTCTGCTTTGACACGCTGCTCATGGGAGCACGCAGCAGAAGCAGTTCTGAGCTTTGCTGTCGTTAGTGCTCGTCCCAAGGCCTACTTCAGTCATCTGTCATTCGCTGTAAAGCCTGCTTCGTAGTGTTCTCCCCGTTAGTTAAATAGCTGGGAAGGTAAGATGGTTTGGGGAATTACTGGTCCCTCAGTTTCTCTCTCTCACTACTGTTTATTTTTTAATTTGCCAGAGGATGTGTGCACTGTTCAGAGAGAGACAGGAGAGAGAGAAAACCCCTGCACTCCACCTCCCGGGGGGCGTGGTCGTGCTGCATCCTGGTGGGATTTGGGACACATGTGCATACGTGCCCGGCCTGTCCTCCAGGTTGCCAGTCCTGGGATTTGAACCACCCAGTCAGTTACCTGGGACCCGGCTCCCTTAACCGCTAGACCATGGGGCTGGCCCGGTTCTCACGTTACATATGGTTTTGCTCACCCGTCTTCATGTAGCCAGTTCTGACTCCTTTTTCTCAGTAGTATGTCACCATCTTGAAGGTGATGTGCCTGGTGCCTGTAGTTGTAGAAGCTTGAGACCATTCCAGGAGTGTCTCAGCTGGGACGAGGACACTCTCAGGAAAGCCTGGGAACGTTAGGTTAGTTATGTGTGTATCATTTTGCTCTTATTTTAAAAGTCTCTGAATTACCTGTAATTTTTTTTTTAAGAGACATTTTTGGTATAGGGTGCATGTGCTTGATGGAGAGACAGAAAGCGGGAAGTCACTCCTCAGGGGGGCTGGCCACCCTGCCATCCCTTCTCCATTCTCCTCTTGGGCTCTTGGGCACACACACAAACATGCCCAGTGTGTTTCAAGCTCTGGGTCCGGGATTTGAACTGTAGTTGTCCATGTGGGAGTTCAGCGACGTTACCGTTATGCCATCTGCTGGTCCCTGTTATTTTACAAATTGGAAGTTTTTTTTGTTTTTTTTTTTTTTGAGAGGTTTTTTGCTATAGGGCACGTGTGCTCGCCAGACAGAGAGAGACAAGGAGACAGAAAGCGAGAAATCACCCCCCAGGGGGGATGGTCACGCCGCAATCCCTTCTCCTCCATTCTCCTCTCGGGATCTTGGGCACGCTCGCACACGCGCCCAGCGTGAGTTTTAAGCCACCGGGTCCGGGACGCGAACTGCGGTCAACTACGTGGGAGTCCAGCGACATAGCCATTACGCTAACTGCTGGTTCCCATAAATTGGAAGTTTTCAGAATGTAATATGGTTGGTTATTATGCACATTCTTGTCTTAAACCTTTTCTTTCGATTTTGATTTCAGATCTGGTGGAAGCCCTGAAGCCTGACTACGTGGCGCCGCTAGTCCTCTGGCTCTGCCATGAGAGCTGTGAGGAGAACGGCGGCTTATTCGAGGTACCCTGCACCGTCGGTGTTCTCCTAAAGCAGTGCTCGCGTAATTAGGAAAAAAATGATGCGAAATTAGTCTTTTTCAGTTGCTTACATCTGTAAAAATCCGTACCAGTTGACATGACTTGTGTATTTTTAATGTTATGTAATGTTGTAATCAAGGAGCCCGTGTTGACTAAGGTTATTTTGAGGGAGTAACAGCAACTTTTAAATTCTGTTTTTCCTTGGTTCTCCTTTTTAAATATTCTTGCTAAATAAAAATGTGGCCGATTTGCCGAGTTAGCTGAGTATGGAAAGTCCCATTGATTTAAGAAGCCGAATGATACAGAGGAAGGGTGAGAGCTTGGGCTTCGAGCTGACCAGGCCGGGTTTTGCGTTCTCACTCGGTAATGAATTGCTTGTCTTGCTGAGGATATGTTTTATGTTCACCTTCCTGAGCTTTGTATTTTTGGAGTTTGTTGTGACAACTATGAGTCATATTTTTACGTCCTTAGCGTAGGGCCTAGTACGTAGCAGCCCCAAATTTTATCAGAATAGTATTTTATTTAATTTGGTCTATATAATTGATCAGTAAATACAACTTACTATTTTTGCATAGAAAAATACATCATGATTTTTCTGATGACCCAATATGCTTTTGATTACTCATTTGAATTTCTTTTTTCTTTCCTAGTCTGAACTATTATATATTAGGACCTCTCTCCTCTTTTCTTTTCTTTTCTTTTCTTTTCTCTCTCTCTTTCTCTCTCTCTCTCTCTCTCTCTCTCTCTGATAGAACCTGTATGCACACATATGAAAGAGGAGGAGAGACAAAGAGAGAGAGACAGAGAGAGATGAGCACCCTCCACAGAGTCTGGTCACATGGCAGTCTGCTTCCTCCAGCTCACCAGCCTCTTAGGTCTTGGGCCCTCAGACATGCTCAACATATTTTAGACTGACTGGGTAGGAGGTGGATTCCAGCCAGGGTTGCCATGTGGGATCCTGCTTCTGTTGAGTAGTGCTTCACAGTTGTGCCACAGAGCTGGCCTTCTGGTTTTTTTTTTTTGGAGAGGTTTTCACTATAGGGCACATGTGCTCGCCAGACAGACTGAGAGAGACAGAGAGACAGAAAGCGAGAAATCCCCCCCCAGGAGGGATGGCCATGCCGCAATCCATTCTCCTCTCGGGATCTTGGGCACGCACGCACACGCACCCGGCGTGAGTTTTAAGCCACGGGACGCGAACTGTGGTCAACTACGTGGGAGTCCAGCGACATAGCCATTACGCTAACTGCTGGTCCTGCCCTCTGGCTTTTTGTTGTTGTTGTTGTTGGTTTTTTTTTTTTTTTTGGTCCAATTCAGTGCTTCTTTTTATAGGGACATTTTGAGTCTGTAATGTGCTGGGTGGTTTATGGATTTATATTGTTTAAACTTCACCATAACCACACGAAGTATGTATTATTATCCTTACATATGAAGAAACTTAGATTCAAGGAGGTCAGACGATGTGGCCAAGGTGACAGTGACACAGCTGCAGTAGGACTAGTGCCGAGCCCTGGTCTCTGGGTTAGAGGCAGTCGTGTCTGCTATGTGCTGCTCTACTGCTTTGTGCTGCTTTACGTCTCTGCTCTGAAAACGTGTGCAGGGCAGAGTCGTGGGGCCAGTGGGCTTTGACAGCTGTATTTTCACTGTCGTCTAGCATTCTAATGCTTGTAGAAAGATAATTTTTTTTAATTAAAGGAAAATCCTGTTAGTGATTTCACATTAAGTGACATGTTTTTCTGTTCTTTTTATTAGGTTGGAGCAGGATGGATTGGAAAATGTAAGTCTATCAGTTTTCGGATTGCCATAGATTATTTCCGTATCTTTAAACCTGCACAGCCAGGGATCAGCTACATCACTGGACTCCCACGTGGTCGACCGTGGTTCCAGTCCTGAACCCAGTAGCTTAAACTCATGCCGGGCATGTGTGCGTGTGTGCCCAAGATCCCAAGAGGAGAATGGAGGAGGAGGGATTGCGGTGTGGCCATCTCCCCTGGGGGGTGATTTCTCGCTTTCTCTCTCTCTTTGTCTTTCTGGCAAGCGCACATGCCCTATAACAAAAAACCTCTCCAAAAAAAAAAAAAAAAAAGAAAAAGATTGTGAGTAGTCACAGACAGTGTCCAGTAGGGGGCAATAATAATCTCTCTCTCTCTCTCTCTCTCTCTCTCTATATATATATATATATATATCCTGCACACCCATTTAGATCTTGGTGAGGATCTTGTCAAATGCCTAATCACTGGATCTGCTTCCTGCTTGTATCTATAAACTTGAACATTGTTATAGCAACAGGTATTCAAAACCTGGCAGTTTTCCTTCAGACCTGGCTACTTTCAAGAATCAGTCTGTTCTTCCTGCAGGACCACCACGAGCCCTTCGGCAGGACTCATGCCGTCTTACCGAAAACTGGCTCTTCCTTTAGACTCTAAAATCTCTTTTTATATTGATATTTATCTTTCCAAACTACTGGCCAGTGCTTAAATCACCCTCTCTTGCATCCCACGGGCTTGTTCTTGCTGTGCCAGCAGAGAAAGCGAGTGGGAGGGAGAGCTGTGCTGAAAGCTAGGAAGAGACCATTCTAGTGTAGACCGACAGCAGGGCGTCCTCCATTGCTGTCTTGTAATTCTCGTTCTCCTCAGAGTGCGAGTCATCACGAGGGGACAGTCTAGGGAATGAAGTCCCTTCCGTTCAGTTTACTGAATTCATTTGGCTTTAGCTTCCTTACCCCATTTCTTTAAACTTCTGAGCTCCAAATTTGAATATTGCATTGTGGTGTGTGTTTTAAGGAATCGTGTGAAGGTTTCATGATCTCAGCTTGTTTTCAGTTGGCTCCTGGCATCAAAACTAATCACCCAATCGTTGACTTATTTAAAAGGTTGCCATCACTGGAGGGCATGGTAGAATAGTAATACTTTTAGCATAATGGCCGTTCCGTCCAGTTGTTAAAGTGACTTATAGCCCTCAGGCATTTCAAGTGTCTATGACATCCACTTACCAAAGGAAGGCCAAATGTTGCAATAAAAGCTGTATCTGGAAAGTTACCAATAGAACAGCTCTAGAAGTCGGTATTTTCGTCATTCATTGAAACAGATCTTCATTTTACTAAAGAATTATTTATTTACTTATTTATTTATATTTATATTATTATTATTTAATTTGATTAGAGAGACAGAGAGAAAGGGAGAAAGCAAGCCACCAGGTCCGGAACTTGAACCATGGTCGACCATGTGGGAATTCAGCACCTTTTGCCCCACGCCACCTGCTGGCCTCCTTATCTTTACTTTTAACAGTTATCAAAATCTGACTGTTAATGCTTAAACTAGGTTACTAGTGCTTTTTTTGTTTGTTTACTATAGGGTGTGTGTTCACTAGAGAGAGGCAGAGTGAAAAATCTCTCCCCTAGGGGGATGGCCACACTGTAGTCTTTTCCTCTGTTCCTCTTCAGATTTTGGCATGCACACACACGTGCCCAGCGTGTTTTTCCAGATGCCGAGTCCAGTACTCCAACCACACAGCTGGCTGTGTGGGGTCCAGCTGCCGAACCTCCACGCTACTTGCTGGCCCACTAGTGCTTTTTAAAATTCTGGTTTTTTTGAAAAGAACACAATGTTAAAAATTCTCCTAATGGAGCAGAGGCAACAGTAATGATTTGTGGTAATCTCCACGTTCTAGCTGACCTGTACCAAAGGAAAAAGGAGGCCAACTATCAGGGCTCCCCGACAGACTAAGTTTTGTTGATGGATATCTTTGATCTCTGGTCACCGCTAGTCCTCAGTTTACTACTCGGCAAAGCTCTTCTGGTTTCTTCATTTTGTAATATCTCATATTTCCTGAGTGATGTGTGGTCCTGAGGTCTGCTGAGTGGTTATTTTGTAACTTGACCTTTCACACGCAGCATAACAGTCTCGTCTTCGTAGTGAATGGCATAGTTGGAGAAGTTTCCCTTCAGTTTGAAATATTTTTATATTTTAAATTATATTATCTTGTTAGGCTTATTAGAAAAATATATTTAACGACAGAGTAAAAATCTTTAGAAGTTAGAATTTTTTTTTTCTTCAAATTAAAAAAAAAAAAACGTAAAGGGCCTCTAACGCATCTTGCTGTCACTGTTTTAAACTGTGTCTTGTGTTTGTTTGTATGAGCAGTGCGCTGGGAGCGGACCCTGGGCGCCATTGTGAGGAAGAAGAATCAGCCAATGACTCCGGAGGCGGTCCAGGCGCACTGGAAGGAGATCTGCAACTTTGACAATGCCCACAAGGTGCAGACTGTCCAAGGTAGATTCGGTGGTCCTGGCTGGGCATCAGAGGCAGAAAATGTTCTCTTTTGTGGAATCGTCTTCCAGCTTAACCTTGGTGACTGAGGCACTTGAGTCATTTCTAGCATATCGTCTGGGCTGTCGGGCTGCTGGAAAAGTCGTGATGCATCTTTGCATAGAAAGACTTTCCTGACAACCTAACAGTAAGATTAGAACTCTTTTTTTTTTTTTTATTTCCTCTTTAGAGAGATTTTTGCTATAGGATGTGTGCACTCATTGGGGAGACATCCCAGAGGGATAGTCATACTACAATCCCTTCTCCTCCATTCTCTTGTTGGGATTTTGGGCACACACGCACACATGCCCAGGCATGAGTTTCAAGTCTCTGGGTTCAGGACTTGAACTGCGGTTGGCCATGTGGGAGTCTAGTGACATAGCTATTGTACTCTTTGCTGGTCCTGAAGATTAGAACTTTTTACATTTAAAGCTATTTATTTCACTCCCACTGTCTGTTTTTTAGTTTTTTTTTTTTTTTCCTTAATTTTACTAGAGCATATGTGCACTCACTAGAGAGAGACAGAGAGACAGAGAAAGAGACGGCAGTGGGAGAGTGAAAAAGCATCCCCCTCTGGGAGATGGCCACTCCGTAATCCCCTCTTCATTCTCCTGTAGGGATTTTGGGCACACATGCACATGTGCCCCAGTGTTTTTCAAGCATCTGAATGTGGGACTGGAGTTGCCGTCAGCTCTGTGGGGTCCGGCAACCTTAACCACCACTCCGCTGTTTGGTGCAACTTTTTGTTTTTGTTTTTCAGATTTTTGCCATAGACCTGTATGTCTGCCAGAGACCGAGAGTCAGTGAGAGGGAAAGTGAGAACTCATCCCCTGGGGGAATGGCCACACCACAATCCCTTTTCCTCCATTTTCCTCCTGGGATTTTGGGCACATGTACCTGGTGTGATTTTCAAGCCACCAGACCTAGGAATCGAATTTATAGGACTCGAACATGTGGGAGTCCAGTGCTTTAGCCACCATGTCTCCTGCTGGCCCCACAGTGCAGTTTTTCAGTTCTTTCTAAACCTGTTTATAACCTCATCCATGTGTAGCTGGAGGATAGCTGGCATGAGATATTTAACCATTTGTGCTAAAACGTATCTACTCTAGCCGATAACTGGTTTCAGAGTCTTCCGTTGTCTAGCCGTATTTTCCTAGGCAGACCTGATTTTCCGCTACTTCCCCCAAACCTTATCTAACCCCATTTTAGTTCTTTTTTTTTTGGAGAGGTTTTTGCCATAGGGTGCGTGCACTTGCCAGACAGAGAGAGACAGAGACAGAAAGCGAGAAATCACCCCCAGGGGGAATGGCCATGCCACAATCCCTTCTCCTCCATTCTCCTCTGGGGATCTTGGGCACGCATGCACACGCGTGTGAGTTAAGCCACCAGGTCTGGGACGCGAACCGTGGTCGACTACATGGGAGTCCAGCGACATAGCCATTACGCCAACTTCTGGTCCTTCAGGCTTAGCTCTTTCCGTCTAGGCTGGACCTGGCTTCCTGTGAGCCCTCTGTCTGGGCTGCCGCCCCCAAGCCCCCTGCTCTCAGCACCTCCCTGACCTCAGTGCCTCTTCAGGAGACTCGAGCCCCAGGTGTTTAGAAAAGCCTCCCTAGGGATTCTGGGTTGCCTTGATCCCTCCTTAGTTAGCTGACTTCGACCTCCTGAGAGTGACCGTAACCGCCCCTGCCGCCTAGCCGCATGCGTGTGTGGCCCTTTCTCGGGGCGAGCCCTCCCAGGCCGGGACTGCCATGTGCCTGTTCCGCCTCCGTGTGTGGTGCTGAGTGCTGGGCGCAGAGAGGGGATTTGGTAGGTGCGTTCGGGTGGGTTCTTTACTCACCTGTGACACGCCACAGTTACAGATAACTGAGACCAACCTTTTCCCCTAGTGTGACCCACACGTGCACATGTTACACGATAGAACCCGATTCCAGAAAACTCTACTAGCAGCGTTTGCGCCAAGAACGAGCTCAGGTTCTGTCTCTGAGTAGAGTGCTTTTAGCTTATTCCAAGGTGTCGTTCAATTAAGTAGCCTCTGCTCTGGGCTCGTAGGCATCCCCGTAGCAGGGAATCCTCTGCTCATGTTGTCCCGAAGGACAGATATCCCTGGTCATCTCCAGCTGTGTAGTTAGGTTGTGGGTTTTATCTCAGTTCAGAAGGAAGGCCCCATCTCCAGGGTTTGATAAATGGTCCCAGAGCCTTCAGAATATCTTGTGGCACCTATGAGTGCCTGGGAGCTTCCTTTGAGATCCCAGAGCAGGAGGTCTGAGAGGGTTCGTCCTCCCTGATCTGGTCAGCAGTCAGTGGCCAGAGTGACAGTTTTCTCTGGAAGAATTTTTAGTACTGTCATCAGACCCCTTACTGAGACCTGAGGGGTCATTCTGGTATTATTTCCTCCTCGAGGAGGGTCGGTGGTAGAGAGAGAAAGGAAATGATCTGTAGTCGCCCTTCCTCCTGACAGAAACCTTACAGAACCGTAACGCAGTGCGAAGACATTGAAAAACTCAGAGCCCGGTCAGATAGCCCGGGAGGGGAATACGAGGCGATGCCTTGTTTTCCATCGGAGACACCCAGTTTTCTGCGGTCTCCTTCCAGTCTCGCAGTGTGTGTTACATCAGCCCAGTACCTACATTCTGTTTGTGAGTGACGGTGGAGGTGTCGGTAGCAGGCGTGTTGGATGTTACAGGGATATTTACTGGGTAGTCAGAAAAGTCACGATGCATTTTTGCAAAGAAAATATGAAGGACTTTTCCGATGACCCAATATTTAGTATATCGTAGCTTTATTCTTCTTAGTCACAACTTTAACCAATTTTCTGTGTTTCTTTCTTATTTTTATTGAATGCTAGAATCAACTGCCAGTATAGTCGAAGTTCTGAGTAAAGTAGATTCAGAAGGAGGAGTTTCTCCAAATCGTACCAGTCACGCAGCGTCGGCCACATCAGGATTTGTAAGTGGGAAGAACTCTTCGGGCCTTGGCCTTCTCTGGAGGGTGCTCTCCCTGTCCTCCCCTCCCCTCCCTGGCCTCCCTCGGTTTCCGATGTGGTCACTCTCTCACTCTCTGTAGTCTCTAACAAGGGCGAGACGCAGAGGCAGAGACGATGTGACGACTTACAATTCAGAGAACGTTTATGATGGATTCACAGCAGTCCTTGATTTCTTTTCCCTGGGAAGTGTTGGGGCTGTGCTGGTTCCTGGTAACCCCCTTTCCCCAGTTTCTTGTCTCAGTCGTCATGTCTGTGAAGTTCTGTTCTCAAGGTTGGCCTAGTTTCTGTCTCCCACTTTTTACCCTGTCTCAATATGACGTTGCACTACCAGGAACAGGGGAGTTGAAAATGAGACATTCTACCTATTGGTAAGAAGCAAGGGATAAAAAAGCATGGGTCGAGCTGCCCGTGCTGTGGAGGTGTCATGGCTGGATCCCACGTGGTGGTGTGGTTTGAGTTCTGGACCTGTTGGCTTGAAAAACATGCTAGGCATGCCTGCATAAATACCAAAACCCTGAAAGGAGGGAGGGGTGGGGCAGAAGGGATGGTGGGGTGACCATGACCCATACCCATGGGTGGTATTTCCTCCCTCTTTCTCTCTCTCTCTCTCCCCAGTGAGTGTAAACATCCTATGGCAAATTAAAACAAAAGTACATGGGGCCAGTAGACTGCGTGGTGGTTGAGGTGCTGGACTCCCACATGGCCGACTGTGGTTCAAGTCCTGGACCTGGCAGCTTGCCTTCTCATGCTCCCTCTCTCTCTCTCGCTATCTTTCTCTGATCAAATTAAATAATAATAATAAGCGGATAAAATTAAATAAAATAATTCTTTAAAAAAATAACAAAAGTACTTATCTATAAGTGAAGTCCTTTTCTACACATCATCTAATTGGTTTCTCTCCCTTCCTTCCTTCCTTCCTTTCTTTCTTCCTTTCCTTTCCCTTCCTTCCTTCCTTCCTTCCTTCCTTCCTTCCTTCTTTTCCTTCCTTCCTTTCTTCCTTTATTCCTTTCCTTTCCTTTCCTTTCCTTTCCTTTTCCTCCCTTTCTTCCTTCCTTCCTTCCTTTCTTCCTTTCTCCTTCCTTCCTTCCTTCCTTCCTTCCTTCCTTCCTTCCTTCCTTTCTTCCTTTCTTTCTCCTTCCTCCCTCCTTCCTTTCTCCCTTCCTTCCTTCCTTCCTTCCTTCCTTCCTTCCTTCCTTGATTTTTTACCATAAGGCTTGCATGCTTACCAGAGAAAGACAATGAGAGGGAAAGTGAGAAATCACTCCCCAGGGAGGATGGCCATGCTGCAGTCCCTTCTCCATTCTCCTTTTGGAATTTTGGACCTGCGTGCACATGTGCCCAGCATGATTTTCACTATTTTATTTTATGTGTGCGTACCGGAGAGACAGACAGAAAGCGAGAAATCATCCCCCAGGGTAATGGCCATGTGCAATCCCTTCTCCTCTCAGGATTTTGGGCACATGTGCCTGGTGTGAGTTTGAGCTGCTGGGTCTGGACCTGGAGCCGCGGTCGACCATTTAGGAGGCCTGCGACATAACCATGACACCATCTGCTGGTACCTGCCTGGCGTGATTTTCAAGCTGCTGGGTCCAGGACTCACACTGTAGTTGTCCATGTGGGAATCCAGCATCTCACCCTCCGTGCCACTTGTTCGCCCCAATTGGTTTCTAGTTTTTTAAAAATAAAATATTCTGAAACAGTTAGGCTCCATGAAAGTCACTGACATCCTGTTCACATCTTTTCAAAAGCAAACTAGGTATGTAAGCATTTAAGAGTTGTGAAAAGTTAAAATGTCAAAGAATTGATAAAAATATCAATGAAAAAATTATTTTTCCTTTCCCTTGTTGTAGGCTGGAGCTGTTGGCCATAAACTCCCTTCATTTTCCTCTGAGTATACGGAGCTGGAAGCTATTATGTACGCCCTTGGAGTGGGGGCATCAGCCAAGGATCCCAAGGATTTAAAATTCATTTACGAAGGAAGTTCTGATTTCTCCTGTTTGCCTACCTTTGGAGTTATCATAGCGCAGAAATCTATAATGGGCGGAGGATTAGCAGAGATTCCTGGGCTTTCAATCAACTATGCAAAGGTATGCTAGTAAAAAAAAAAAAAAAAGCGCTTTTATTTTGTTATACTTCCATGTCTCTAAATGTTTGTTGGTAAATGTCGCATCCTACGTGTACGTGTGTGTGTAATAACTGTATCTATAGAGTGTTTATCGTGGTTGGTGCAGGAATATGGATTTAGCATATCTTTCAGTTTATTTCTTTTTAAGAATAAAAGAGGGAAAGTTAATTTAAAATGGTAGCAAAAAAGAAGAAAGTCCACGCAGAGCCCCTCCGCCTGGCATGGCATTATTAATCCTTTATCATTTACTGCTAGTTGCCGAGCTAGATCTCTTCTTTCGGCTTTCACTTTCTTATCTGCACAGTGGCTGTGTAATTCTACTTCACGATCCTGGCTGCTGTGTGGAGCCGCGTGTGGGGGTAGAGAAGCAGTCAGGGTCTGTTAGGGCCGCCCAGGCCAGCGGGCTGCGGGGGAGGGAAGTCAAGTACGAAGATGTGTATTCTGGACAGTGGGATGAGATACATGTCTACATGTACCTGCATGTACCTACCGTGGGATATAAGAAATACGTGTCATTACGCACTGTTCTGAGGTCGGTGTGGGGTTAAGTCTGAGACACCTGTTACCACATTACAGTGGTGATGTAAAATGCAGGTGAGTGTATGAGTCTGGAGTTTGCAGAGGTCTGTCTGGGGCTGTTTAAAGACTCGAGACCGCATGAAATCAGCCAGTGTGCGAGTCTGAGTAGAGAAGAGGCTTGAGCGTGGGGCTCTGCAGCGCTCAGAGGTTGGAGAGATGCCGAGAAAATGACTGGAGACCGAGAAGGGCTGGCTGGTGGGGCGTGGGGACCATCGGGAGAATGGGGTGTGGGGAAGCGAGATGGACACAGCATTTCAGAGAAGAAGGAGAGGACACCTGTGAAGACGTTTTTGAGTTAGGGTACATTTTACTTCTTGAGGTCGAGGTTCAGCTTACGAGCGTGCCAATAGTTGTTGAATCTCAGTGCTCTGAGCTGGTCTCTGGCGGGCAGAGTGAGAACCCATCCTCTGGTGGCTCCGTGGCCCACGGCTGCTCTGACTTGGAGCGTTTGATGAACTGGGGAGAACTAGGTGCCGGACACCCTGTTTGCAGCCTCAGTCGCTCTCCTGTGCTTTTTCTGCACAGCCTGCTCCTGTCTGGATAATGTAAGTGGGAAAAATGAAAACAAATGTTTAACAGTTCCTCTCGCTTTGGAACTCACAAATGGTGTTCATGTTCTGTGGCCCAGAGTGACAGCCATCTTGGCTTTGGATCCCAGTTGTCCCACCTTGAGTTTCCAGTCTTTATGACAATGAGACAGGGCTGCTTTAATTGAGCTGCCCATCAGCCCTGGGAAGACAGGGAAGTCGCAGTACCGTGGCCCGCATAATCGTCTGGGTGTGGGCGAGGTCTCGGTTCTGCCCTGGGAAGACAGGGAAGCCGCCACAGCTGTCTGGGGGTGGACAAGGTCTCGGTTCTGCTGTCCTGTGATTTTCCTGCGTGTATCGGTGTCTTCTCACTGACACGTCAAGCTCACGTGGCTGCCAAGCTGCACAGTGTCCTCAGTCTCTGCTCTGTGGGGGTCACTGAGGAGATGTGTGGAGGACATGTGAATGTGGCTGTAGCATTTCTCTTCGGTTTTACTTGAGTCACTCGTATTGGGTATGTGTGACCTGAAATTACTTACTAGCATTGGCCCATTTGTTCATTTTTATTCAAGAAATATTTAGCAGATGCCTCCAGTACTATTATAAACACTAGGAATATAGCCTGGCATCTGTATTAGCGAATAATCTATAATTATTAGTCAGCAAGGATTTGTGAATGCCAGGAAAGAACACAGATATTCTCTCTGCTCCAAAAGAGCTTGAGTGTCTTTACATTGGAGGGCTGATTATTTCTGAATCACATGATTAAGAAGTTGAAGCCAAACGGGTCATTTGGGGAGAGTTGTGGCATGACTGTGAACAGTAGCATGTCACTTGTCCCTATGGGCGCTGCCTGTGGAACCGGAAGGTTTGCTGATAAGATTGTGCTTCCCCGGTGCAGGTTCTTCATGGGGAGCAGTACTTGGAGTTACATAAACCGCTGCCCAGAACAGGTGAGTCCCCGAACACGCGTTCCGTGTCTTAGCTTTGTTCTCTGATCAACCCTCCAAACTGTGCCCATGTGTTAAACTGGCATGGGTGACCTAGTAGTACACCACCACTTACTGTGCCATGTAACTGTTAGAGTAGATTGATGTTTGCACATGCCTGTTTGGGTTCTTCGCTCTTACAGAGCTTAGAGTCTGAGAGGCGGTGGGCAGCGATAAACGCGCTCAGTACCTTAGGGCGGGATGAGTGTAAGATTGGCTCAGGGGCACGGGTCTCTAACCTGGAACCGAACTTGGGGTTGGGGAAGGCTTCTTGGTGGAAAGGAGCTCTAAGCTGATCTGAAGGATGCATTAACAGTGCATCTTGTGAGGAGTGGGCTGCAACAATTTCAGACCGAGGAACCCCTGTGCAGAGTTGTGTGAAGCTGTGGCTGTTAGGGGAACAGCGCCCTGGCGAGGTTCCGGACGGGCGAGTTGGGGAGGGTGCAATGTCAGAAAAGTGAGGTGAGAGGGCTGGAGTTTGGATCTCGTTCTAATGGTGACAGATATCCACTGCAGGGTTTTAAGCAGAGGGGTTTACATGGACAGACTGGATTTTGGAAAGCATCACTCTGGCTCGTCTTTGCAGTGCTCGGCTTCTCCTGTATCACCTCCCGTCCAGCCACCGGGTTCTTTGATCCCTTTCCTTAAATACATCCAGAATCCTTCTATTTCTGTCCACCTCCATCTCCACTTCTTGTTTCTTCCTTTGTTCATCCGTGCCTTCTAAGTGCTCTGTCTGTACCCTTGTTCTCCTCAGGCGTGTTCGCCTCACCGCAGCCAGGACGCTGTTTCTAAAATGCAGTGTGCTTGCTGTGTCCCCACTTAAGACCCCCGATGGCTCTCCGTCGACTTCAGACCAGTTTTGCACGGCCATGCCTTGCCAGATGGTCATTCTATTTTATGTCTGGGATAATGCTCAAGTTTTTTGGCTTGGCTGCAGGGTGGCTCGTACCATTCATGGATACAGAGAACAAAAGAGAAAAGTGGATTTGGGGAGAAAGGTGATAAGTTCACCCCTAGACAGTGATAATCTACCAAGACATCACCAATTAAATAATGGGTCCATTTTAAAGAAGTCCATAAAAGAACAATAGTTAGAAAGAAACAATGTCTCGGGACCAGCAGTTGGTGTAATGGCTGTGTTGCTGAACTCCCATGTAGCTGGTGCGTGTGCGTGTGTGCCCAATATCCCGAGAGGAGAATGGAGGAGAAGGGAATGCGGTGTGGCCATCCCTCCTGGGGGGTGATTTCTCGCTTTCTGTCTCTCTTGTCTTTCTGGTAAGCACATGTGCCCTATAGCAAAAAACCTCCCCCTCCTCCCCCCCCAAAGAAAAAAGAAAGAAAGAAAGAAACAATGTCTCATTGAACCAGTAGAGTAGAGATTTGAGAAGGAGTGGAGTGAATGGTACTGGTTATATTCTTAACATCTATTTGTTGTAGACAAACTTAAAAGAGACCAAGAGGAGGGGCTGGCCCCTTAGCCTAGTGGTTAGGGGAACCAGATCCCACATGGCTGACCATGGTTCAAATCCTGTTCCCATTGGCTTGAAAACCTCTCTGGTGCATGCCCCAGATCTCAACAGGATGGAGGAGTAGAGATGGGGTTGTGGTGGGCGCTTCCTGATGAGAGGTGCTTTCACCCTCTGTCTCGTTCTCTCTCCGTCTGCCTCTGGTGGGTGCATGTACCCTTTAGCAATTGGAAAAGAAGGAAAGAATATGGTTATTTTTAAAAGCATAATTTATCATAAATATTGATCTTTCAAATTTAATGACTCAGATATTCTGATTGCTTTTAATGTTAAATTACTGTTTTCTAGTGAGTTCAGGAAAAACAATTACCTCATGTATAATCTTTTAGTTTTGCTGAAGTTGAAATGAATGTTACTAAATGCGCTCATGTTTTCATGTAATGATTTGTGTTCTCTAAAATAGTCTATATATTTATTTTACTTTTTATTTTAGGAAAATTAAGATGTGAAGCGGTTGTTGCTGATATCCTAGATAAAGGATCTGGAGCAGTCATTCTTATAGACGGTAATTCATTTACAGTTCTTAAAATAGCACCTTAGATCTGTGTGCTTTGTAAGCAGCATAACACTTCACCGAAAAGTTGATGAATAACTTTTGAGTTTGTTTTTCAATTTATAAAAACAGAAGATAAGGCTTTTAAAACTTCTTAAGCTCTTTAAGAAAAATAAGGAAGGAGGGAGAGAAAGAAGTAGGTGGGGGCCCGGGCTGGGGGTTGGGGCATTGCCGTGGACTTAAAGAAAGTTGGCCAAGGCACAGCCGTGAGGAACAGGCTGGTTCGTGAGCGCGGGGGAGAGTTACAGGGCAGGAGGATGCTTGTGGCTGACAGGGGTATGACAGCCTGGACTGATAATTAGGCTGCCTTGTGTAAAGGTATTCTTTTCTTTGTTAGCTATTTGGAATTTAATGTATTCAACTATTGAATTTTTTTTTTAAGATTTTTTTTCATTGGGTGTGTGTTCTCACTAGAGAGACAGAGAGAGAGAAACTGAGACATAAACCCCCAGAGGGGATGGCCATGCCATAGTTCCTTCTCTTGTGGGATTTTGGGCATGCATGCCCACGTGCCCAGCATGATGTTCAAGCTGTCATGTCGGGACTTGGACCATGGTTAGCCTCATGGGAGTCCAGTGCCTCAACAACCATGCCACCTGCTGGCCCTGGCCACAGAATCTCTCTTATAGATGGTAGTTGTGTTCCTAGATTTGTGTATTTAAGCCTATTGAACTCATAAAAGAAGTTTAAACACAATAGCCACATTTTATTTGTAGTGGGGTAAAAAGATTATAGTAGTTTAATCTTAAAATACTAATAATTAAACATAAACCTTTTACTTACCTTAAAGTTTAAGAACAAAATAATTTGATATTCGTTGTTAAAATTTCTGGAAATAATTAAGTGGAAAAGTTTACATTGTTTTGTTGTGTATAATATATAGGAGGTTATACTCTAAATGCTGTTTTGGAACTTGCTTTTTTTTTTTTTCCCCCTCCATTATAAGGTGTGTGTATTTGCCAGAGAGACAGAGACAGAAAGCGAGAAATCACCCTTCTGGAGGGATGGCCACTCTGCATCCCTGCTCTTCTATTCTCCTCTTGGGATTTTGGGCATCCACACACACACACCCAGCATGTTTTAAGCTGCTGGGTCTGGGACTCAAACCACAGTTGACTCCATAGGAGTCCAGTGATGTAACCATTACACCATCTGCTGGTCCCACTTGCTTTGTTTTTACTTAATGATACATTGAGAATATTTTTGATACTCTTAAATACTATGTATGTTCTCTCTTCGGTGTCTCCTTTTTTTCTTTCTCTTTCTTTCTCCACCCCGTCTTTATTTTTTAGATTTTCATACTTGTCATTCCACGTGCTGGGAAATATTGGGTCATCGGAAAAGTCCACCGTATTTTCGTATGTTTTTCTGTGCAAAAATGTGTCATGACTTTTCTGACGACCTAGTCTTTGGCTACATTTCCGCCAGTTTTTTTAAAGTCTTTTCACCATTGTACCAGGTGTAACTTAGCACAGAAGTCCTGCAGTCACCTGCTTTCCTTTTACTGTCACTTGTTGCCCTACTCCATTTGTTCAACTACAGCTTGGTGACAGGTCATGCACAGGGTATTAGGATTTGTGGGTAAAGTATATATTGGGTCATTGGAAAAGTCCTGATGTATTTTTCTATGGGTTTTCTATGTATTTTCTATGTGAAAATGTGTCATGACTTTCTCAACAACTGAATAGATGACATTAGTGTCCAATTTCTTGTATAATAAATAGAAAAATCTTATATTAAGTACGGATTTCCATATTTTCCTTATTATTGTTTCAATTAGATTTTTCTCTAGTATACAAATTAAAATCTTATTCTGATTTTCTAGAGCTAGATATGCAAATAGCACTCAAACTTCGTAATCACTCAGTCTGTAAGTAGAGGGACAGCTGTCTTATTCACTCTATTTGCTAATTTGCTCACTCATGGTTTATTCATTGATTAATTAATGTAATAGATACTTATTAGTTTTTTGGGTACTTATTTGCTCTTTGGGTACTGTTCTGATTGCTTGGAAGAGTGAGGAACAGCCGCGATGCTGCCTGTGGGACTTAGGTCTTCATTCCGCTGTTGCCTCTTTCCAGTCCACGTTCTGGAGCACCGTGGTAGGATGTGTGAGAGCTTGAGCACGGGCTCCTACACTTTCTAGTGGGATTGTTTGAAATGGAAAGAATTAGGGAGCAGCAGGTGATGTGGTGGTTAAGGTGCTGGGCTGCCAGATGGCCGACCAGAGTTCGAGTCCTGGACCCAGTAGCTTGAAAATCATGTCAGGCACAGCTATGTGTGTGCCTAAAATCCCAAGAGGAGAATGGAGAAGGGATTGCAGTGTGGCCATCCTCCCAGTGGGTGATTTTTCACTTTCTCTCTCTCTCTGGCGAGTGCACATGCCCTATGACAAAACACAAAACAAGCAAAAAAGAAATGGAAAAAATTGAAATTTGAATGGGAGTTGGAACGGTTTAGAAAAGTGAGAGAAACTGCCATTTCATAATTAAGAAAGGATTTATGAAGTTCTTCTTCTGTCTGTCATTCAGCCACTGATAGTGGCTGCCTTAAAATGTATCCTTAAAATCCATACTTAGGTGTCTATGAATTACAGAATCCTTTCAGTAATTAGGTTTTGTATTTGAAACTTTTAAAGGAATTGTTGAACATATCTTGGTTCACTAGTTATGTCTTTTGATATTAATTTTTTTTTTAATTTAATTTTCAGTACATTCTTATTTTGGGAAGGAGCTTATATGCTATAATCAGTTCTCTATCTTCCTGGTTGGCTCTGGAGGTTTTGGGGGAAAACGGACATCGGGCAAAATCAAGGTAGGCCATCTTTATAAGCAAAAAGAACATGAAGTTAAGGGTTCTAACATGTATTTAGACCTTTTCATATCATCAAATATGCAACTTATTATTTTTAAATTTATCTATCTTAAATTTTTACTATAGGGCATGTGCGATGGCCATGCCGCAATCCCTTCTCCATTTTCCTCCTGAGATTTCGGCAGTGCACGCACACGCCCTGTGTGAGTTTTAAGTTGCTGGATCTGGGACTCATGGTCAATTTTGTGGGAGTCTAGTGATGTAACCATTACATCATCTGCTGGTCCCTCAATGTGCAATTTAGAGTTGACATCGACTAATGCATACTTCTTTGAACTGGACTTTTTCCTTGATTCGAAGTGTTTATATACTTTGTATATAACTTTTTATATGTAGAAGGATCTTGCTGAGGAGGATGATTATGGGAATATCCGTTACTTTCTTGTACAACCTTTGTAGTGTCCAACAGTTTTACCAAAAGCTGACACAAATACAGATGAAAACATTCATTCGTTCACGCAATGATGTAAGTCATACACTTATGTAAGACAACTTTTGTTACTCTTTAGTTCCTCAATTCTAAAAACTTATTTTTCTGGAGCCAGCAGGTGGCATGGTGTTTGGGGTGCTGGACTCCCACATGGTCGACTATGGTTTGAGTCCTGGACCCAGTGGCTTGCTTTCTTACTCCCCCCTACCCCCCGCAAGTGTGTGTGCCCTAGAGCAAATTGAAAATAATAATGATGAGTGAAATTAAATAAATGATTATTTAAAACCAAAAAAGCCATATTTTTTCTAAAAATATTTTGTAATTTGGATTTTATATTAATGTAACATGGTCTCTACTTCTAAGCTATTTGAGGTTATCATGTTATACTGTGGTTAATATTCTTCTTTTTTTTAAAGAATTATTTAATTTTACTTATTTATTTTGATTTGACAAGACACACACACCACACAGGTAGAGAGAGAGGGAAAGTGAGAAAGCAAGCCACCAGGTCCAAGACTTGAACCATGGTCAGCCATGTGGGAGTGTCCAGCACCTTAACCACGATGCCACCTGTCGGTCCCCTGTGGTTAATATTCTTCTGTAGTAGGGAACCAGCAGTTAGCGTAATGGCTATGTCGCTGGACTCCCACGTAGTCAACCACGGTTTGCGTCCCGGACCTGGTGGCTTAAAACTCACGCTGGGCGCCTGTGCGTGCGTGCCCAAGATCCCAAGAGGAGAATGGAGGAGAAGGGATTGCGGTGTGACCATCCCCCCTGGGGGGATGATTTCTCGCTTTCTGTCTCTATGTCTCTCTCTGCCTGTCTGGCAAGTGCACGTACCCTATAGCAAAAAAACCTCTCCAAAAAAAAAAAGAATTCTTCTGTAGTGAATAAAGTATTAGTGCTATGTGGAAAGATGACTTTCAAATGGTGTTATAAGGTACTTCTTGCACCTTTCCTAGCAAACAAACCAGACCTAAGAAGACATGAAAAAGAACCATTTAAAATTTCTGATAAAGAAACTGATAAAGAAACATTGATTCAAGAAAATCTTTATTTTGGTAGGAACAGTGAAAATCTGTGGCATTTGGGCCGTAACCTGCGCCCTTCCTGCCTCAGCTCAGGATGGTAGAAGCTCTGCCCAGGTAGAACATGTGCAGCACACAGGGCCCTGCAGAGGCTCCCAGAATAGGACCTGCTCGTCCTTTTTAAATTCTCCACCTGCGATTTTGGGTACACACACACACACATACCTGGTGTGATTTTCAAACCACCACATTCAGAACTCAAACTGCAGTCAGCCACGTGAGAGTCCAGCACCTTAACCACTCCATCACCTGCTGGCCCCATATGGAGGAGTTTTAAAGACCAATTTAAAAAACTATATCAATTGAGATATGAATTGTGTGTCTAATTCTTTTTTCAACAGTTTTTTTTTTTATTTATCTGTCTGTCTGTCTATTTATTTATATGCCAGAAAATGCACACGCAACTGAAAGAGAAAAAGGCCCCTGTGGGGCTGGCAGGTGGCTGGTTGGTGGTTGAGGCAGCTGGATTCCACATGGCCAACTATGCAGTTCAAGTCCCAGACCCAGTGGCTTGTAAAACATGTTGGGCATGTATGCATGCATGTCCAAAATCCTGGGTGGAGAATGGAGGAGAAGGGATTGTGGCATGGCCATCTCCCCAGAGGGGGGTGCTTTCCCTATGTCTCTCCAGCAAGTGCTTGTTCCCTATAGCAAATTAAAAAATAAGGAAAAGAAAAGAAAAAGAAAACGCCCTCTGTCAGGGTTTACTCACACGTAGTCCTATTTCCTCCAGTTCTCCGTCTCGCCAGGAACCTGGGCACATGGGTACATGGGCCTGTGTGTCTGTTTCTATCCACAGAGGCTGAAATGCGAACCCTGGGTGGCCATGTGGAATCCAGCTGCCTCTGCACAGCTCTTCACTGAGCATCAGGGCTGCCCCAGGTGCCGAATTCTTGCAGTTGTCATCATCTTTTACCTAGGGAAAAACTGTCCTTTTGTCACCTGGAGTACTGATCTGAGTGTATAGTTCCTTATTTATAAAGGCTCATTTCAGGGAACTCAATGTATTTGAAAGCTGGAGGTTATAAAATTGTGAGTGTCTTTCTTTATCTCCCAAACACGAAATCCTGGGTTATCGGAAGATTCATGATGCGTTTTTACATAGAAAATCAGAAAAACATGTCATGACTTTTCCAATGACCCAATATTTAAAAAAGAATCTTTTTAGCTATTTCACAGGGTTTCTTTATATTGAAACATGATTGTTTACCAAATGCCAGTTTGGGTAAAGAGAATAAGAAATTCATTTTTAAAACTTAACATCTGATGTGTTTTGACCTTAGGAAGCTGTAGCCGTACCTAACAGACCTCCCGACGCCGTGCTGACAGATGCCACCTCCCTCAATCAGGTGAGACCGTGCCCCTGGGAAGTGGCACATCCGACTGACACTTCTTTTAAGTTAAAATTCTGTGACCTCAAAATCCTGCACGCCAGGACTGGTGTGGTGCAGTGCCTGCTTCTTCACGCAATAAGATAAAGAGACGTTTCCCGTGGTTGGGATCCTCCTGCATTCTTACTCTTCACTTCTTTTCTCCATTGGATATCCAAAGAGAGTGAAAAATGGTTTCTCGTAGTCAATTCGGAAACCATCCTGCGCTATAGAGCTCGGCGTAAAGAGACTGCTCACCCCGACGGTGAGGACTCTGTGCCTGAGAGCAGGACTAAGGACAGTTCGAAGGGGAGTGCTGGTCATCCTCTCCTCTCAGGAGAGCAGCTTCGCCCCTGTGCTCGAAACAGAGTGTTCTGTGCCGACTTTGAAGGGCAGACACAATGAAACATCTTGGATGCAGTGGGTTATTTCATCTTGGACGCAGTGGGCTATTTCATCTTTTGCGTCTGGTGTAAATAGTTGGTTTTCTGAGGGGGATATGAAACGTCCTGCCAGTTCACAGATTCTGTGAGGGTATTAAGATTGATTTAGAAATAAAGGCAGCTCTAAAACACAGAAGCATGTCTGTTTTGAGAGACCTTAAGATGCTTCTCTCAGATGGCCGGGAGACTCACCATCCAGGGACAGCACAGCGTTCTTACATCTCTGGAGTCTTTTTGTGCATAAACATGTAAAAACAGCAAATTATTTGTGAAGTTCACTTACTTTTCTTTTTTTTTTTTTGGAGAGGTTTTTGCTATAGGGCGCGTGCGCTCGCCAGACAGACAGAGAGAGACAGAGAGATAGAAAGCAGGAAATCACCCCCCAGGGGGGATGGCCATGCCGCAATCCCTTCTCCTCCGTTCTCCTCTCAGGATCTTGGGCACGCACGCACACGCGCCCGGCGTGAGTTTAAGCCACCGGGTCCGGGACTCAAACCGCGGTCGACTACATGGGAGTCCAGCGACATAGCCATTACGCCAACTGCTGGTCCCAAGTTCACTTACTTTTTAGTGTAAATTTTGGCATTTTGAATGCAAACTTGTGCAGGATGTGTTGGCATATACGCAAGTTCGGCCCAGCCCAGGCAACACAGGTGGCGGGGCACGGCTGTGCAGTTCAGGAGCACGTGGGTGGACCCTGGGTGTGGTTCCTGGGTCACCCGAACCCACCAGGGGTGCTCCTGGCTGACGGGGGCCGAGGTATAGGTCACAGCGTCAGGTCGCTGTCTCTTCCTTCCTCCCACCAGCCTCCCTTCCAAGGAATAAGTAAACTTCAAAACAAAAGTAATGTTATGGGGCACAAAGAGTTAAGGTTAGGTATACGAATCGTATTTCTTTGTATACCATATAATCAGATGGTGGAAAGAATACTACTTTATTCCTCACCTTAGTCTTTACCTTTTAATGTTCTCGCTGTTTTTTAAATTCATTTCTTTCTTTCTTTTTTTTTATTTCTAAGAGAGATTTTTGCTATAGGGCACATGTGCTAACTGGAGACACAGAAAACAACAGAGATAGAGAAAGTGAGAAAGCACCCTCTGGGGGGATGGCCACTCTGCAATCCCTTCTCCTCCATTCTTCTCCTGGGATTTTGGGCATGCACATACACGAACCTATTGTATTTCATGCCACTGGGTCTGGGACTCGAACTGTATGGGAGGCCAGCACTTTAATCACTATGCCATCTGTTGGCCTCTTAAATTCATTTCTTAAGAATGCCCTCATATTGGGACCAGCAGTTAGCGTAATGGCTATGTCGCTGGACTCCCACATAGTCGACCACGGTTCGAGTCCCGGACCTGGTGGCTTAAACTCACGCTGGGCGCGTGTGCGTGCGTGCCCAAGATCCCGAGAGGAGAATGGAGGAGAAGGGATTGTGGCGTGCCCACCCCCCCGGGGATGATTTCTCGCTTTCTATCTCTCTGTCTCTCTCTGTCTGGCGAGCGCACGTGCCCTATAGCAAAAACCTCTCAAAAAAAAAAAAAAGAAAGAAAATAATGCCCTCATATTTATGTTTACATATAGTGTAAAAGAGAAATTAATTTTGCTAGAGTGCTGAAGAATAAAAAAGTTCATGGTTTCAAGTTGAGAAAAATTCAGCAAATGCTACTTCATCATTGTTGGGTTACGCTGAAATGGTAAAATGTGCTTGCCGTAGATAAGTATCTTGGTCCATTTTACCTCGCTAGTAGACATAGCTGAGGCTGGGTGATTTCCTAAAGACGACAGACATTTATTTACAGACTCATGATTCTGTTGGCTAGAAAGCCCAGTCCTCGGCCTGTGGCGGCCAGTGGAAGCAGAGGCTGGTGGGTCACAAAGAGAGAATGAGTACTTGCTCTTGTAGCAGCCGGCCTCGAGAGCTGATCTCTTCTCGCGAGAGTTAAAGCTGGCTGAGTCTGCTGAGATGACATTAATTTGTTCCTGAGGGTGTTGCCTCCATGCTGTCATCAGCATGAGCCTCACCCCTAGGGCACCATGACGCAACGGAATTTTCTCCTAATACTTTTGTAGTACAGTTAGTGGAATTAAGTCCCAAGGTGTATTTCTGGGGAACGTATTCTAACCTTAGCGATAAATGCTGAATAGTTTCCAAGTATTGAATTTCTACATACAGTAAGTAGGAAGGATTCCTTTCTTCTTCCCTCCCTCCCTCCCTTTCTTTTTTTTTTTTCCAAGGTTTTTGCCATAGGGTGCCTATGCTCAGCAGAGAATGATAGAGAGAAACAATGAGAGGGAAATTGCCGGGAGCTGTACCCCAGCCGGGGTGGGTGCACAGGGAGGCAATGCGGGTGAACAGGAATCAGACTAAGACCTCATGCCCTTAGCATGTTCTTAGCCGGCTACAGCCAGAGTACACTCCGGACTGCAGCCCTGATGGCCAGAAGTCATGCGTATTTATTATGGAAGGAGTTTTACAGCAGTGGGATGGGTGAGGGGAAGTAAGTGAAACATTTTGCTCTAAAAGGTAAGGCATTCAAAGTATAGGAACAATAATCATAAAACATGACGTCTGTTTTGTTTAGGTATAAACAGTCATAATTTTTAGAACGAGGAAGTCCATTTTTTGGGTGCATCTTC
>NW_006199776.1:1534085-1535479 GCF_000334495.1 Tupaia belangeri chinensis
GTGAATGTAGCATTCTTTATTGACATTTTCCAGGAGGGTGGGATGAGTCTAATGGGAGTAACTCCTGTTCGCAGCCACTGCCATACGCAGCTGCTGCCTTAGCGGATCCGCATTTTTTTAGGATTATTGTAAAAGTTATAGTAAGGCTGGGGGTGCCTTTATGGGGTACCGGGGTATGGCAATAAGGCCCATGGCAGAGAAACTGAGTGCAGGCCAGTACAGTAACACAATGGAAGTGAGGTCCAGAACTCATAAAACTGTTGACCTTGCAAACAGTTCTCCTCAGCTGAGTCCTTGCTCTAGGTCTGAGGGGCAGTTCTTTCATACTCAGCTTGTGTTAACTGCATGGTCCCAGCAGGAAATCGAGAATCATTCCTCGCCCAGGGGGGATGGCTATGCTGCAGTCCTTTCTTCTCCATTCTCCTCCGGGGGATTTTGGGCACCTATGGGTCTGGGATTCAAACCGCAGTTGACCATGTGAGAGCCTAGCACCTTAACCACCATTCCACCTGCTGGCCCAATAGGAAGGATTTCTTTACTGTTTTTCAGGTAACTTGAACTTTTTGTCAGCTTGTAGCAGAGTTTAATGTTTTGCTGTGTCACAAAGGCTGTTTTTAAGTCCAGAAACATTTTTGTATAAATAATAGACACTTGTCATGTGGTAGAGATTTAATCATTTTATATTGTGATCATTTGAGAATTTGATGAAAGCTATTGGGTTCTCAGAAAAATCATGATAAGGGACCAGCAGGTGGTGTGGTGGTTAAGACGCTGGACACTCCCATATGACTGACCAGGGTTCAAGTCCCAGATCTGGTGGCTTGATTTCTTACTCTCTACGCCTCTCTTTCTCTCTCTCTGGTCAAATAAAAATAAATAAATGAATGAATGAATAAAATAAACAAAATAATTCTTTTTTATTTTTATTTTATTTTGAGAGGTTTTCACTACAGGGTACGTGCGCTCGCCAGACAGACAGAGAGAGACATAAAGACAGAAAGCGAGAAATCCCCCCCCAGGGGGGATAGTCACGCCACAATCCCTTCTCCTCCATACTCCTCTCGGGATCTTGGGCACGCATGCACAGGCGCCTGGCGTGAGTTTTAAGCCACTGGGTCCGGGACTTGAACCGCAGTCGACTACATGGGAGTCCAGTGACATAGCCATTACACTAACTGCTGGTTCCCAACAAAATAATTCTTAAAAAAAAGTCATAATGTATTTTTTTCTATGGTTTTCTGTTCAAAACTGCATCATGACTTTTCTGGCAACCCAATATATAGCATTTCTTCAAAAGCACTCTGCAGGGACCAGCAGTTAGTGTAATGGCTATGTCACTGGACTCCCATGTAGTCGACTGCGGTTCAAGTCCCGGACCCAGTGGTTTAAACTCA